>NW_009970716.1:3288324-3414158 GCF_000747805.2 Chaetura pelagica
CGGCCCGCGGGGGCAGAGCCGGGGCCTTCTGCGAATTGAGGGTGAGAAATGGAAAAAGAGGGTTAGAAAGTCGTTCCTATTCCGCTGAACTTTTGTTTTCTGACCGATAGAGGCCGGTAGAGGACTGTGGAGAAGGAAAGTTTATAACCAGCAGCACCAGGATGGACTTCCCTGCTACCCAACCAAAACCTGCTGCCGACGGGAAAATCATCTACTATCCTCCTGGAGTGAAGGAGATTACAGACAAAATTACCAACGATGAAGTAGTTAAACGGTTAAAGGTGAGCAATCCTGTCTACCATGCCCTTCCCTGCAACTTTTTGCTTCTTGAGGTAAACATCTCATCGTAGGAGAGAAGAATTGCCAGAGTTGCCTTTTCGTAGTTGAAACATCTTCTTGTCTGCAGACCTTTGTGGGTGTACCGCTTCGTTGCTTTTCCTTAAAAGAGGAGTAATTTTAGTAATTCGTGACTGTAGTGTTGTGAGTTCTCCAGAGCCAGGGTTGATAACTGAAACACCTAATTTATATGTAAAATGTATGCCCACTGTTGGGGAGAGGTCTGTAGTGGAATCACAAATCTTAATTGCTTTATATGTTACCAAAATTTTTTATGGTAAGCTAGAAGGTTTGTGTGAGTTTGAGCACTGTAAGCAAGCATAGTCAGGTGGGGGAAACAAGTAGATCCAGTTGAGGATATTTTTGACTGAAAAAAAGCCCTGTTCATAAACAGTGAGGATTAATTTCTGGAATATGTGGATAGAATATCGAAATTATTTCGTATGTAAACCTGCTTTAAGATGTTGCAATTTGAGATAATTAATATATTTTTTCTTTTTGTTATAAGTGCTGCTTGGCAAAGTTGCTAGATTTTCACAAGCAAAAGGCACTATAATAAAAGCATCCTCTTTGCTTGGTGATATAGAATCCTGAGGGTCTGTGAGGCTTATTTCTGGTTTGTTGTTTTTTAATCCCTTTTTCCACTGTCAATGTGAAATACTGCTGTGATACAATAGTATTATTTCTTAACTCTATGCTCAAAATAGAGAATAAAGTTGAGCATGAATCAAACATCAGCACAGCCTGTTTGGTAACACCATGGTCTTCAGACCAGAAAATTGTTGTAACCTGGTATTTGTTTCTGTGCCCAGGGTGGACATGTAGTAATGATTTTTAAAGATCAGAAATATTCTCTCCCCTGATGATCTTTTCCCCATCCCAACAGTGACCCATAAAGACTGAAGAATAAAAATTGGTCTTTTCTGGTCAGTTAGTACACTGAAAAATGTCTTACATGTAAGTGTGAAGAGAATGTAGGCTTGGTGTTTTGCTTTCAAAGCAGCAAAGTACATGTCAGTTGTTTCGTTGAAAACAAACCTTAATGTCCAATTACAGTTTTGAAAATTACTGAATGGTTTAGTCCAGCCTAGTATTTTCCAAAGTCTGGTGGAATATTGAGAGTTACAGAGGATTATCCTAGAGTTTTGATGGTTTGGACACAGACCTTGAGGGATTCTGTATAGAATGGGGAGGAGTGTGGTTTTGAGGTCCTAATTGAAATGGTTATTTTACTTTTTTGTCCCAGTTGTAGAACTTGCAGTAGTGACCTGTGCCATTCCTAGATAATAGGAATAATAGAATTTCAACATTGTGCATGTACATTTTGCTGAATTCATATGTGTGTTGGCCATCATTTTCAGGCAAAGGGCAGATTTTTTTGTCATTTTTTTATGAACTGTTTTTCTGTAATTTTTTAATGAACATTTTAATGAATGGTTAAGGAATTCAGATGACCTCAAGACTGTGGACTAATTTTAAATGGGAACAAATAATTGTTAGTGGACCTAAAATTACTGAAACAACAGAGTTAAGTTTTTTTTCCTCTCTTACTGTTATTGGTACTACTTAATCCGAGTTTGAGGAATTTTTTTTGGTCAGATACTAGCTTTACTGAAGCATCAAGAAAATCAGAAGCACTGTACACTTAGAACTAAACCAATAACTATTTTTTCTTTATATTTTTGTATAGACATATGTATATAATATTTATTTACTAATTCTGTGCTTCCTGATACCAACTTCATTTATAAAAACAAGTTCACTTTGATATGTGCAATATTATGATGATACAGTGCTTCGGATGGAAATACTTGAAAAAGTTCAATTAAAGATAGCTTTCCACAACTTTAAATATGACTTAATGCTGAAAGCCAGTTATAGCAGAATGTAGAAATTCAGGCATGAATCAGTTCTTCAAACTAGGTTTTTTACTTTCATTATGCATGAGTTAAAGATGCTCTGTGTCACTTGTACAGAAGATGTGTGTGTAACTTGGTGTTTTGTCGAGCAGGCTTTGTGTCAGTTTCTTCAAATGTGTGTTCTTTTAGCTTAATGAAGTCATGGTCGACTTAATTGGTTACAAATTTGTGTCCTTATTAGCAACTTTTCTGATAGCAGATCTGTATTTTTGTGTCCAGACCTCTTCTTGTGATGAAGGCTTTTCTTATTATTTGAACTTGAGACGTTCTGGGCACCTGTCCCGGAGTGCCTGAGCAGCAGCTTTTGTGCCAAGGACTTTGAAAAATAATGTTTTTCTATCCTTTCCCTCCTTCTGCTTGGGGTCGCAGGTAATAAAATGTAGGCCAGATTCATTTGCAGTGTTTCGATAGATCTGTATGATAATATTAGCACTGTCCTGAAAATGGAAGTAGTAAAAATGTTAAAATCAACATGTACTTTCTTAGCAGTGTAGAAAGCAAAAGCCTCTGGACTGCATATGTGTGATGAATGAAACACCCATTCAGGTGCTTAATGGAGTCGAAGGTGGTTTCTGTTAGATTACGTTGCTGGGTTGGTGCCTTCTTGGCATGGGACAGTACGTGATGTATAATTTCAGCTATTGATGAAGTGATTTTAACAATGGTGTGCTATGGCTGGGGACAAGTGTCCATTTAATAGATCAAATTAATTTTAATCAAATTAGGCAGCTAGCATGTAGGAGAGTATTGAAGCTTACTGTACTTTGACTGCAATTTCTAATTTTATTTTGTTGTTGTTGTTGCTAATGTTCCTCTTTGCAGTGCCTCTCTTGACATTACATAGTGATTAGTTTCAGGGATATAAGTCAAATGCTTGTCAATTTAATAAGACTTGTGAGGAGAGCTGATGATACCTTTTATTTAGCCAAGGAATAGAAATCGAAAATAGTAAAAAAAATTAAGGCACCCAAGTAGTCCTTCAGTTCCAAAATCAAGTCAGCAACTAAATAAAAGTAGAGAAGAGTTGTACTAGCAATATTGTATTTCTTCCCATAAAATAAGGAAAGTTGAAAGAAGTTTTAGGAACTCTGCATGTGTTTCGCTGCAAAGTTTCTCTACAGCTATTGAAATTCTAAAAAAGTGGACTGTATTTTACTGCCTTGTCAAACTCCGGACATGTATATTGTTGTCAGTAAACTTATATCGCAGATTAAAGTTTATTTGGTCACACCAGAATGTTTTTAGATCGTTTATACATAAACCTTTCATAATTAAGAATAAGATTAATAGTAGTGTACTTTATTGTGAGGTACACTAAAAATAGCCCCGTAATCCAAAATGCAGGGTTTCTCAGAGACTGTCTTCAACAGCCTTTCTAGGCAAAGCCAGAACTGCCACTAAAAGAAGTTTCTTTGCTGCATGTCGAACCTCTGTTCTGTACAAGCATTTTGTTTTACTGCATGCCAAAATGGGTGGGTGAACAGATCTGGGTTGAAACTTAGGAGAAAGAAAAAAATAAACTTGTGTTAATTTTAGCCTAAATGTTTTCTTGATTTATCTTGAGAGCTCACAAATGCTTGTGCTGGCATAAGGGAAAAAGCAACTGCTTTCTATGGCAGTCCTGCCTTAGGGACTTCAGGAAGGAACTTCAGAGCCAATTTGAATGTGAAAGTTGGGAGGTGTTATTCTTTGAGATAATTCTGCAGAAACAATGCAAGATCCCCCATCTCCATCTTACCTGCTAGATTTTTTTTAGGTAAAGGAAACATGCAATGATGAGTTCAGATATAGATTTGTATCAACAACTGTACAGTGCCCTCAAGTGTATGGCAAGTCTGTCAAAAAAAGGAAAAACAAAGTCCTGTCTTTTGTGTGGAGACATAAGTGTAAGCAATGTTAATTCATATAATCTATAAAAAGCACATTTAATCAGACTCTAAATATATAAAAGTGCCCAAAAAAGCAGTTTCAGAAACCTTCCAAAGGAAAAGAGTGATAAATTAGTTTCAACATAGAGATTTTCAACAAAAACCTGTCTTTGTGAAATTAAGCGTTTTTATAGGCTAGAATTTATTAAGGGTGATGTAGTTCTTTATCATAGCTTGGGTTAGTATTCTGTGTTCTGATTTTTTGTTAAGTTTAGGGGAGTGATTTTCCTTTTGTTTTTCAAGCAGTGCTGTAGTCTTGATGCTTTCCCCATGGTGACAGTCTGGCAAGGCGTTTTCTCTGAAAGTTACTTTTGATTTCCACACATCCACCCCCCTTTTCCACCTCTCCCCAGTTTTCCTGTCATCCCACTCCAAGGCCTAGCTTGTGATTGGAGAAGTTAGCATTGCTTGTGTGCCTTGAAGTCTTTGTTATCTTGTCCCATGGCACTTTTCAGTTATCTGATATGTATTTTTGCCAGAGTGAAACAAACACTGCCTCTCCTTTTTCCCATTGTCTTTTTGCATGTTCCTCTGGTTATTAGACATTAACCTCTTTGTAGTTGGGCCTGTCATGTCTTTATCTTTGGAAGATTATCCTCATATCACTAGAAAAAGTTAATGCTAATAATTTGTCACGTTATCCACAGGTGTTTTTTAGACATTTGTTACATAATGTTAAAATTGAGAGAGGCTGCTTTTTTGCTGTTTAAATGTTTTGGAGTAAGCTGGAGGTACATAAGATGGGAAAAAAAATTGCTCTTTATTCACTATTGTCTTTCTGTTTAAGTTAATGGCCATTCTATGAGATTGTGTGGTTAGGTGGACCTTCAATCTGACCTGCCTATGCTTAGGTAGTTATTTTGAAGGAAACTAAGAAAATACAAATTAGAATGGCATCTGGGAGAAGAAAATACACTAGAAGTTTGTAAGTCTGAGGGGGGGAAACGTGTATATATTAATTGTGCTGGATTGTGTTAGTTAATATATACTGATTTAGGTGACAGGTATTTTTATGACTTAAACCTCTAACTTGCATGTCCTTACATGCTTACATTTAAGAATTATAAGTAGTTTTGTGGAGGTCATATAGTGAGGTTACAGAAATGAACCACAGTTAATTATTGTAACAATTAAAAAACTTCCATTAATTGCATATAACTGCAGACTGCAGTTTGCAATGTTCCTGAGCTATTGCTGGCCACATAAGCCTAAAGTCAAATTTCTTATTTGATTTTGCTCATAGTTTAATCTTTTTAATTAGTTTGACTCTTGTAACAACCAAGTTTATCATTAACTAGAACAGGCCACTAGCCAGGGAAGAAGAAATCTTGTCTTACTTTTTTTCCAATGGAATATTAGCTGTTTGCTTTGTAAACGTCTCAAATGTATTAGTTCTTAGACTAGTTGTATTAGTCTATAGACAGTGTAGATTCACCCAGATGTTACTTTATTTCAGGTTGATTGATGATGAGACCCTTTGTTTTTGTATCTGATAATTCTCTTTTGTCATAGAACACATCAGTAATTAATGGGAATTTCACATTTACAATATTATTCTAATAGTTTCCTGGCAACAAGAAGATAAATATATTGTGAAAGAAAAGAAGCCCCAATTTGAAAGGGTGGGAGCTTGCTGAATTAGGAATGATAACTTCTGATGATTGACCACCAAAACAGACAGAGTAGTTCTGAAGTCCTTATGCCCTCATTTATTCTATTGTAAACCTTGAATAATTATTAATTTGATTGCAGTGCTAATGCTTTTTGGGGATGGCATGATGTTAATCCCAGTTTAAAAAATGGAAAATGAAGAGCTACTGAGTGTGAAAAAACCAAACCCAAACACCAGAAAGACAAGCTGGCTTCAAATGTCTGATCAGTCATTTCTAAAATGTGACTTCTGAAGTGACTGTGCATTCTGTTTCACTTTATGTGTTCAGACCACAAGTTCCTTTGATTTCAGTTACATTTCTGAGCACCTAGCAATTCTGTAAATGAGGTCTCATTGTCTCTGCTTAAGAATCCAGAAAATGACAAATAGGTTCTGCGAAAACCTTGTTACAGGTTGTTTAACAGGCATCATACAGAAACTTTGTGATAGGTGGGAGGCTAACATGCAAGTTTTCAGGCTTAGCCATTTTAAAACATGGCATAGAATATTCCTTTCCTGTGGTATTTTCCTTCAGTTGTAGTCTTCCAGCTTCAATAACAGGGCTGGCCTTCGGGCAATACTCTCTTCTCCCAAACAACCTTGATTAACTCCAGAGTTAATCAAGTCCTTTCTGTGGACTGAATGAAATAATGGCTTTAAGTTTGTTTTCTCTTTCTTTCTTCTTTTTTTGCGGGTGGTGGTGTGTGTTTGTTTTAAAGGGAAAAAAAAAAAGCAAATACCATATTAACATTAGGATTCACAAGTCTAGAACTAGAAGTTTGATAAATATGGGCTTACCTTTGAAAAGAGATGAATTAGAGTTGTTGTGATAAAAGCATACGAAACAATGACAGTAAATTAGGAATTTCTGGTTTTGCCCAGCTCTCCTAAAGAAAGAGCATTCATTGAAATTGAAACTTAAAACATTTTTGAAGGCTAAATATATCTTACTGAAAGTTTGCAGCAGTGCTGAACTGATGTTGTTTTCAGTAAGTGTGATGTGCTTTTATCATATAAATCACCTTAGGTGGGTGTGCCTGTCAGTATGTATTTTTATGGTATAATAATGTGGGAGACTTCTTGTGTATTCCAATATTTTAAATGAAGTTTGAATTAAAAATCCTTGACATATCACTGCACTCTTACAAGGAGTTTGTATGCATGTGTTTGGAAAACAGCAACAGCCTTTGGTGTGCTCAGTGTCATAAAGGAAGTACTAATCAATCTCACAACAGCGCTACACAGTGCAAGAACATTTTCCCTTGGTTTGCAGACAGTAATATGGAGATGATTGATAGGAAAGGAAATCAGACATCATCTGAGGTTGTTTTTCTTCCTTGTCTAGTTGAATCAATTCATATTATCTTGCCTGCTTACTGCCTATGTGCATCTTTTGCAACCAAAAAGAAAAAAAAACAACAGAAGAAATAGCGAGCAGGCCATTTGTTCACAGTATATATTATAGCCATTTTGGTAGTTAAAGAAACCAAACTTTGGTGTAGTCTTCAATAAACATTCCTTGCACATGAATTTTTCCAGACTGCAGTATCTTCTTAATCCCAATTGTTACCTAGAAATGTAAAACACATGCTTATTATTGGTGTCACTCAAAGCAGTGTGTGTTTCCTGGCTCTGCAGCTGTGGTAGACTAATGAACTGTATTCCCACTGCTGTGCTGACATCGGAATTTGGCTGTTGCAAAGATGTCTCAAGTGTGATGAAGCACTGTTGAAGGTAAACAAATATAAAATTGGCACAGAGTATGTTCCTGCTTAGGAAGGTTGAAAACTTTGTGGTACCTAGATAACATGGGATAGCCTAAACATATGTTTTATTTATGTGAGACAGGTGATACATACTTATCTGATGGAGATGTCAGAGCTGCAGTGTTAGGATCAGTTTTACGGCCATGGAAAAATCCATTCAAATTTACTGCGAAGACTGGTCAGCCTTGTTAATGTCTTAGTTATTCTCAAGTGAGTTGCTATTTCTTTCTAGTTGTTGTAACCTATTCTTAATGGTACTCTGTTGTCTTCCGTTAATAGAGCCTGTCAACGTTTTGCTGAAACAGTATTTGGCATAGTCATTAAGAATTTTAGGCCTTACATTGTGCTTTTAGTCTTGTATTTTTGTACCTTATGGTAGCAATTACAACATCTGTCTCCAGGAGATTTATCAAAATTTTCAAAACTGTTGATGCTGAGGAGAAGTTTTTTACTGGCAAAATACATTCATAAGTTTAAAGAGATATATCTTCTCTATTTACAAATACTTTTTTTTAACTGATACAGGCATAAGATGAAAGAGAAGGAGAGAGAACATTTTTTAATGAGTTTGGAGAAATAAAATTTCTGGATTCTTTCCCTGCCTCCTTCTTTGCTGGCTACAGCAAACTGTTAAAAAAAAAAAAAAAAAAAAAAGTTAGAGTTTAGTAGTATTAGCACTTGCTTGCATTTGTCACAGAATTCCCTTTCCAGCAGATCTAAAGCTATTCCCTGGTGGTCAATCAGGTTATCAATAGAAAGAGAAAAGAAAGAGACTACAACTGCCAAGGAACGAGAATTCTTTAATGCACCTAACATGAGAGTCCATTGAAAGACAAACATCAAACTTGTACTTATTATGAACATTTTATTGCCTAAGAATTACTCTCTCAAAAATTTAAAGAAAACATATTTGTGTTTTTCAGAAATGTGGTAGTACTTCCTTTATGAACAAATGCTTTAGGCTTGCACTTCTAGTGAAATAAGGTTTTTATCTGATCAGCCAGTCTAATTTCTTTGTTACTGATCTTCCCTGAAGTTAGTTCAAAATTTGCTGGCAGTTGGACAAAGGTTTCAGGGATGCAAGATTTGTCTTAATTGGTGCTGAGCAGAATAGAGTCATCCAAATTCTGTTCATACAAAGAAAAATGGACCAGCACTTTTAAACATTTCAAAAGGCAGCAGCCTGTATGCTAGCTGAAATTAATTAACTCATAGTAATATCATACAGGTGTTTCAGATGTAGGAGGATGTGCTGCCCCCTCCCAGCTCTCCAGGCACAGCACCTCAAGAGAGCGGGCAGGTAGTGCAGGATGAATGAGGGATGAGAGCGATGGGGAGCAGATCCGTCGGAAATTGGCTGTCATTAGTTTTACTGCTTATGATAAAACTAATTTCGTATAGCAGCAGAAAAGGAGATAAACAGCTAAAATAAATAACAAAAAATTTTTTGTACTTTTTTAACCCACAGACTGGTAGAGGGCTTTGAGTGTTATTTGAAAATGCTACTGTTTTTTTAACTTAAAGTGGTGGTTTTAACAACTAAAAATGATACCCATGTTGCTTGATCATCTTGATGAAAACTTCTTATGCAATGCACCATTACAGAAAGGAAAATAAAAAAAAAAGAGCACACCCCAGACCACTCAAAACACTATCACTAAATTCTTTAGTTAATGTTTGCTATTTTTCTTACGTAATTTGTTTTTTCTGTTTATTTTGGCTGCTTAGAATCATGATGGCGGTGCAAATGCTGAAGTAAAATTTGAAAGTAGAGTTGGACTTAGGAATAGAAATAAGAATATAAGTCAAATAAAAAAATTGCAGTTGATCCTGATGATGAAGCCATAGTGTGGATATAAAGTTTGTTAAAATAAGTTGTTCCTTGAAAAAAAATAAATCTGACTAACCCTGCTTGTGTTACCAATTTATTGAAAGGAAAATGCCGTTGGATATTTCCCTTTAAAATTTTTATTCTACCTACAGACAGACAGTGTAGTCCAAGTAGGGTAAATCCTATTATTTTAATATAATTTTATGTTTTAACTGTGTTATTCTGTTACTGTTTGAAAATCTATGCATGTAGTTAAGTATCAAAAATGCGGTAGTGGCTCTCTGTAATAAACTCATGATTGAAATTGAATCAAACCATAGTTATAACGTAGTAGAAAATTATTTGAAATTAAATTTTCAAGAATATAGAAATCATTATTGTATTGTGATGTAAAGAATAAGACTTGATACTTGGATACTTAATTGTCACTGACTACAGTGCCTTCCTGTGGGGCTTAATCCTGATGTCCTAGTCAGTTAGAAAGGATATTATTTTTCTTTAAAAACTTTGTTTACATGAAACAGTGAAGAGGAATCACTGAGAAATCATGCTCCTTTGTTCATGCAAAGGCACAACGTATTGTGAAGGGAAGTGTAATTCTTAAGGTGTCATAGTAATAAACATAAAATAAACTCAGTACTGATTTTTGATAGTAGAAACAGAATTTAGTATTCTGTGGGGAGATGGAAAAGGTAACCCTGTATGTTTTTGACAGGTGGCTCTTTCTCAGCACTGAATTGCTGCAGTTAGAATTCATTCACTTAAAATGCACAACAAAGAAATTCAAGGCAGCTTTAAAGCTTTCTGCTGGAAATACTTGTTTATTTAAATACCTTATTCAGTCATCCTTTGTAAATGTGCTTGGCATGTGTAACTATTTCTGAAAAACTTCTAAACAATCTCTTCTTGAAAGCTCCCACTTCTGCTATTGCCAGCAAAATTCCAGTGGCAAGAAAAGAAGTACTATTTTTGCTTGTGTAAAGTCAGTAAATGAAGGTCTGGGAGTTGCATTTGTGAACTGATAGTGACATTTTTTCTTAGAAAATGTATGTAAAATATGAAAGTAGGCATAATTCTGCAGCCTAAGGGAAACCGGGAAATACAGAAATAAGATTTCAGCTTTATTCCAGTTGGAGCTGGTAGTCTAGACTGCTGTTAAATCCTGAGCCTTTTGCTTTAGGAAATGGGAGGGTTCACCAAGTACTAAAACTGTATCTTTGTAGACTGTATGTGCATTGATTCAACTGGAACTACTTTGATGGGAAACCTAACAAGCTGTTAAGAAACTCTTCTTGAGCTGGGAGTGAAAACCAAGTCAAAAGCTGCTCTTAAACCTCATCTGGGAAAGCGGGGATGGCATGTAGTGTTTTCCAAAGTTACATACTTTCAGTCCTAGCCTTTGTTTCTTTAAAGGTTAAAACACCTGCAGTCATGACTAAGTTGTAAGGCTGCCATTTAATTTTGTTTCATTTTGACATCATTGCTTGTTCTTATTTAGGTTCTTGTGCAAATTACAGCATTCTGATCTGAGTTGGATTTGTTACGTAGATTAAAGCATACTCATCCTAAATTGCAGCTCGGTGTGCCACTCAGTTTCTGATGCTGAAATTGGTTTCTGATACTCACACAAATGGGGTTCTCCACTACTTCTTATCTAGCAGTGAAGCTGGTTTGAGAGGCATTTTCAGACTCTCCTACACTAGCGTTGTCCCCTGAGAAATCATATTACAGAGCTGCACCCCAGTTCACACCATCTTGAGACTTCAGAGTCTCCAGCTTCGGTCTCTATGTAGGCTGTGATGAGTTTAGGTTTCTGTACACTTGTCAACACTAGTTAAAAGCTTGGCATCATGCAGCATCCTTATAAAAATAATCTAAAACTAGCCAATCACCTCAACATCTTATAAATTAAAAAAATATTAATTATGAACATTTTTAGAGTCTTCAAGGGTTTTCCCACTGCTTTTCATAATCTTTATTGATCTTCTGCTCAAAAACAAAACTATGGGCAAAAATAATTTCATCAGGAAGGTGAAAAGGTGGAGGGGCAAGTAGTGACAGGTTAGTTTTGCAAAGTTTTGTGAGTCAGTTTAGTAATCTGAGCTGACTTGCAAAGTGAGTTTTTTAACATAGTCAAAATCGAGTTATTGTATTGGAAAAAGTAATTTTAAAAAATGCAAGTCCTCTTTACAGAGTGCCAGAACTGTATTTTTTTTAAGCTTGTCATCCTGACACTGTCGTACCTAACCCTGTTAAGTTGACACTGGTACTGAAGGAAACAGTTACTCATCCCCACCACTGCTGCCTTTGCTGTTCAGGGAGAACACTGATTCAAAGTCGGGTGGCTTATTTGAGTAAGCAGCACTCTCAAAGCCATAGAAACAGTTTGTGAAGAGGAGGAAAGTAAAAAACAGAGGCATATAGTGACTCTAGGCAGGAAGGGGGAAAGTAGTGTACTTAGCTGGAAAGGATGGTATTGCTACACCAGTAGCTGGAGGATTGCCTTGAACTGTACACTGCTGGTATGTGCAGCAGCACAAATGCCCAAGCCAGCACTTAGAGGCAGTAAGTGCTCTTGCCTGCTTGTGGGTCATCCTTTTTCATACGCCATACCAGGTGTGACTGTGGGATACAGAACTGTGGAAGTGATCCTATTAAAAAACACTTTTTTTTTCACCCAGGTCATTTTTAATTTGGATCAGTGTGACTTAGCAGTCACCTACTATCCCCTGCTTGTGCTGGCAGAAGCTGTATGACAATCTTGGGGTGGCAGAACCATTGCTTGAGGTGACAGCTTAATTTGGAAAACTGTGTTTATTGGGTTTGACCTTATTAAATCAAGTTAAAGATTCATTAAGATGAACCCTAAGATTGGACTGAAGCAGTCTCACCCTCCCCCGTGCATTTTGACAACCATGTGGTGAGCTGGATCAAGAAGCACATCTATCTGAAGAATAATCGGGTCAGACAAAGGTATTTTTCATAGTGTCACAGTTGCAGGCATGCTGGAGTAACGTAGGGATGGGTCAGGCAGATTTGGGTTGACTCACTGCTGTAAAACTACACCCCAAGAAGTTCCACAAACATTCCCCACCCCCTCAATTTGGTAAGGCAGTGTCTGTGCACAAAATGACTGTGTCCCTTTTTTTCAGAGAGCTGTAAATGTTAAGTGCAGTGAACGAGGTACCAGCCTTCCATGTCTGAAAAAGAAACTAATAAACAGAGGAGAATGTTTTCTGGTTAGAAACAATTGAAGTCAGTGCCACTTTTATATGCAAATGTGTGGATTGTGCTGGTGCCAGTAATTTTGAGCTAACATGAATGTTGTGGAATCTGCAGTGGATTTTCTAATGTATTAGCTGACTGGCTGCTGTAACAGATAATGCTATTCATACTAATACATGCTTGCTTTAAAAATAACTTGTTTTTATATTGGAGTTTGAAATTGGTGTAGTTATATTTAGTGAGACATACTTACATACACTTGGCGTTTCTTTAAGAATGTTTAGTTTCCTCTTTTTTCCCCTTGTTGTCTTTCCCATTTGTACATAAAAAATTATGTGAGTTATCAGTCTCTATCAGGCCTCCATAAGCCCAGTGGCTCACAGTTCTGTACCAATATTATGATTACAAGATGTGGGCCTTGATGTTTAGGCTGGTCACTTCCTGTTCTTTAGTCCAAACTACTGAGTCTTGTGCTGTGACTTGAACTAGAGAAGGCAGTACAGGACAGTGCTTGCAAACAGATTTGTCTTCGTGCCAGCTCACTTTTTTTTTTTTTTTTTTTTTTTTTTTTTTTTCTTCTTCCTAATACCTGCTGTAGTTGATAGTTCTTTAAACAAGGACTTGTGCTAACTTACAGGACGTGTGTGTGTCTGTAGGGGAACATGTGTGTGCCTAAATACACAGAAATTAATATTTTATTTCCAGATAAACAGCCATTCAAAAAAATTGTACTACCCAGCAGATAGGCACCATAAATAGCTTTTTCTGCCCCAAGCATGAACTGATAAAATGCAAGCAGTAGAATCTTTTTTTTGGTCATCCCAAAGCCAGCTAACACTCCACGGGGTCATAGTAGGGTCAGACCATGATTTTAGGGTTGCACATGAAGCCCTTCCAGACTTATTTGTAGAAGGTGAAAACCCTTCTTCTTTAAATGTTGCTCATTAACTCATATTTCTTAAAGTTCAGGGCCTGAGAGTTGTGCAGAACAAATTGCTAAGGACTTCTTGATAGGCTGAAAACCTGGCTGTTGTTAAAAAAAGTTTCATCATAATTTCGTTTATTCTTTAGAGAGACAGTGTTTACAAAGAGCTTGCACTTCTGTGGAGATGTATGCATTGAAATTCTGTGGTTGCCAAACTTTAGCCAACCCTAGAACTGAATTTTGCCCAGTTTTCTAGTAGTAATTTATTTGTATACAGAAACTTCTGTGAAAATAGCTGCATGGGAATGTTGCCAAAAACTGTAGTATGAAGTTGTATGGATAATTTTGATTATGCAAATCCTCACTTGGAAATAATTTGATGTCATCTCATGTTACTGAGTGGGTTTGCAGCTTGTTGGTTTTGGTAGTTTCATTTTGTATTATTATTAAAGCAAATTTTTTATTTTTAATCTTCAATTCTGAAAGCTTCAAAATAATGCATAAGAAATTAATGTGTGAATATATACAAATACACTTCGTATATATTCACCAGTCAGTAGTCTACTGTGATTTATGGGGCTCAGTCTTTTTGTTTTAAATAAATTCTGGAGACCATAAATGGGTCTTGATTAAAAAATCTCTACCTTTCAAATTTTTGATGATATATGAAAAAAAACTGTGAGGAGCTGATGCCATTTGTGACCAGTGGATTAAATGTTCTGGGGTTTGGCCAACACAAAGCAACCTGGGTACATTGATACTAGATGATCATCATGTTGCAGAGGGAAGGTAGATGGAGGCTAATACAAATTTTACTAGAAACTAACTGGGCACCATCTTAGTTTAGACCACAATGCATGCAAAACTCATTGAAAATAATGGGGGAGATTTCTGGTTTTCCTGGGCTTCTCTGAGATTGCTGACTAGGAGATACTGGTGTCTCACCCGAGAGGAGTGGTAAGCACAAGCCCAAAACAAGAACACACATTAATTCAGAATAAAATACTGCACTCTTGTATTTCTCTTTTCAGGGTGGAAATGTGAGAAAATAAATGTAGCAAGATACGTTTCACACCTGTTTTGTTAAATCATTTAAGTATGATACCAGCCTGCATGGTATGATTGTGAGGGTCATTTAAAAAAAATGGAACAAAACATACAGGAAACCAGAGAAAACTACAGAACGTGGAAGAGTTTCATCCTGTTTTGGCTTTTGAAGAGTAAAAGCAATGGAACTTACTATATTTTAAGCCTTGTAAATGCAAGCTTAAGACAAACATAAGAACTTTATATGGGATTCAGGATGTGGAGGCAATAACTATGCAGTCTAGAATGTTTTTAGATATGAAAAGTTAATGGTTTTGCTTATGCAATACCTCCTGTATGCTTAAGAATGATCAAGTGGTTTATTTTGACAATCATCTGGTCAACTGGTTGTGACTCTCCTGCAAACTTTGTATTTGAGAGATCTGTTGTGTCCTTTTATAAATAATATTTCCCCTCCTTTTTTCAATTTTCCTGATTGTTTTTTAATATTTTTTTGTTTTAGCTGTTTTTTAAATCTTCTGCACGTGCACATGGACTGCTGTTCTGAGGTCACTGCAGCTGAGAAAGTCGAGTCTCTGTTCAATTTTTGAGTCAGAGAAAAAGAATAAAGGCTGATTTTTAAACAATGGGGCATTATTTTTGCTTGTGGCTTCAGGCCACTTCAGTCCCAGTATTCTTGATGAAGTGTGTGCTTTCTTATATATTCTGGGCAATGATAATTTTTTTAGGCCAAGACTTGCTGCCTTGTCAGATTTCTCTTTGGCATTGTCTTGTCGCAGATGCAGACATTTGTGAGATGATCAAGTACTCTGCCAATGGGTACCAAAATTATGTTTGTGCTTGGGATACAGGTTAGTTGTTTCAGGTGTCCGATCACTGCATTTTCCAGCTATTTCAAGTGAAGGTAAAAGTTACTGCTGCCATTTACGCACTGTCTTTAGAGAGTTATTCTATTATATTGGTAGCATTTATTGAATAAGTTTAAATAAATGTACTATAAGACTCTTAGAAACTGTAAAATTTAGTGGGCAATAAAGTACTTTTTTCCCCAATTAAGTATTAACATAGGTGTTAAAGTTACTTTACAGGCATAACCTCAATAAGTTAATTGATTCTAACGTTTTGTACTTTTGGGGTTGAAATTTCTCAAATTTGGTCATGGACAGGATAAGTGATTTTCAGGATGAACATGACAAAGAGTTTGTAAATACAGAGCTGGTATGTTTCAAGTGCTTTAAGGATGTCACACCTTGAAAAAAATTTCTGTGATTCCTGTTTTAGGCAGTCTTTATGAGAATGTTGCTGGCAGCTATTTAGATTATATTCAGTACTTGCAGGTTGCTGATTTCAGCAACATGGTTTAGTGAAATGTTATTTTAATCTAAATTCAACATGGTTAATTCTGAGACTAAACTTAAATAGTTTGGTTACATATATAAATAGGTACATTAAATATGTAAATAGTGTATTTTCTATCAAAAATTGTATACATTGACCTTACTGCCTTTAACCTTGAGAAATCTGCCTGATTTGAGTTCTTCCTTGCATAGATATTTTTGCATAAAAGACAGTATTTTTTTCTTAGAGCATTATCTTGTTATACTAATTGGGGAGTTTCATAGTAAAGCAGGAGTGATTGTAGAGGTAAAAATGGGAAAACACTGTGCAGTGCAGGTATGTGTGCAGACTCACTGAGAGCATTCTGGGGGATCTACCTAATGGTGGGTGCCTGATCTCTGTAATGCAAATGGTCAGAGCCTGAAGTCTTCATCTGATGTTTGTTTCTAGCAAAGAAAGAAAATTGCAATACTGTCTAGGATTTTGGGGGCATTGGTGATCCTTATGTATTTCACTAAGAAAGTTTTAGTGCATGAAGACACCTTATTGGAAGTGCTTTAAAAAAAAAAAAAGTTTTGAAAACATTCTTAAAAACAACAGATAAGTCTTTGCAAATAGAACTTTGTATCTGTTATACTGCCTGTTTCTTATCTTGGCAAAGTAAGTAGCTATAAAACTGTATTTACATATGAGGAATGTCAAGGGACAGGTACAGCAGTTACAGGCATATTCTAGCTATCCAGAAGGCAAGGCTTTGATGGCACTGATAGGCAACATAGTTGCAGAACTCTTGCAGAGGAAATAAGGAGTTACTTAGAGTTCTCAGAATATTAGAGAAGAATTCCCATCCATTATTCTATTAGCCCAGAATTAAAATAACTGCAGAAAATCAACAAAATTGCCACAGGTCAGGGAGGTGATGTATTATCTTTTAAAATAGTATTGTTAATCTAGAAAGGTGTAGTAGAGATCTGTAAAAGCAGTAGTTTTATTTTCTTTCTTTAGTTGGGGACAAAAAAAGTTCTCAGATTTGGAAATAGAATACATATCTTGGGTGGGAAGTAGTTTTTTATGAGCTCAATGCAGCTATATGGCTTGAAAATATTATTTAAATGTGTAGCAAAGTTAGAAGAAAGTGAAAACCTGGTCCTGTGACTGTCCTAAACATCCATCAAACAAAACCAGATATGAGAGACATGAATGGGAAAAACGCTGCTGTTTTTTTTTTTCCTGTCTTCTTTTCCTCAGTTTCCTGCCTTTGCCTTTTTTAATTTTTTACGTTTTCATTGAACATACAAATGCAACTCACTTCTGTACATAAACCAGAAAATTATACATACTTGTGTGAAATATTGTATCATAACATGAACAGTAAAATAATTTAAAATAACATTTTAATTACTGTCATGTAAAGTCCTCCAAAATACTTTCTGTAAATAATATATTAAATTTGAAATATTTCCACATTTTTGGCAATTATGATGGTAATATTACAAGTTGAATTGATTGAAGACTTTTTATATTATTCTTTGCTACCTACATTATAATTAAATATATAGTCTTGTCATATTAATCTTCCAGGCTTATTTCTCAAAAACTGAATGTCCTGCATATAATCTCTCCATCTTGAGCATCATTCTGCTGCTGAGCACTGTGGATTTGACTTAATAGCTCCCTAAAGAGTTGTTTTGTTTTCTTTTTTTTCTGTAAATAATATGGATTATAGTGCTCAACAGGTAGCAGAATTTTCTGGTAAAACAGTGCTTCACTGAAGAAAGCTAATTTGTATTAATAGCAAATACTTTGCAGAAGTATGTCTGATTTGGTAGGTGCAGTAGCTGGTGCACCACCAGCTGGCTGACCTTTGCTGCAGTGAGATGAACAGCAATGTCCATGTCAGGTTTTGGTTTGATGTGCCATTTGTTGTGGTTTTTGTGGTGGTGATGGTGATGGGTAGTAATAGTTTTGATTGTGACATATCAGAAATTTTTGCAATTTAATGGTTGTGATTTTTGTCCAGCCTTTCACATGGGAATGGATAGCTGTGCCTTCTGCATTCTAGGAAATGGTTGTTAATGTAACAGTCCTGTAATAAGGCTCCAGCAGATGACAGGCAGTGATGAGTTGACCCTGGCTGGATGCCAGGTTCCCACCAAAGCCGCTTTTCTGGACAGGGGAGAGAAAATACAACAAAATGCCTGTGGGTCGAGATAAGGACAGGGAGGGATCACTTACGAACTACTGTCATAGGCAAAATAGACTGGACTTGCAGTCTTCGGGGATGTCTCCCAATTTTCGTGACTTTTCAAAGATTATGGAGAACGGCTTTGCAATGACTGGAGCCACTGCTCCTGTGTGGGTCCCTCATGGGGTCACAGATCCTGCAGGCAAGTGTGCTTCAGCATGGGCTCCTCTCTCCATGTGTCTCCTCAGGTCCTGCTGGGAGCCTGCTTCAGTGTGGGCTCTCCATGGTGTCACAATCTCCTTTTGGCATCCACCTGCTCTGATGTGGGGTCCTTCATGGGCTGCAGGTGGATATCTGCTCCACCATTAACCTCTGTGGGCTGCAGAGGTACAGTCTACTGGACCATGGTCATTACCACAGGCTGCAGGGGAATCTCTGCTCCTGGAGCACTTCCCCCCACTCCTTTCTCAGTGACCTTGGGGTCTGCAGTTATTTCTCTCATATATTCTCACTCCTCTCTTCAGCTGTAGTTGTGGCTGTGCAGATTTGTTTTCTTCTTCTTAAATACATTGCTTTAGAGGTGTTACTGCTGTCACTGATGAGCTTTACCATGACAGGTCTGTTGTGGAGCCAGCTGGCAGTGGCTCCATGGGACATAGGGGGAAGCTTCTAGCACCTTCACACAGAAGTCATGCCTGTAGTTCCCCCCTCTACCCAAACCTTGCAATGCAAACCCAATATACAGGCATGCAGACAAAATTCCTGAGTGCAGTTTCATCACTAGATAGGTACTCATGCTAGGGTTTCACATGATTCGCCCACCTCCTGATGTTTGGTCCTAAGGTTCAGTGGAACCTGGCTTCTAAAGAAACCAAAACATGAGTGCCACAGCTGAAGAGTATTTTCTTGTTCACCTTGATAGCTTCGTGTGCTACTGAGTATGATGGTATTAATGTGTAATAGCCAGTCATTGAACAAGTTCCCTGAAAGTAATTTTAATTTCTTTCTTCTCTTACTGTTGCAAACTGTGCAATTAGAGCTAAAGATCAAGGTACAAATATTTTGCATAATTTTCTGCCTCAGTAGATACAGCAAATCTTCAACTTGCCACAATTTACAAGATTGCTGAAATAAAAGACTGTGTTTTCTTAAGGAAAATGAAAAGCCTTTTTCTGGATCTTGTTTATTGGCTGAGTTGGAACATAAGCAGAAAGAGAGCATGATGTGCTTTATACACCAGTCCCTTCTGGATGACTGAGTCTGGGAAACTGTATAATGTACCATAGGATACACCTGTACTGTGGTGTAGGAATAGACATGAATACAGTCTTTAAAAATCAGTATTGCTGGAAGCATAGCCCTCTAGTTGTGTTTTGAAGTGAAACTCCAAGACAGTAATTTGTTGCAAGAATTGAGCTTACATATTAATTTCAAAATGAATCCTTGCAGTCAATTCAGAGTGGAAATGAAAATGTTGTTTTTCTTGTCCAGCACCACCTCTTGAGAAGAGGAAATGAATTATCACACAGCAGTGAACTGCTTATGATGAATCCTCTCCCTCACATCTGGAGGCTATTTCCAAAGTACCTGGGAAACTTCATATGGAAATAGAAACCCCTTCACTGTGGGGAATATGCTTTTAAGAATTTTTTTGTTTTGCCCCAACCATGTATAATAGTGGCTAGTATACCTGGGGGAAAGGTATTACTAAATTAAATGCTCCTAACTGTTAATGTCTTGAATTATCATTAGAATGTTTAAAGAATAGGCTCTTTTTAGTCCCCCTGCAAATACTCTTGTTATGTATATGTATAT
The DNA here is from genome assembly GCF_000747805.2 of Chaetura pelagica. Lineage (NCBI taxonomy): Eukaryota > Metazoa > Chordata > Aves > Apodiformes > Apodidae > Chaetura > Chaetura pelagica. The sequence goes on from NW_009970716.1 coordinate 3,308,291, forward strand.
GTGGAAGCAAAGTTTCTGAAAATTTAGAAAGCTTTCAGTGTTTTAGTTTATGAACTTTATTTAGAGTACTTGCAACAATTGTTAGACTTTGGCAGGAAAGTTGGAAATAATTCTATTACAGATCTTTCTAGTAATAAGACTAGATGCTAAGATGTTGAAGACTGAATTCCTTTAAAAAATTAAATAAAAATTTATGCTGTTGCATCATGCTCAAATAATGGATGTATAAGAGGTAGTGAATAACATTAGTATGAAGAGATAATGTGCTGATCCTTATGTGCAGTGTCTCTTCCTTCTCATTATTTGAGAAGAAATATACATATCTTGTTAAAACATATTATTTGATCCATAGTATTATAGCTTATGTTATAGAAAACTGTGGAATTTTTAAAAACTAGATTAACAAAATACTTGCAGGATTTTAGTATGACAAGGTCAAAGTAACAATATTTTTTAATGTTTCTTATATGAAAATTACTTTAAAAGTAGTCAAGTATTGTCATGCATCAAGAGGGGGGTGCAAACATAAAGCATATTTAAATAAATAATTTTTGTTACTGACAATACCATGACCTACAGTTAGATGGTACTCTGCATGCCTGAAAGCCTTGTAGCTGTTTGGGAAACAGGAATCATGAAGAAGTGCCTCCGTTTGGTTGATTACAACCAAGGAGGATTTCACAGAATCCCTATTAAATGAAATTATTTAAGTGAATGGAGTGAATTCAGTGGAAGTGTTTAGTCTGTCAGTAAAAGCAAGGTGAGGAACAGTGAGAGAAAACAAAATTTTGCTGGCTTTATGAAGTTGTACAGGACAAAATTAGGGAGGCCTGATGCATCAGTCTAGGCTGCTCAGTGAAATCTTTCACTGAATAGCTTCTGTCCACAAATCTAATAGAATTTAACGTTGCACGTGGAGCCAAATGGTAAACATTATGGGTATAATGATTCCTGTATAGAAGTTAGGCATGTGTGCTTATCTGAATACTGTGTGAATGTGCTCTGTGCAGTACTGCAGTTCTAGAGAACATTTGCTTTCAAAGGTATGAGATGACATTGTGGTGAGAGTTAAAAGAATCTGGAAGACAGCGTAAAAGTGATAGTTTAGGAAAGGAAATGTAGAACCTCTGCTGTTTCAGGTCATTATATAAACCCAGAAAGTATATAATTAAACAAAAATTAATGGATACATTGGATTCAACTTTTGGAAAGGACTGTGAAAACATTTCTGAGACATTGAATTGAAAATGATCAGTGATCACATTATGGTTTTGTCAGTTTTCTAATGAATAGAGGTAAAGGTAAATTTTTGGGGGGGACTAATAGGATTTGAATATAGCTGCTCATTTCAGGCCTCATCTGCTTGCCACTGTTAAGGTTAAGAATTTGTGTAGCTATTAGGTTGCTTGTTAAGAGTTCATGTATCAGAAGGCTGAATTCTTCTCTCTTCCTTCAGTCTTTGCCATTGTATTCTATCTACTTTCCCTTCTGCTGGTTCTGGAACATACCAGATCTATTCATTATCTAACTATGCCTTTCAAAAAACTACCCGGGTCTTTTTCTGAGGAGGTTTTCAGCCAGATTAGTAACTTCAAATTGACTTGTGGAGTTATTTAACAAGCGTTGCGGCCAGTGCAAAACATGCAATGGCACTTCAAGCAGGGCAGGGTGAGTAATGGGAAAGGGAGAGGGAGATGGTGGCAGCAAGTGGTTAAACTGGATCTCTATGTCACATGGAACCAAAACCGTAGCTACTGGGAAAGGCATTTGAACAGTGTACTGCTGTGACTCCTTGTTGGTAGGCAGATCTGGATTTCTGTCTGTGCTTCAACTTCCTTTTTTTTTTCTTTTTTTTTTTTCTCCTCCCCTCTCAAGTATATACAGAACCGCAAGAAAGATAGTACTCCAGCCAGTCAGTTATAAGGGAAGTTCTGTTAAACTGCTTGCCTTCAAAGCTGGTTATAAGCTACCTTCTCCTTAATGACAAAGTTGAATGTCTTCATACAAAATCATAGCCTGTTTTGGAGGAGTGGTGTTTTTTATTTCAACAGCTTAAGGTAGTCCCAACTTGAAATGAGAGGAGACATGAGAAAGTTCTCATACTGTTACAGCAGTGGATATGAATTGATTTACGGGACATTTTTCCATGAAGTATAGTGAAACCTGCTTTAAAGTATCGTTTGGCTTGGAGGAAAAAGCACCTTACTATTACATAGAGTAGTGAAGGAACTGAGATTGTATAAAAATGGGTTTGAATCTTCCAGATCTTTCTACAATAAAAAAATTTGTAGTCAGTTTTACTGTCTGATGAAATACTCAGTTCTGAATAAGAGGTTGTATGTTGACAAAGTTCAAGTGATAAGAATGGACATACAGTGTTTTCTTTGCATGTCATGCATCTGATTTTTCCCATGGATTTGTTGATGGCCAAAGGCTACAAGATTTATCGCATAAAATAAAAATTGGTAATAGTATTTTCTTCAGTGGGGCAGGAAGGACACTGTTTTACTTCTTTTTAGGAAGCATACTTCTTTGCAACCTTTCCTTGAGCAGTCTATACAAATTACTGTAATCAAGATGTCAACATTGCATGACTGATTTTGCAGGGCAAAATATTCTGCCACTATTTAAAGAGCATGTTCTAATTTGAGCTGTGAAAGACGTTTAATACTAAAGCATCTGATTTTTGTAATTTCATTTGCCTTTTCCCCCTTGTCTATTGCCTTTATGTTACTTGATGAATCTTCTAGATTTATATCAGAATTGAAATTCTACTGTGTTAGTTATGGAGATACATGTGGTAATTGTACAGCCTCCCTCCCAAATTGGTAACCGTATTTGTCCTGTTTCGATTATGATGCTGTATGTGTGATGTTTATATTCATTATCTAGTTACTTAAAAACAACTCTATCAAGAAAGTTCCATCAAGTTATTAACTGCTCAGTATATGGTTTTTATTATAAGTAGTAATCAGTCTCCCTGCTTTTTCAATATGTCACATTCATTTTACATCTGGGTTCCTGGAAAGTATTATCAGAGTTGCTCCATGTAAGTAAAAATAATACAGACTGTACTGTTTTACTGATGTGAAGATAGTAATCAATTAGAAGTCTAAGACTGGCAGTTGGCAAAGGCTCCAAAGAAAAGCTCAGTGCAGGTTAGTCCTCAGGGGAAGGATAGCCAGTTAAACTGTTTGCCTAGTCACAGGGATATTGCTGTAATGACTACTATTGCTCTTCCTGCATAAGCTTTGCGTCTCTTTTGATACATCTGCAGTCACATCTAGAAACCCTGGTCATTGTCTTCACTTGGTGAGCAGGGTATGAAGAAGGAGACAAAATAGTCTGCGCCCCAAAAAGCATACAATATGTTTTGTATTATCTTTTTTCTTCAACTTTTTGAGTTATTTTCTGAGTTATTCAGAGCCAGTTAAGTGTCCTCTCAGAGTATAAATGAGATAGAATTTGTAGTGGAAATTGGGCAATAAAATTTGTTTTTCAGGAGTTAGTAACAGTACTAGGAAGGGAGTGCTACTTTTTTTTACTTATGACAACAGCAAAACATCAGAAAAAATCCATCGGCTCCCTTCCAGTTCATTGTTTCTATGATTCACATACACCCCTTGCTTAATTTGTTCATCTACTTCTGTCTAGCTATGACTCTGATAAGTGCGCACCCTAAAAAGTAATTGTTTACCATGAAGTGAAACCCTGTCAGATGATGGTGCTCCAGATCATCTGCTTCTGGTGGTAAGATGGTAGCCCCAGTTCTCCAACTGGAGATGCTGCTGGCCCATTTCTAACCACTTCTGTTTGTGGTCTTTTTCCAGTGCATCAATGGCACTATTAAGAGATGAAGCAAACCACAGTCTCCTCATGTCCCTTTACAAGAAAAGGCTTTTGAGACTGCTTTTGTAGCCATCTTCTGTACCTTTTCCATTTTGAGTTCCGTTTTTTAATCATTGAGAGTAATAAAACCTAAGTGATGTGTTTCAAATCAGTCTTTAGTATTTTTAGCATTTTATTAGTTGTATTGCTATTTCTTCCTTCCCTTTACTGGAAATACTACTTCTGTCATATCCTGCAATTGCATTTTCATTGTTTTCATGCACATAGCCTGTTGGCTCATAATCTCTTTAAAATTGTCTAATAACTATCCGTCTTTTTCTTCTCCTGTTGTTTTCATCTGATAAGCTCTTAATACAACGGGTTCTTGGTTTTAAGCACTAAGCATATGACCATAGAGTGATTATTAATATTTGGTATTTCTGTTCTTCTTATATAGTATCCTGTCTTCTACTGCCAGTCCCTGGCTGGTATCATTCTGCTCCATTTCTACTTCTTGTACCACAGTTGTTTATGGAAATAGCAAATAGGGTACATTCTAGCAACCTTCTCCACCAATAAACTTATTTATTTATGTAACATTTATTAAACCTAATTTAACTGTTTAACATTTTAGGAAGAGGCTGAGGAGGCAGTACTGGGCTAAGTTTCATCTCTTCCAACATCTTCAGTTTCCATGTGGCTCAGTGTGGTGCTGTTCTTGACCCTCAGACAATTTGCCCATTCTGTTCTTCCTTGTCTAGAGAGTTGATTATCTTATCAAAGAGTGTTTATCAGGTTAGCAAAGTAATTCCTTTTTTTAGTGTTATCCTTTGTCTTTGTTTAGCCTTTCCAAATTAGGCTTATGTTCTAAAGTTCTGTTCATGTCAGCCTGTTGAGTATCTTGGCAGGATCTTCTTTCTTGATTATTAGATTAACAGTTGCTAATTTCTGGCCAGTTGCTATACTTCTTGTTTGGGTGTTAGTTGTGTGGGATTTTTGTTGTTGGATCGATTCATTAAAAAAAAAAAAAAAAAAAAAAAAAAAAAAAAAAAAAAAATTATATCCATGCAGTAATTTTCATTTGCCCATGTTTGTTTGGTGGTTCTGGCTGATACATAGGAGTATATCTTAGAGAGACCAAGACTTCTTGTCCTGAATTTGCATTATTTAGAAATATTTTTTTGCAGATATGCATGTCTGTGGATTTTGCTGTGTTTTATGATTACGTCTCTGTAAAATAACGTAATTTATTCTTACTAGCTGATGGCAAGAGTCACCCATAATACTGCTTAAATCGTGCAAAGAAAAACTATAAAGACACTTTGACAGAGTTGAAAATTGCAGCATTTGGATGCACTGTGATTTCAGCCCTCTCGTATCTTTCCCTGAGCTGTCTAAGCTCTGGAAGAGTTAGCTGGGCTCACATCAATTTGGGGAAGTTTTACCTCAAAATATTTTTTTTATATAATCTTAATACCAAAATTAACTTCTGATGTTATTCTTGTAACAGCAAATGGTGTCAGATTATCTCAATTATTAAATTTATTCTTTTGGTGGTTGGAAGGTGAATTTTATGATACTAAGTGCCTTTCACCAGGGCTGGTTAAATGTTACTTCTTTGGAATATTTATTAAATTATTCATATAGTGAATAAGGTCTAGTAAGTACAGTAGAACAAATGCAACCTTCCCCATACTGTAACTAGCTTGGAGATTTTCTACATCTGCCTGCTTCTTCTGCTCTACAAGCACTGTTTTGAGTTTTTTTTTCCATCTACACTAATTACCCTGTCTTCTCTTTGTCTCCTCCCTATAATATTGGATTAATCAGTATGTTTCAGCAGTAGCTGAGCTTCCTGATCCAAAAAACCATGCACCTAAATCTACCAGTTTTCTTTCTAATAATTTTAGTAGTCTCTTCTAAGTAGCTGCAGTTGCTGAAATTAATGGCATGTTTTTCTGTCAGTGTCTGCTTCTAGGATTGATAATGCTGGATGTTGATAGTTACTGTTGGAGAATAGTATGCAGAACAAAGACTACTGTTTGGTTCTGCAAAACATCATATACTGTGGAACCAGAAGGGAGTAAGGGGGTCACACCTGCGACCCTCCTGTTGGGAGGAGTGGACCAGACAGGTGACCAAAATTCACCAAACAAGTATTCCATCCCATATGTGTCGTATTTGGCATAAATTTTAGGGATCATGAAGGTCAAGCTCCCTTTATCCAGGGATGGTGTCCTGGGAGGACTCCGTCCATTTGTCTGCCTTTGATCCTGATCTGTGTGTTTCTGAATCTGTGCATTCATGCATCCAGCTCCCATCTGTCACAAACTCCAGGAGTTCATTCTGGGACTTTTCCAGGGCCTACCCTGCAGCTTCCATGACAACTTGAGCATTACTGAGGGGAGGAGCATGATGGTGGCTTTGTATATAATTGTATATAGTGCATTATTTTCCTTTTTATTACTGTTTCATTAAAGCTGTGTATTTTAGTTTCCAACTCCTAAGTCTCTCTCCCTTCTTCTCTTTTCCTTCCCTTTCTGGGAAGGGAGAGAGGTTGATAGAGAGCATATGTCATTCACTGAAGTGCTTGTCCAGCATTAGACCATGACAATGGTCAGGAAACAAACCAGGATCTGAACAGCAGAAGTTAGTATTCCTGTCTGGGCATAGGTCTTGCACAAGCACCACATGGACCTCGGTGACATAAGGCCAAGCTACCATGCTTATTTACTGTCTTTGAAAACAGACCACAGGTAAGCTGCATCTGAGGTGTGGACAGACTGTGAACACCACTTTGGCAACATCTGGTGTGTGTTTCAATGCAATTTAAAGGCTGACAGTTTGAGAAGAAGCTGCAGGCAGAGGCTGCATCTCACCTCATTTCAGTCACACTGAGCTGCTTTCATGGTCAGTGTAGAGAAATCCAGAGCAAAACTGTCCTGACTTACATTGATGTCATCATAGATATCTGTGCTTGAATTCAGAGGTGGTCTCTGCATTTCTCTCCAGTGTGTAAGAAGGTAAGCCCAGAGTGACTGGCTTGCACGTTGCATGATTATATGCAATCAGATAGATGCCTCCGCAAAAGCTTTAAATTCTTCAATTTTCAGTATGTTCATAATGTGCTAAGAGTGATTTTACTTTAACTATTGTTCTCACTAGTTTGAAGACACTTGTGGTTCTGTGCCATCTCCAGTGTTAGAATCAGAGGATTCCATTTATACGTCTGCAGAGCCTAGGAGAGAAAAATCTTGGACTAGTAATGAGAATTTCAAGGTGCTGTGGTAAAAATTGCACTAATGAAAATTTCTAGATTAGTTTTAACACATTTTTGCAAGGTAGCTAAAGTACCAATATGTAATAACTTAATGGAGATGCATTAAATCAAAAGGAATGCAGAATGAATTTGATTGTAACTGTGAATAACTATTTTTTTTTACATTTGCTAGTAATTAGTATTTAAAACAAGTACTTAATTGTTTGGAAAAGAATGGATTATTTTATATAATATTTTTAAATAATACTGTTCTGTCTCCTTTTTGCATAGGAGCAACAATTTTCTGCAATGCAAGCTAGTAAGTCTGCGGGTTTTCATATAAATTAATATTAGTGCTCTAGCTAGAGTTGTTTCGACTGCACAGCAACACTTCAGTTAGACAATAGTACTGTAATTTGAAAAAGTAGTGAATTCATGTTACAGTTGAATCACTTTTTCCTGGAATAAAAACTTTCTTAGCATGATAATTAATAACCAACTCTGAAATAGTGATTGAGTCAAAACTTTGGGAAGTTAAGACTTATTTTAAACCTAAAGTGGAAACCTGAATGCAAAGCGGAACTGAAGCGAGGTCTTGTTTTCTTAGCCTTTTTTTTCAAGTAGAACAAGGATAGTTAAGATGGACATCTTGAATGTAATTTGCTTTAATAAAGTACATATAATATGAGTAACATTAGTAAAGATGATTTCCTTAACATGCAGATTTTGAGATAAAATAATTGTACTATAATCTATCTGTCAGTAGGAACTCATGTCATCCCTCTGTTGTAACAAAGTAGTAACCACAGCCTTGAATTTTTGAGGGCTTATTTGCTATGTCAAATTCCCTTGTTACATTTATGTTACAAAAGTGGTTTCCAGTTTGGGTTTAAAAATAATTAAAAACTCCTTCATAAGAACTTGGTGATATTTATTAGAAATCATGCAACTGCTGCATTGGTCTTTTTAATTCCTCTGAGAAAGCACATAATTTATAACAGGACATGAACAGAGTCATAAAAAAATATAGAATAAGTGGGAACTATGACTACTACCCTCTGTAATATCTTTATCTATTACTTTCATCATTTGCATTATATCATATATAATATATATTTTGTGTACCACATACATATGATTAACTATTTGTATTCCTTTGGTATCTGGGATCCTATATAAAAACCAATATAGTATTCTGTTCATTTTTCGGCGTGTGCCATAAACAGAATGTCATGCACCAAAGACTATTATGAAAAAAAAAAGACAACACACAAATACAAGGAGATACAGTCCTGTAAAGAAACAACGGAGGTAATGTATATCAGTATGTTAAACAGCAGTTGCAGCTTGCCAGAGATCCAGTTACTGCTCAGGTTTTGTTTTGTAATAGAAAAGAAATAGCAAGGAGTGCTTTGCAGGGAAAAAGAGTGAGGTTTTGTGGATATTTGCTGGCACTTTTGAATTTAAGAGCAGCACAGAGAAAATCTGTAAGGCTGCAGTGTTTTTAAATAGGCAAGATAGGAAAATACTTAGTTTCATTACTTTAATTCCAGAATATCCAAACATTCTGTTACCAAATGGGAAAGTTGTGTGAGTTTTCACAGCAAAGTGCTGCCCTGCCATGTCTGTTTTTGACGTATCAGAGAAGTGATATCTGCAAGATTTATGCATACTGTCATTTGAATATGAGAACCCAAAGAGACATCTGAATCTAGGAGAGTATTCTGGTTATGAAGTTTATGAAACATGTAAGAAGAAAGGAAGTCAGGCTTATGGGAAGGAGCAGAAGGTCATTTATATATTTTATTAATAAAATTAGTGAAAAGACTGGAAGGAACTTCAGTGGGACAAGTTTATATGGTACAGATGCAGTTTGTAATCAATCTCCAGGGTAGGTTTCACGTATCTTTTAGTTCTTTCTCCTCTGTTTTTAAAGCTTTCAGTAATAGTTACCTGAATTCTGTGCTGCAGGTCATGGCTGTTCCTTGTCCTGCCACCAGCAGAGAGTGTGGTGGCTTTTTGGTTTGCATCATGTTGGTTTTTGCTGTGATGATGGTTTTGTTGTTTTGTTTAAGCCTTCTCTTATGGAAAGAATCTGGAAGCTTTTGAAGACCATGTTGGTGGTGTGTTTGCTTTTTTTTAATTCTGTGTTCTAGGAAGGACAGATGATGTGTAACACTGTAACAGATGTGCTGCCAATAGAACCATATTTTGTCCTGTCAGCTAAGGCTTTAAAATATAACTCAGTAATAGTTTTAGGGAAATAGACTAATAATACAGGTAGAATTTGGATTTGTATGGTCTGTGTCTGTAAAGTTATCTTTTATTCTGGGTTGAGGATTGCTTCTTTTCCCCACCCTCCCCGCTTCTTGATTTTTGGTTTTGCTACAAGTTTCTTCCTGAAGGAATGTACTTGTACATTTACAGAAACTTAAGAAGAATTTTAAGTAATGTACTGCTGGAAAGGTTGCTGTCAAACATTTATTTTAATTTATAAGATCTACTGGGTTCCAAAACTTGAGGGAGGAGGTAAAGCTGAACGAGTGTTTTTGTGTTGGAAGCAGGGGCATGCTTATTAACAGGGAACAGCCTTAGTATCATTAGAATGACACAATAAAAGAAGAACTGTGGTAAGAGGTTTGTTTATTAGCTGTGTGAGCTCAATCTCCTCTTGTGTTTTACTGTTAATATCCTTGGGGAAAATTTGATATATCATTCTGTGTTTTCCCTTACATCTCTTTAATGTATGCACTGTGCATACTGTGTGTGTTTCATGGGTGTACTAAATACGCTGGGTATGCAGTATGGCTGTCCTTCACGATTTTAACTCTTAAGGATGCTCAAGTGACATGGAGGAATGTATGCAAGGATCGATTTGACTAAGGTCATATTAAGAATCTGTGACATGTCTCCTAGTTTTGTGCTGATGTCCTGCCTTCATCCTTTAACAAACCCCATTGCGAAAGTTAAACTTGCAAGTTTTTATTTCTTCAGATTCTCACTTCCAGTTTTGCCAAATGATAATGTTGAGATGTTTCAATTAGCAGGGCTTGTTTAATACTTAAAACGAAATCATTTTTGTGGCATTTCCTAGGAACAGTAGTTCTTAACTGTACTAGAAGAAGCAAGGAAACCATATATTTTATTTTTTTCATTACATAGATAAGGCTATACATGCAGTTTTGAGTATGCAGCAGAATAGATCTGCAGCATTAGACATACTTTACATGAGAAATTAGATTCTTCCCTGATATCTGGTATCTAGTAGTTCTTATGCTCTGTGCCTGGATACATGCAGAGCTTAAGACTGGCCTCTTAGGGTCCTCTCAAGTGTTGGTATAGCTCTTGAAGCAGCTGCATCATTCTGTAGTGTATGTTAGGCCATACTGCTTGCAGCCCGTCATACTGTCCATGCTCATACAAGTCCTCCATTTGAGGTGCTCTTGCATTACTTCGGTGAAGAAGTGCTGCCATCTCCAACCTCATCAGTGTGCAGCAGTTTCTGTGCTGTCCCTCAGGTTAAAAATAAGTAGAGCTGGGAAAATAAGCAGAGCTGCAAAGCATTTTTCGGTGTCTTAATTTAAAATACCATGTCAAATAGGACTTAAAGCATCAGATTAGGGCTTCTCTTTTTCTGAGGTTTGTCCTAACAGAAACAATATTGTAGAGTTGTGATCATGTAGTGGAACATGTATTGATAGCTTTGCATTCTTTTAGAAAGTATTGTTTAGTAATTAGGAATAAAAGCAGAAGGCATTAAAATGTGGGATTTTTTCCTGTGTTTTTCAGATGGTCGTAAAAACTTTCATGGATATGGACCAGGACTCGGAGGATGAGAAGCAGCAGTATCTCCCATTAGCCTTGCACCTTGCATCTGAATTCTTCCTCAGGAATCCTAATAAAGATGTGCGCCTCCTTGTAGCATGTTGCTTGGCTGATATCTTTCGTATCTATGCTCCTGAAGCTCCATATACTTCCCATGACAAACTTAAGGTAAAAATTCTTTCTAAAATAAAGGCTTTCTTCCTACCTCATTTGCTTACTGAGGAAAAAATACCCATCACTGCTCCCCCCCCAAAAAACCCCCAACCAACCAAAAATGTTTGTGTTTTGTTTTTGGTTTTGTTTTTTTTACTCATTTATATTGATGTTCAGTTTTATTAAAGAGATGTTGCTTTAATCCTGTGTAATACTTTAAGGGCCAGAGATGTGTAAAGGAGGACTAGATAACCAGTGTCTGTATTGGTGATAGCTTTCTGTCACTGCCTAAAAAGGCTCATTTGATGTTCTTACATCATAAGTTGGTACATGTGAGTAGTTGTCACTGCTGAATGAAAGGTTGTATTCACTTTCTGCTGGATCAAGCTTATAAACACTTTATCATTTTTTGACAGGACATATTCTTGTTTATTACAAGACAATTAAAAGGCTTGGAGGACACGAAGAGCCCTCAATTTAACAGATACTTTTACTTGTTAGAGGTAACATATTAATTGTAACTAAGTAGATGGTATTTGCTCTATAAGTAAAAAAATGCAATCTTTCTCCAGATGTGCCAGTATGCCTTGGAAATGTCTTTTATTCTGTAAATCACACAAGACTCATTACATTTTAATGAATTGCTTCTTTTAGCAGTTAGAATTCTGTTTGCATTTAATAAGTTTATGCAGCCTATAGTTGAGAACGTGTTAAAAGTATTGGTATTTATCAACATCTAGCCTTTGTCTTATAATTGTATACACTGGTTTTTTGTATCTCACACCCTTACAGTTACACTGTCTCATCAAGAGAGAATTTCAAATGCTGAAATGCATTTGCATTAAAATGCAAAGCTGCTTATATTTATGTGGGAGAAGGTATATAAGATTTTGGTTTAAAAACATCAGAAAAACCTACTCTTGACAAGAAGTGTGCATTTAGAAACAGTATCTTGTTTGTAAACCTTTTATTGATGTTTAAAACTTGTTTCATAGCATGAAGATAAAAGTCTAGAAACAGGGACTTTAATATATTAACCATTTCTGTCAATCTGCTTTTATTTGTACAAAATCAGATTATTCTGTATTTATTTTTTCTCTGAATGTATCTTGCAAAGCCCTTTTATGTTAAGGGCTCTTTATATGCAAAGCAGATATCCAGCCTTTCCCCAAAGGGTTTACAATCTATTGTATAATCTTTTTCCTTAAATGGAAAAAAATGAGTTAACATGATTATGTTTATGTGACTTACTGTCAAGTTGTAATATTCTGTATATCCTGTTTTTGTTTTAGAATTTAGCTTGGGTTAAATCTTACAACATCTGCTTTGAGTTGGAAGATTGCAATGAAATTTTTATTCAGCTTTTTAGGACTCTTTTTTCAGTTATCAAGTAAGTCAAATTACTTCAATTATATTGAACTGTTAAAATATTATCAGTTTTAGGAGTAGACTGAATCCTTGCATAGTCTACAAATACGTATGTCTGCAAAGAACAAGTCTGTTCCTTCAAATGAGGAAATAGAGGGAAAGCAAATGAGAGCGCATTACTGACAATATGAAGGGGCATGTGTCTAAAAGTAGACGTGTTTTAAACACGTCCATTCTCATTTATTTACATTTGTATTTCCAGGATTGTTGTTTCCTTCTTTTTTTGTTTTGTTTTGCTTCCTAAAGCAAAGCTGGGGTGTTAGAAATTTTTAAAGCTTTCTATAAGAGAGGAAAGGCATGTGAAGTACTTTTAAGATGTGAAGAGTGCAAGGGAGGGGAAGCTGGGAAGCATTAAATGTTTCTTAATGGTACTGTTAATGTTTGTCAGGGTCTGAAAATTCAATATTTTTAATATGCTTTGTCATCTTAGTAATAGCCACAACCAGAAGGTACAAATGCATATGCTGGATTTGATGAGTTCTATCATCATGGAAGGCGATGGAGTAACTCAGGAGCTGCTGGACTCCATTTTGATTAACCTCATTCCTGCACACAAGGTCTGCAAGTAAAATATTATAGTAGTGTATACCATTGTAACAATTTTTATTGCCTTATGCTTATTGTATCTCTCCACACACACCTAAGCCATCATGATGGCTTTTTTTTCTTCCCAGCCTCATAACAGTGGATTGAAAATTTCCTTTGGGAATTATTTGGAACTATTCATTAGCTGTGTCTAGATTATTTATTAGCAAGAGATTCTGCCTACTTGCTCTCTCAGGAACTCTGTACTGAAACAGAAATAAAGTATCTTGGAGCAAATTTAATAGGAAAACATTACATCTTGAGGGTTGTGGGTTGTTGCTTGTTTTGGGTTTTGTGGGGGCTTTTTTGTTTGTTTGGGGCTTTTTGTTTTGTTTTTTGATTGAAAAGATGTGAAGGTGTTTTGTGTGTTTGTAGTTTAAAAAGTAAGAGAAGAGGAAAAAACATTACTTCCATGAGACTTTTGTGGTGACTTGGTGCTTGCCTCAGCTTGCAAGTCAGACTCCCCTCCTAATTATTACCTGTAGTGTAGTATTTTTATGTTTTTATTTAGCTGGTTGCTTTTGGTGCACTTCCCCCAACACTCACACCTTTTATCCCTCTGCTCCTCTTCCTAGAAGAGTCCTATATGAGCCCCTCCTACCACATTGCTGCTGTCATGCAGCTGTTGTCTTAGCCCATTTACAGTGAGCTTCGCGAACTGTCACTGATGCTGTCCTGGATTCATGGTGTGACTTACATGCTGGTCACTGGGTCTGCAGCTGAGCTTTTATGGTGCCTTTACTGTAAGGAGATGTGAAATCAGGGAACTGAGATGCAGACTAGCATTACCTTGCATTGACCAAGAAAATTCCCTTGCTAAAATGCTTGTGCTTCTTATTGAAAATTGTATGGAGAACAGTAAGTTTCAATTATGAACTACAGTAAATTAACTGTGCTCTGATTACCAGGTATATATTTCTGTTTGTTCTTTTATTATTTTAAAATAATGACAAAATTAAGGCAGCTACATGACTACATAGCTAAATTAGCACATAAAAGTAAGGATTATTCCTTACTTTATTCCTTACTCCTTAAGGATTATTCCTTACTCCTTTACCTAAAGAGGGAGAATTCGTGGAAGTGTATGGCACAGGAGTGCTTAAGCCATTTACCTGTGAAATCTCAGCAATGAGTGTGTAAATATATGTAGGTCAGTTTGCATTCCTTCTGTCCTGACCATGAGATGGAAATACTCTCAACTCATTTTTACCGTCTTACTAAAACTGTTAACAGGAAGGGAGGTCTCTCATTCATAACAATTTAAAAAAAAAAAAAAAAAGTTTTGAAAATAAGCTGTTCTTTGTAAGTTGTTTCTAATATATTACAGGCAGTAGAGATGGAGAGTGTAAACAGTGGAGATTTGTGTCAGGTGTTCGATGGTGCTATTAACAATGGTGGGCATTACTCTGAGGGTGCAAAGATGCAGTAAACCTTGTACAACTGAACAGAGTGTTGTGACAAAGTGAATATGACCCTTTAGCATTAACATTGTTAGATTAATCATACAATTTTGCCCAATTAAGGGAATTTTTAAGCAAGGCCTTGATAAAGAGGGAAGTAAACTTGATGTAGATACTGGGCTGTACTGGGTTGTACTCCGTATTTGGCATCTCCTATGGGACTCTGGGCCAGTCCATATTCTTGGCTATCATGACTGAGCAAATAATACACTATAGTCAGTGCTTAGTATCGTACTTGGGTTAGTGTTTTGGTCTCTTTTAACTAGTTAGTTTCCTTTAACAACAGAAATAAAATTAATCTTTTCCATGGTCTTTAAAAATATAATTCAGAAAGTTTCTTTTGTCTATTCTGCCTAGTAGAATTTGACTGTGGTAATTATGTTCTCCTTTTATGAACAAAGCTCCTGTGAAATTCTGTGATTATATTAATTTTTTGTTCTTAGGTTTCTCACTTGAAAAGCACAATTTATTTTCATGTAGAGAACATATAATAACAATATTTTTATGTCCATACAAAGCAATTGAATGCTAGTCATTCTCTGCTATGACATAATAAAAGTATCAGTATGACTAGACTGTTCAGTGTAATGGAAGGTTGTCTTTGTAAAGGAGCTGAAATGTGTGGTTTGGATAAAGTATTCTATTTCTTCCTGGGTTTGAGGTTTTGCTTTTTTTAAAAAAGAAAAATAAGTTATCTTCCATTGTGTAAGACAGTACTGCAGTAAAAAAGAGAAATACATCAGTACCTAGACATGAAGTAGAGGCTACTTCAGCATTTAAATTATATTAATTTGTTGATTCATTATCAGTAGTACAGTGGCCTTACCTATACATTGTTCTCTCTGTGATAATATGGCTCTTCTCAAGGAAATCCGGCTTTCCAATAGCAGTATGTTATATCATATTTTGCTTCAACCACCTGTGGCATCAAACTATAGTTCTTTTTATTAACTTCAAAACTAAGGGAAAGCTATTTTGTGGATATTTCTCTTCACACTCTTATGATCAAGGTTATTCCTTAGAAAAATATATTTAATGTGTTTAAAACCCATATGTTTTTCTTCTGCGTCCTCTGCAGCATGGGGCATCCAAACAGTCAATTTTTTTAAAAAAATGTATTAATAGTTGTTTTATTATAGTTGTTGTTTTAGTTGTTTTTATGTCTTTTCTAGACTGTTTCGATGTTTTGTTCTTTGTAAGGTTTTTCAGGGTTTGGATAGTTGTTGATTTGGGTTTTGTTTGTTATGTGGGGTGTTGTGGAGGTTTGGGGCTTTTTTCATATAGCTCTGGTGAAGCTGTCTAGGGGAAAAAAAACCAATGCAACTTCATTACAATAAATCTTTGAAGCTGTATTGAAGATAAAAAAAAAAAATTTTTTTGTTTTAGGTTGGCAGTCCTTGGGTTTAATACAGACATACCTGCCAATGAGATTTTAATCACAGTCTGGTTTGGAGAGAAACTGTTTTGTTTTCAATTTGAGAAGAGTTTTACATATCTGTCTGTCTTCTATAATGAGACATCAGTTTAGTGCCATGGTGACTGAGGAGGTATTTGTTTGAGCCTTTGGCTATTTGTTTCTCTTTAATATCAGTTGATTAACTGTCTTTCAGTTTGTCATCTCATCAGCTAACAGAACATGAGGGAGTAATTATCAATGTAGACTTCCCAAATACTGTCTGTACAAGAATCTTTCAGCTTTACATGGATTTTGTCTGCAGTCATTTGTACTTTTCAGGGCAATCAGCTAATCCACCTTCTGTTTTGGTGTTTTTTTTTTTTTCTTTCTTTCCTCCCATCCCCTCCCTCTCCAAACTGCATTAATCCCTAGATGAGATGAGATACTGCGTATTGGGTTTTGTGCAGATTTGGACAGTCACATTTTTCAGAATTGCAGTTACATTCCTTATCTTGCTCAAGAGTAATAAAAACAATGTTTGGATTTTTTATGTTGCAATCAAATATTTATTTGGAAGGTTGCAGCTAACTCTGCCCAAGCGTAGGTGCTTTCTGTGGGCTATCGCAGGGCTTACAGTGCAGTCCGTGCAAACATCAGTGTGCAGTTTTGCCCTCTAGACAAGGCTAAACTTGTGCTACAGGGTGTACCTTTAATGAGTATGTGAGGGGGAAGAAAAAAAAGCACCTTTAAATACTAAGTTCCTTTTTAAATGGCAAAATTTGGTGTATGTTAGCTGTCAAAGTATGGAGGTGTGGGAGTGTTTCTTCACAGTGTTGTACATGATTGCATATGAAAATTTCTTGTAGATAAGAGTACAATGCTAAAGGTAACAGGTGGAGTGATGAAGTCTTGGAAGAACATGGAGGAAGTGATGGTTCTGGGTTAGATTTCTTTTTAAGTGTGTGAAAAACTAGTTGTAAGATTTTTACTAAGTCTGTAGTTGTGAAATTGACATAACTGAAGGTACAGAGCTTTGAAAACAAATAGATTGTGGTGAAACATACCTTTCTAAAGTCATGGTCTTTTAAGGCTGGAAGAGGAAAGTAAAGTAATCTAAAATCCTTTGTGTCTTTAAAATTTTACTGTATTTTTCTTTATTTCAGAACCTTAATAAACAAGCATTTGATCTTGCAAAAGTCCTGTTGAAAAGGACCGTCCAGACCATTGAACCATGTATTGCCAATGTATGTGAATTAATTAATCTGTGTTTTCCACAAGTAATAACTGTTCTTGTTACTGCCTTGATTTATTGGAGATTTGTTTGTTTTAAAATACTGTTTATGATGTAACATTTTGTAATACGCTACAAGAATGTCATTTCCCAAATAGGATATTATTAGCTTGGTTACTAAAGAAGTATGTGAGGATTCAAGTAAGTGAAGAGGAAATTCATGTTTCCCCATCTTAGTGTAAAGTTAAGCCTAAATCTAGGCTGTGAAAGTAGGTGGCAACAAAAAAATCCTGCTGCAACATAAAGAATTGTTACTACTTCATACAGCATTTGACTAGTTACAAATTATATACAAAAAATATAATATATAATAGCTGGCTCTGTATACAGGGTAGTGCAGAGATGGTCCTCTGAGTTGATTTAATATTATTCTCCTTACTTTCTTATTCAAGTGTGTAATAGCTTGGTAGCATTTGCAGTGCTTAAATAATACTAATATTAACCCACAGTATCTAATAGGAACTATATCAAGCATATAAAAATGTAATAAATAAATAATTATTCAAATTTTAACCTATTTTGTTTCTGTTAAGGTAGCTAGCAACCATCATATATTACTGTCAAATACCACAAGACATATCATAAAGTAATCTGACAATCTTTCAAATGCATTAAAAGCAGAGAAGCTTCTTTTTCAACATTTTATGATCTTCAATTTGAATTGGTTTTAAAATATAAAACAAATATAAGATAACTATTTTTTTCTCAACTTCCACTGGATGATTAAGCATCTTAAATTACCAGTTCTTTTATTACATGTTACTATTGCTGTGGAGATGGTTATGGATATTTTAAGTTATCAAATTGGCATAAATTAATTGATGCTGATGGGATTAATGGAACTGAACTGTGAAGGATATTTCTTTATGATTTGCTTGAGCTAAAACTGTAAGGGTGACATTCTTTGATGTAGTAGAAAAATGTGCATTGAGTACCTTCCATTGGAATTGAAGTATGAATGATACTATATTAACATCAATTTTTAAAATAGTATTTGCATGAATGAAGGAAAATGTGCTAAATAGTATTGTTTGTATTCTAGTTTTTTAACCAGGTTCTGGTACTGGGAAAATCTTCAGTAAGTGACTTATCAGAACATGTGTTTGACTTGATACAAGAGCTTTTTGCAATAGATCCTCACTTACTGCTGTCTGTCATGCCACAGCTTGAATTCAAGCTGAAGGTAGGTTACCATGTAGCTTTAGACAAGTAAAAAACTTTGTGTGAATATTAAGAGCGCAGAGCTGTTGATTTAATAAGTGTTCTAATGGAGGGATAAAGGATTTATATTTATCTCTTTCAAGATAGTTATATTTATCAATTTTAAAGATTACTGTAATACTGAAGGACACTGGAAAGTTGTATACGATTATGTACTTTCTCTTTTTGCAGATGTTTTATGCACACAATATATATTCATTATAATGATAAATTCATATGACCTAATATTTGTGTCTCATTTGAAATTTATGAAGTA
Organism: Chaetura pelagica; assembly: GCF_000747805.2. Lineage (NCBI taxonomy): Eukaryota > Metazoa > Chordata > Aves > Apodiformes > Apodidae > Chaetura > Chaetura pelagica. The sequence continues at coordinate 3,326,993 of NW_009970716.1, forward strand.
ATTGGGCTGTGATTGGCTTATCTCATGAAGTGCAAGTGTGTCAGCTTCGATATTGATTTGTGGAATTTTCTTTTGTGAAATCATGTTTTAATAATAGACAAAGTGTTTGCAAATATTTTCTCAAATTTGTCATAATCAGCTAATAAGTCAGCTGACATATTTTGATTTCTTGGAAATAACTAGACAATTTATCCTGGCTGGGGGGGGGTTGGGTTTTTTAATTAAAAAGCTATCTGTCTTTCATATGACTGTAAATGGCAAGAGAAATAATTTTATATGTGTGCATGTACATAAAGGATATGGTAGCGACAAACAAAAATAACAAAGAAATAGGTGTTTGGTGAAAATACTTATCTTTTATCAGTGCACTGTATCATCTTAATTGGTGTCTTTTCCACACACACACAAAATAGTCTTAAGGTATGTTTTAAAAGAGAAACAAGATCATTCTTTCTTGTTATTCAAACTACTGTGTAGGTTTTTATTCCTGAAAGAGAAGTTTTCAAAGCACAGACATCTATTCAGTGGCTGTAATATGTTAACTTAATAGGTATTTGTATTTTTTTTTTACTTTTATACAACCAATAATCTAATTAGGGAGACTGAGGATTATCAGAAATTGTTTCAAACTCATTTCATAATCGAACTTATAGTAGCAGAAGGAAAAGGAAGCCAGAAATTATTATGAAGATATTGCTGAGGTAATTATTTGATTTACAGTTCTTTTTTTGTGTTTTGATTTTTAGAGCAATGATGGAGAAGAACGTTTGGCTGTTGTTCGACTTCTGGCTAAACTCTTTGGCTCCAAAGATTCTGATCTGGCCACACAAAATCGTCCTCTTTGGCAGTGTTTTCTTGGGCGGTGAGAGACATGGGGATTCTGAATTTCTTTTCCTTTTGTTTTCCATTTTCTGATAGTATTGCATTTTTCATTGTGTTTTTAGAGGGTGTAACTGTATTTGAACAAGTGTTTTTTTTTTAAACCTTCAAAGCAGGGAATGTATATAGTGACATCTTAGAATGCGGAAGCCTGAAGGACTGCTGTCAGCTATGGGAATATAGGTTAGATAGCACATTACATACATAGCAGAAATTACACAATAAGTATGCGAGCATTGTCTGAAATTTCATGCTGTTAAATTAGATCTGCAACTACATCTGTTTTAGTTTGCATTTACCTTTTTGAGTGAAGACCTCTTTCTTTTTAAGTAAGTACAGATATTTGTCAGGTTTTAAATAATGTATGTTCTCAAATTATATGTGTTACACAGCAGTTTGTATTTTTATAATTCCACATGTGTGTATACAGACATGCACTCACACTATTGACAGAGAATTACATTCAAAAGTCAAGGGACAAAACCCATTGGGTCACCATTTCATCTGCTTACAATATATTAATCCTTTATAGTCCTGACTTAATTTCACAACAAACAACATAAACATTTGTATGAGGTGTACATTATGGAGATAAATTAAAAACATTCCTGTTGTGCTATGGAACATGCTAGCAACACGTGTTACTAGTTACTACTAGTTACTACTATAGAGAATAGTCTTGTTTTGCAAGGCTAATTAAAAATTAACATTCATCATCTTCTGTCCCTCTAGGTTCAATGATATCCATGTCCCTGTGAGATTAGAGAGTGTGAAATTCGCCAGTCATTGTTTAATGAACCATCCAGACCTAGCAAAAGACCTCACTGGTGAGATTCTTATACAAGGGGTTAGAATAATATAAGAAAAGAGCAAGGAAGAATGCTATTATTTCTGTACACAGCAGCATAGCTGTAAAACGTGTCAAGTCTAATGCTTCATACTGCATGAAAGAGCTAACTACTGAGTAACTGCTTTCTGCTGAAAACAAATGCTAGTTATTAGAAAGAGAGGAATGTATGACATTGTGTGGAATGTGTCTTTGTTGGGCTGAGTTTTTAAGAAGCTACCCATTGCAGAAAGTTTTAAAGTGATTTCAGATTCTAATGAAACTTCTGGCAAGTCAAAGCAAATGTCGATGTAACACCTTGATTTATTTTCCTTACAGTGTGTTACTCTACTTTCTTCCACTGAGTTTAGAAAATGCCATTATGCTAATTAAAGTATGAAGTTTATTCTTTCACTTCAGCATAATTTTAATTATGAGCAGAATTTCAGACTTAACTGAAAATACTGTTCTTTTTTGATACATGCTAACTTAAAGCAATTGTCAGTATTTTCATTTATTGTTTACTTTCTTAGCTCTTTGGAAATGAGTCTGCTGTTCTTTCTTCTCATTCCCACACCCCTCTTTATTTTCAGTATATTCTAATCAACTTTATTTGACTTCATTGCTTGTTGCGGATGAGACTATTGTACAAGCTATTTACTTGTATATTAATCTGATTTTTACTGTTACGTAATTGGTTTATATTTAACACAGAAAATGCTGAAACAGATGTTTCCTGTAGACAATTCCATGTTTAATAGTTTATATGGTTCTGATATGTGACTGCCATTTAATTGTTTCAACATTATTAATGGAATACGTCATATCTACATTTAAAAGACAAGCTTTTCGTTGTTTCTGATCATAACAGAATATTTGAAGGTTAGATCACACGACCCAGAAGAAGCCATTCGACATGATGTTATTGTTACGATTATCACTGCGGGCAAGAGAGATCTCTCCTTAGTCAATGACCAGCTGCTTGGCTTTGTAAGGGAAAGGACGCTAGACAAACGGGTAAGTGTTCCTGTTTTATTTTTACTAATATCTGCTTCTAATATAATTTGTTAAAACAACAACAAAGCCACAGAAATAGAGAATCTTAGACTTGACTATTAACTAGAATGCTGTGGGGAAAAAAATATTTTTTTACCAGAACATCTTAATGTAGATTCCATATTATGGAGGCACCAATCGTGTTGTCAAGCAGATTAGATCATTAACTTATGAGGAACACAATCTCAGTGTAAGAACATAAGAAATGCCACATATGTTTAGGCCATGGGTCCCTATAGCCCAGTAAAATTCCCGTTGTGGTGAGTTTTGGTTTCCAGCAATTTGTGATTTAAGGATTTCTTAAATCTGCTTGATCACGCTCATTGTAGCTTTCAATGGAACTCTGTTCCATGAATTTATAAAATTATTTCTGGAACTTATTTGTACTTTATAAGTGTCCATGGCATTTGCATCAGTAAATTAAAAGTTCAGTGCATGTGTGGAAAAAGTAATTGATCTTGTTTGTTTTAAACTTGTCTGATAGTTTCAGTGTGTGTTGTAGTTCTTGCACAATGTAAAATAATAAATATTCTTTAACCCACTTACGATTAATAAATATGTACACCTTATCTTCTCTACTCCATTGCTTTCCAAGCTAAATAATCACCTGATTAACTACCACGCAAATTGATTATTGCACATTTCTGATAATTCTTATCTGGTGGTTCTATATCCTCTTGGAAGCAAGGTGTCCAGACTCAGTCACAGCATTCAAGGAGTGCACCGTGGTGTTTACATGATTTATGATAATGGTTTTTTGGTTTTTTGGTGGTTTTTTTTAAATTCTTTTAACATTTTCTTTGTTTCTTATTCTCTTTCTGAGCACTGAACTGACAATTTTGGAAAACATCCATGTTGACTTCAGTATGTTTTGTGAATAATTTCAGATTATACATTGCCTAATACTATACATACAGAATGAATGCAGTTGGGAAAACCTGGCCTTAATCGGAATTTCTTCAGTTTCATATTGTAACAATTCAGTAGCATGATGTTTTTCTTAAGTTCTTCTATTATAATGTTAGATCTGCTACCTCAGTACAGTTGATACACACTGTTCAGTTAATTCTCTAGTAATTTTTCGTGTGTTAAGTGTCACAGATTCCTTTCTAACTCCATCAATAGGTACCATTTGTTCCCTTCATCATGAAAACCAGTGGATTTTTTCTACCTATTGTCTCTTATGCTTTAGTTAATAATTAATTCAAAGCAGGCTTTTTATTTTGAGGTCCTCTGGTGTGAGACTTTGTTGAAAGACTGGAGATTCTAATGAATTTTACTGATATACTTGTGGGTCTGCTAACTTTTTTCTTAGATAAAACTTCCCAGTATATTACGTGTAATGACTCATTCCCGTAACTTCATTTTTCAGCAGTGTCTGCTCTTTATTGTTACTGTTTTGTTTCAACCTATTTGCCCATTCAAAATCAGATTTCTGGTGAGTGGCCCTCTGTTCCTTTTGGGACCCTTTGTTTTCTTTCACATTTGCTGAGTTCAATCTGTTCAATGAACAGGTTGCAGTAACAGAATAGTTAAGTGTTTGGTGTAACATTTCTGAATTCTGGTGGAACTCATGGATTTAATGATTGGTCGTAATGATTTTGTGGCTTCTCATTTTATTAATTTGCTTTAAAATGTTTTCTAATGACACTTTAAGAAACCTCTTCAGACCTCTTTCCTGGAATAAGTCTTGTTTGTCTTTCAGCCCTACAGAAGGGTCTGAAAGGCTTCCTGCTTCTGTAGGCTTTTGTGAATATGTTTAATAAGTATACTTTTAATAATTTAGTTCTGAAACTTTTGTCATGTTTCATTAAGGATTTACCTTCAACTTGCGAGAGCTTTTATACTCTCTCAGATGTGCCTCTATGCTCTGTGGAGGATGATGGATTTTATTATTTTTTTGTTATTGTTATTCCTTTTTGTTAGGGTTTATTTGCCTTTTTCAATGAGAATATTGCTGCAGTAGATTTTGAGAAAAAGGATGTTGTCTTTGCACAATGAGACTGATTTTGAGTATGTTGAGCATTTTAAAGCAGCTGTTCAATTAGTTGTACCTGCAGCTTGATTCTGCATATTTTTCAGGAATGATTAAGACCACTTTCCTTCTTTTTCCAGCCACTAAGTAAACATGTCCCAAAAGTAATTTATGATATCTAAAAACTTCTAGTGTAACCACTGCTTCTCACTGGGACTGGTCAGAATGGGCTGATTGTTACTGGGTCTTCTACATAGTGTCTCTGTTCTCCATTAGTGTCTCATGATCAGCAGAGGCTCAGCCAGTTGTACAGCTGTAATCCTCATTTCTGCGGAGCTCAGGAATTTCAGTTCATGCAGCTTTAAACCCAGGGTGGTACTTATGCTAATGTGCTTCACTCTATGATTTCACACCAGTCTGAGGTTTGATGATACATTAGATTTCAAGGTTTAGGTGCCTTTTCAGGCACTCATCAGTGAAAAATAACTTCACCTCTACGTGAAACTTCTCTTATAAAAATCTCTGGAGTGAGCTTTAATGAAAATACATCCTGAGGAGAAATCAAAATTGAGGATTGACTAGAAATGACTACAACAAATACTTCGCATTTCAAGTATTCCTTAGCAAATAGCATGTCTCTGTAAATATAATTAGTCTTATAAAGCTAATATTAAGGACTGTAAACTTGCAGAGGTTTTTTTATTCTTTTTAGAATTTTTCTCAAGTTTGGGAGAGGGCATTGATATGTCCATGTAACTGTCATTACGTTTTCTGTGTAGGATTTTTTCACTTTCAGACATAGTGCATTATACCTGTTTTAATTTAAAACTGTTCTGTTGACTGTATTTACCCTTTTCAGCCAGGTTTTTGTTAGACAAATCTACTACAAACTCTGAAGTGATCATTTATCACTTTGACTTAATCTAATTCTTCTGACAACTGCCACCATCCATCAAATGAATATAGATATTACTATGAAAAGAACAGTTTTCCAGCAGGCTGAAGTAAAATGCTAATTGTTTAAACACACTAATCTGTCATTTCAACTCTGCCTTTTCTCTTTATAAATCAGTGTGGAGTCTTGAAATTTAAATAATGCCAACTGTTATGCCATTCATGTGAACTGTTTTTTCTCCTTACCATATTTTAATTGGCATAGTATCAGTCAAGATAGCCTTATGACTTTTTAGGGGTAAAGGTTTTTGGCTAGAAGACTACTTTTTTAAAAACAAAGTCCTCTGGTAACTTGATCTGTATACTCATTTGTAGAATGATTACAGCTATTTGAAATTACAAAAAAAAAAATCCCAAACAAACCCCACTCCCACCTATATAGTTTTCACAGCTATTTTTATTGGTTCAGTTGAAAAACTGAACAGATGCTTCCCAAAAACTGGAATCCAGTCAGTGGTAAAAATTGTTGTGAGGAGTTTTCCTTTGGAATTTAGTCTCTAAGGTCTTTCCAATGTCTTCACTTTTCAGAATAATTTGTTTTGGGAGATATTTTAAAAAAAAAATATTTTTTTTTAAATCCTGAAAATGGCTTAGCTTTACACTGAAGGTAACCTTAAGAACCTGAAAATTATTCTTTTTCAGACCTGTATTTTCTTTAAAACGTGGTTTATATCACAGTGGATGTGAACAAATTCCTGCAGAGAAGTTAAACAATAATGTCTAGTTATATCTATTTTTTTTTTTCTTTTATGAAACAAAGTATTATACTGTATACTATGAAAGTCATTTCTATCTTGGTCTGTTAGTTCTGTTTTTAATATTTAAGAAATATATAGTAGTCTTTTTTCTTATTTTTTCCATCTTATCTTGATATAACTTAGTCCAATAGCTAGTGGTGTTTAAGGCTGCTGTGCTGACATCAGCCATATTATTTAGAAGATTTTTCTTTGCCCGTTAATAAAAGGAAGACACTCATTAAAACTGTTAAGAAATAAAACTGCTTTATCTCAGTGTTATTAAAATAAGCCCTCAGTTTTACAGAATTGAAGAAGGTATGAACATGTCAGTAATAGTATTTATGTTTATGCTTGATAGACTGAAATATTTTGAGCATTGTTAGTCCTTGGAGTTCAAGGCCAAAATAACTATCTAGTGTGTTCTGGAAGAAATCCTCTCTTTCAGTTTGAATTTAATGCATTTCCTTTAAATGGTGAGGGAAAGTACTGAGGCTTTCTGTATAAATCATTCAGTTGGAGAGACTATTCTCTCTAAATTGATCATCAGTCTGTTCTGTTAATCTTACACTAAATTTTTTTATATTGACTAGCTTCCAGATTTTCTTGGCTCAGGACAATACTGGACTCCTTTGTACAGACCGTACTTAATCTGCATAGTACAGGGAAGAAAGAAACCCCTTTTTCAGGCCTCATTTAGAGGCTTTAAACAGCATTTTCCACCTTTAGGCATGTTTAAATATAAGAGGTCAAAATGTGGCTTCTTGGTCTTCCATGTCTCTACATCTTTACTGTATTTTATGTGTTTGATATTTATTTACCAAAAGTGTTTCCCACCCATTTGTTTCTTCCCTCTCAAGTGGCGAGTAAGAAAAGAAGCTATGATGGGTCTTGCCCAGCTCTACAAGAAATACTGTCTTCATGCCGAGGCTGGAAAAGATGCTGCAGAGAAAGTGAGCTGGATAAAGGATAAACTTTTGCACATATATTATCAAAATAGCATTGATGACAAGTGAGTCAACCTAAGACTTCCTAATTTTAACTGTCTAGTGATAAGAGATACTCTGAAAATACATTCTTACCCTGCACAAACTATTCTAGCACGTTCTGTGTTTGTGGTTTTAAAGATGGTACGTTTAATAATAATTGACACATGCTAAGATATTAATGATGGTTGCATTATCTGTTCATATGTTCATTCTATTTACTAATGGAACTAGATCTATGATTATAGTAGGTTGTCATTAATTAGCAATTGCATAGAAAACAATTGACAAATTTTGCATTTGCTATACCCAGTTCTTGTTTGCTTTACCTCTTTCCAGAGGCCAGCATGTTAAAATCCATTATTTGTGAGCATCACAGTACATGCACAAATGTCTCCTTTTGGTACATTTTGTGGAAAAGGACCATGTAGATAGAAGTGTAGGAATGCTTTCAGTGCTGTCTAGTCTGCCCTGCTTTGTCACTCAGTGCCTTTAATTTTTTTAACACTATTTTGGCTTAGAGAAAAATTATTTTGGCCAAGGTTTTAGAAGATAGTTTTCAAGTCTCACTATTAATTCTTTGTCTTTCACAAGGAGAGCCAAACTATGAGATCACACAAAGATGGAATTCAGCCTAGATTTTTTTTACACCAGACTTGCAATTTTCTTTAGTAGTGTTTTTTTAGAATCTTGCTGATACCAGTTTGCTGCCTCAGTTTGTGATTTTAGTGACTGGTCTGAAAGGGCTAATAACCTCTTTCAGTTTCCAGTTAATGATGAATTCTTACCACTGCAGTGGTGAAGGCTCTCATGTTGTTCATCTGGCTGATCGTAAGTGGGCCAGAGTTAAATATTTGATTAGTTGCTGCTTTTTGGGTGGGTGGTTGTTTTTTGTTTGTTGTTTTTGTTTTGTTATTTTTCTTATTAAAAAAAAGCTGAAAAAAAATGGCTATGAGATTGTATACTCAGAGATTATACTGAAAGTCTGCTGAAATAGAAGTATCTAATAGTAAAAAATCATGACATCTTCACATAGTTTTTACATAACTAATCCTGCATAGGCATAAAATATGCTTTAATACATGTATTTTGGTTTGTATTGGGAGGTTTGTGGTTTTTTTCTAGCATATTCATGTCTTGCTATAAGTACATAGGTTTGTTAGTGAGTGGAGAATGAATCAAAGTTCCATAGTGATGAATAGGGCAGATGTTTTCAGTACTCCTGCACATGGGAAATGCAGAACACTGTCAGGGAAATGAGGCAAGAAATTTTAAGGAAAGACTATGTCATCAAAGCTCAGTTTCTGTGATATATTTTCTTCTGAAAATCTGATTAAGACATTGAAACTGGTCTTTTCATGAATAGGGTTGGATTGTATGTGGTTTGTTTTCTGGGTATCTACACTGAAAGACTGATGGATTGTTTTTCCAGTGTTCCTCTAGTTTAGTTTGGTACCCTGAATTTTAATTCAAATTCTGCTGACAGTGAAGTTCTTTATCAGTCACACCATTGGGTTAGTTTTGCCATCTCAGAGTGGACGAATAAATGTGTTTCAATGTTATTGTCAGAAAGTTAGTGATTTTAGCACCTGAAGAGCTGTAGAAACATTATGATCTTTTAAGACGGAGTCCACCCAATCCTTTAAACACATGAGCACAGGTAAAAATTGTCTTGCCTGTTTTCCTTCCGTAATAAGGAAGAAGAATAAAATATAACAGTGAACATCTGTCTGAGCCTTATTTATGCATGGAGTAACACTAGTTCTTTCAAGATAAAATAGTGCAATATCGCACAGTTTTCAGGCATGAAGTCAAACAGAACAAATTTTCTCCACACATCCTTAACTCAGTCATGTTGTAATCTTTAGTTTTAACTTATGTGCATGTCTACTCAAAACTGACATTCTAGCCATAAGAACTGTCACCTGTGTGCTTTGAGCTTTGTTTCACAACAAATGCATAACAAATGGAGTAAAATAACTATCTCTTAAACACTGCCTGGTGACACACTCTTGATATGCTAGCCAGTGACTTTCCTCACAGGAGAAAAGTGTGTCCCAGAGGTATTCCTTATTTGTAAATCTTTAACTGATGTGGACCAGGAAAGGCACGATATGGTCTCACCATTTGTACTGACAGCTTTTCTAGAACATGTATCTGTAGAGACATGGGCTAGAGCAATGTTCATAAATTAGTAAAATAACTCAGATGCCTCCAGTCTCCTAGTATATTAAACAGAGATGGAGTCCCCTGAGATCTGAAGATCCTGTTCCCTAAGCAGTTTAATTCTTGGACTCATCAGTAGTAAAATGTACAATGTATGTAAGAAAGCCAAATTTTCTTTAATACTAACCGGATGCCTTGAGATAGTTGTATCTATATTTGCAGTCATCCTTTTATTCCTCTGCCTTGCCGTATGTCTCTTGGAATTTTCTCTGAGCCAGAAATAAGGTGTTTTTGACTTTCGTTGCCTTCTGTGATCTTTGTACAAGGTACTCCCAGATCACTTACTAGTAATCATAGTGAAAAAGTTTGTAATTTCAAACACAAAACATTTGTTCATAAATATCGAATTCTACAGCTAAACATTATGCACAAGTACCATTAATTAATGGTTAAATTATTGTCTGAATGTTCTTTCATGGTGGGGGAGTGGGCTGTAATTAGATCAACTGTACAGTAGTATTTTGTAATTCAAGTTTTGTTTTTTATGTAAAACTTTAAATACAGGTTATTGTTCTCTAGAAAAGAGATACTTGGAAAATGTTTTTGCAGGTTTGGTCTCACTTTGTGGGTTTTTTTTTCCTCCTTTTGTTGTATGCATTGTGGCATTCCTTTGTCTTTTCTCAAATGGTACAGTTTTATTTTAACCTTTCTCTCGAGGTTTCGATTTTTACTTTTCCCTTGAGTAATATTCCTGTATTCCTCTTTATTTGAATTTTTTTATTGTCTGTATCCCTTTCTCATGGTTGAGAGTGAACAAAGGGATATTCCCAGAGCCTAGACAAAAACTACAATTTGGATGGCAACAAACAAAGCAATTTCTGCCTCTTAGAGTTGAAAATGACAGAACTGTGGAAAAGCTCTCAAGCTGCAGTTCTTGCTGCTCTTTCTATGGACAGTGGAAGGGATGTTTACAGATGAGAAAAAGACCCACTCTTTTTTCTTCTCCATTGAAATCTAGTTTCAATGACTTTCTATATTTCTTTCAGCTTGTCTGAAAAGTATCAACACTTAGTAATACAGTTTCTGTCTGTTCTTTTCCTGCAGGTTACTGGTTGAGAAAATCTTTGCTCAGTATCTTGTTCCACACAATTTGGAAACAGAAGAGCGAATGAAGTGCTTGTACTATTTGTATGCTAGCTTGGATCCAAATGCTGTTAAGTGAGTATAGTTTGTATTCGGCAAATACTCGCTTTTTCAGGCTTTTCCAACATCTGTATCATCATCTTTGTATTATCAGGATTTAAATAAAAATATAACCAAGCAATGGTTAGCATTACTTTCAAGTAGTATTTCAAAATATTTCGCTTTTATATATGAACTACATGTCCCATTAGACAAGAAGTTACCTTGATATTTGAGAAGAGTGGTTTATCTATACTTTTTCATCCAACAACAACACTGCAGAGTTAAAAATGCTCAAGTAATAACTTCTAGATTTACTCTAGAATATTAAGGCTTGTGATGAAGATATCTGTAACTGAATTCTGATTGATAGTAGCCTGTGTTTTATGTTGAAAATGTTATTTTCAAGATAATTTGGGTAGGACAAACTGTGGCTGTCCTACATATGTGAAATTTTTCAAAGTAGAATATTAAGAGAGGTGGTGTTCTGAAAAAGGAGAAAATCAGTTCCACCATGTTTGGAATGGTTTTTTTAGTACTTTTTAGGTTTTGTTTGTATCCAGCAGATGTTTCACATGTAAGATAAATAATGAAACAGTCTTGTTTGCTAATACATCCAGCATGTTCTTGTCATGACCAAATTGGTAAACTTTTCTGGTTTTTCACTTTTGCAGAGCACTGAATGAGATGTGGAAGTGCCAGAACATGCTGAGGAGTCACGTACGAGAATTACTAGACTTGCATAAGCAGCCCACTGTACGGTTTTGAAAATATTAATACTTTATCCAGTCGACCTGTTAGGCTAATTTACTGGAATTTTTTAATACTGTGTTGTTTGTTCAGTATGACTTTATTACTCTGTTGATTTCCATATGTAGATTATGTTCCATTCTTAAGTAAATTTGCTTTCATAAATGCTTAAAGATGGCCTCCTTATATTTACCGTTAGTTTATATTACTTTGGAAAAAGTTTTAAAGAAAATTCCAAGTTTTTTGTTTGCTTTTGACAGACCTTATTAGCACATTTTGAGAACGGAATATGTTGTAATGTAAAGCAATTATTTGTTTGAAAACAAAAGTTTTAACATACTGGAATTTTATATAAAAGCATATCTTCAAACTAGCAGAAACTTGAAATAGAAGGGCATAGCTTTGGGGGTTGGGTGTGGAGGTGGGCTAGGGGTATATGGTTGGGATCTTTTTCCTACAATTGATTTTAATCTGTTATATCAGTTAGTGAATTTCTGCAGTTCTTTGATATTGCAAGAAGATTTTTCCCATTTTTCAGTGTGTAGTAGCTGCTAAACATACTGCTCTACTATCCTAGAGTTTATTCTTAAAGGAAAGACATAAACCATAAGATTCCAGAGTAGAATATAGTGTTGCAGAAGACTTAACAAATTAGCTTAAAGGTATATTTTAGAATGGGAAGTGTCGCTGATTTGTTTGTTTTTGCTGTTGTCCTCAGTCAGAAGCAAACAGTGCTGCCATGTTTGGAAAGCTGATGACCATAGCAAGTAAGTGTTAATAAGTTCTATAAACTGTTAGTACAGGATTCCTGGAAATTGTATTTCTCTGAATCTTGGCATACTAAAGTGGTAAATGTATTTAATGATAAATTGTGTTAAATCACACAGAAAACCTTCCAGATCCTGGCAAAGCACAAGATTTTGTGAAGAAATTCAATCAAGTTCTGGGTGATGATGAGAAACTTCGGTCCCAGCTTGAACTGTTAATTAGCCCTACATGTTCTTGTAAACAGGCAGATGTCTGTGTGGTAAGAAAATGCAAAAAACAACTTTTATACCTTAAATATTTGTGCTTAAAACAATTATTCAGAGTTAATGGTCTCTTTTAGTTCCTTAACATGATTTTTATATATTTCCAATTTTCATTAAATACCTTTTTGGTTAACCTGTTGAGATTGTGGAAAATATAGTCTTTTATCATCATCTTGCTTCCTAAGAAAACATTAGCTTTATTCCTTCCTGAGGTCATAACCATTAAGCATAATGTCAGAAAGCTTGCTTTAATTTTTTTAAAGTATTTTCTTTCAGGTGTCTCTTTTTATGGTAAGATACCTAGACTGTCATTTGACACTGATGAAACTTCTTCTGAGTACCATCAAGCCAAATATGTCATCTGCATATTGTGTGAATTTATTCTTCTTCCTAGAATGTTACTTTGAAATCAGTCTTTCTGTCCCTTGCTATCGCATCTGTTTAACTTCTTTGATGAAAATACACTTACTTATATTAAACTGGACTTTTTCAGAGATTTACAGGAGATTTGCCAACAATCATAGACTTTTTTCCTTGTGGACCCAAAATAATTCTCTTTCGGATCTGGCCTGCAATTCCTTAAAAAAACTCTGAAGAACACTCACTAGACATCAGCATCCAACGTTTAAAGATTTAAATATAATGTGATAAAGATTTGGAGATAGCAGTAGCCCCCTTTAAAATATGTTTCGCTGATCCTGTAGGCAAAGTTAAAATAAGTGGCTGTATTCAGCTTACTCAACAAGCTTAATAAGTAAGTAAAATTAGTATAATTCTTTTTTGTACCTAACATTCTTATTATAGAGAGAGATAGCCCGGAAGCTTGCAAATCCGAAGCAGCCAACAAATCCTTTTCTGGAAATGGTCAAATTTCTTTTGGAAAGAATTGCCCCTGTACATATTGACTCAGAAGCCATTAGGTAAGTTTGAAAGATCATCCTAACTCATAAATTATTACAAAGATGACTTAAATGACAAAAAAATAGAAAATTTTATTGGGATTTAGATTAGTCTGTCGTAGCTGTAAATGTACTTTTTTAAAAACAAAACATTTTCTGGAGGTGTCTTAATTTCCAGCAGCCTAGCAAATGCTAATATTTTTAAATACTTCTTTACACTGCTGTCTGGAAATAATTTTTAAAATTTAGTGGTTCCCAGTGAAACTGCTATGTATGGGGCTTAAGGTGAAAATTATGATCATAGTTTTCACGTAGTTAAGTGCCACACAGTCTTCCATATAGCAGTTGAATTAATTAGCTTTTGTGGGATTGTGTTAAGAGAATGTTTGGATTTCTTTTGAGACTTGTCTGGCAACCTAATTATGCTCTGAAACCCATGCAACTATATGTTGATCTGAATGCTGCCAACGTGATGGGGTTTTTTGGTTGTTGTTATATTTTGGTTTTTTCCTAAATAATTAATTTTGCAGAAAGCTAAGTCAGAAGGAAAAAGAATAATGGAATAGCTTGATTAAAAAAACCCCAAAACCTTAAACAAAAAAACAAACACCACAACACCTCTCTCCCAATGGACTATTGCCTTCCCTTTACTTTGTGTGTAAAAAAGACATCTGGCTGGTATTTCCAGCCTTTAATATTGTACATTGTCACATGATTTTTTCTTTTCTTTATCTCTTATTTCAGTGCACTAGTAAAACTTATGAATAAATCCATAGAGGGGACAGCTGATGATGAAGAGGAGGGTGTAAGTCCTGATACTGCTATTCGTGCAGGACTTGAACTTCTCAAGGTAATCTGCATTCATGCAGCTATAGTTTGTAATGGAAAGGACAAAAGTGGTATGACTAACAAATTAATGTTAGCATGGGTTTAATAATTATTATTTAGATAATTACTTTTTTAATGTGTGAAAGTGTTTTGTTATTAATACTCACTTGAGAAAAGAATAATGAAAGAGATGAGTTTTGGAAAAAGTATGTTTTGAAAAGGGTGCCAAGAGTTCAAGTACACATACTAAAGTAGAAATTAAACCAGTTTCTGCTTAGGGAAGTCATACAGAAGAAGGTGCAGAGGTAAAATGGGAGGAAGAGAAATGTGAAAACTGGAAGAGGCACATTCTTTGAGGCCTGTATGATTCTGAAAGAAAACCAAGCAATAAACTCGAGAGCCAAGCTGTGTAGAGGAAAAAAAAGAGGATGGGGAACTCGTGTTCTCAGTGGTCGTAGCAAGTTGCTGGGGGAGAAAGAAGGATTTGAAATACCTGGAAAACATCTGGGGTGGATTTGGCAGTTAATTAATGATACTTTCTTTTGAGTACGTTACAAAGGGCAGTATAAAATATAGGAGGGAATGAAGGGGAAGATTACAGAATTAAGGAGAGACTATTCAGAAGTGTGAATGAACAAAGGGGAGATTCTGGAGACATATCAGACCAAATTTGGTAATGGCAACCATGGTAGAAACAGTTATACAGAAGTATGCAGGGAAGTATCGTGTGTTTGCTAATGTAGCTCAGAAATCTGCCAAGGTTGAAGATTGGTTGCTGTGACGTGGGTATCTTTGAGAATATTATCTCACACATTGAGACTTGCGCAAATAGGCCACTCTGATCAAAGAAACCAAGATAAGATAAATCCGAAGAATACACAAGATACACGCAACTTTTTATTGCTCTCCCTACCTTATGTTATCTGAACTTTACTATGCTTAATATAGTTTTACTTTGGGATAACTTTTTGTTCTCTCTTCTCCTGCCTTGAAGCTCTGTGTGGTTAATTTCTTATTTGATGTTTCTCTTGTTTAGATCGAAAGGACAGTAATCTGTGTATTGTTTGTAGATACCTTAACCTTGATTTCTGCTCAGGGACTTCTCATTCTGGAGAACTTAAGATCTCAGCTCAGTTAAATTAAGTTGAAAAAAGTATTCTTAACTAGTCTTCAAAATGTGTTCATTTTAATTTTTTACATATTCAAATAAAATGCTATCTTGTAAAACATTTGGAGGAAGGGAGGACCTGAAGAAAATAGCATAGATGAGTTTTTTATTTGAAAATCCCTATATTGCCTTCTCCAAAATGCAGTTTTTTGAATGTAACGATCTTTTATGAGCATGTATTAGCTATTTATGTTGATAGTAATGCTCATAAACAGCCACAATTTTGTTTTTCTGATGATTCATTTCCCATTAATAAATATACCTTTGTTTTAATGTGTATCTGTAGGTTCTGTCCTTTACACATCCTACCTCGTTCCACTCTGCAGAAACCTATGAGTCTCTGCTACAGTGCCTCAGGATGGAAGATGATAAAGTAGCTGAGGCAGCCATACAGATTTTCAGAAACACGGGTCACAAAATAGAAACAGACTTGCCACAGATAAGATCGTGAGTGTATTTCTTAATGTGCTGCTTTTTCACACCTGGAATTCTACGTTTTGATATTTTATTCAGTGTTGCCCATAAAATCACGTTATAGTCTTGTAAATATGAACTGCTTCTCTTCCATCAGTTTGTATTCCTTCACTACATTTCTGTCTCTTCAAATTTAAATTCTGCATTCTGCATTCATTTTCGAGTGTTCATTGACGATGTTATGGACCCCTTTAAAATCTTCCTATAGTGGACGAATGAAAGACAGTGCGTAGCATGTTTCCCAGGTTACAGAAATAAGAAGCAGCAAAAATATGGCAAAGTTGTAATTTCTTGGCATAATTTCTGCTCATATCTGTCCTTCACACAATTTTTCTGTCTTTGTAGGGAACAAAAATATAATCTCTGATGGCTAACAGCTCTGTTTGTTATGAAACAAGTTGGGGAACAAGATCCAAAAGCAGGCATGAATTTCTAACAAAGAATAATTGCTGTCTATAAGTTGTCATTATGCAATTCATGCTTTAACTGCTGATTAAAGCTGCATAATCTATTAGATATTCACAGACTATTTAAAACCTTGTGGGTAACATCTAAAACCTTAAAATTAGCCTGTTAGTAACTAGCTGATGCAGATTATAAAACACCGGTTTCAAGTTCTCATATTGAAATAACATGGGAGCTATTATTATGCAAAAATGCATACCAGTGTACACCTTAAGTTCTCAATGAACTGAAGATGTAACCTCAATGATTCTTACAGTTTGAATCAGATTTTGAGAAAAAGGAAAACATTACAAGTTCACATATGAGACACTACATAAGATATTTGTAGGGGTGAAGAGAAAGAAAAGCACAGCAATCCCCATTGTCAAAATAGTTGCCTGTATAGTCCTAATTTTCTATAGTTCCCTACTAGGATTTAGTCAAGACTGCATTGCTGGAGTGTGTCATCTTCTGTCAAAGGAGCCTGGTATTGCTGATGTTTCTTTTGGCTTCATGCCTTAACCAAGTGAGCCAAGTCTCAAATAACATAAACAATCACTGTCAAAATGGAGGTCTAGCTCTTGGCATGGTTTGCAAGCATGTCAGGTTAATGTTCTGAAAGCCAAAACCCTGCTTTTTACATTGGTGGCCTCTGATCAGCAGATTTTGGGGGATTCAAATGCAAAAGCTCAGAAAACAGTTCTCCATTCATTTGAGTATACATTGCAATTGAAGACCATAGTTAAAGCAGTAAAGGCCTATAATGCACTGATACTTAGTAGGCATTCCTAGCTTTTAATACATTTTTTTCAGCACTGTCAGTTCCAAGCTTGGATGAGAAACCCAGGAGTTTACCCTGTCTGGGCCTGTCATGTTCCCCCACCTTGTATTTGACTTCCTAAGAAGCCTTATTTTGATCATTACTTTATTTCATATTTGATTTTTCCCTGTGGGCTTTTTTCTGCTTAAATATGTACAGTAAGATATTCCACAAGTATTACTAAATACAATTCCATCCTGCTTTTTGCTTCATGATTATGATCTTCCTTGAACAGACTTCAGAGAAATGCTTGATTTATAAGATGGTGAGGATATATTTGTATAGGTGAGAAGCTGTGTATTTTATAGATTGCAAATTGTATTTTGAAGTACTTCATTTAATGTTTACAGAACACTAATTCCGATTTTGCATCAGAAAGCAAAAAGAGGCACTCCTCATCAGGCAAAACAAGCTGTTCACTGTATACATGCCATATTTTCAAATAAAGAAGTGCAGCTTGCACAGATATTTGAGGTATGTCTTGCTTTTAGTTTTTAAGATTTGTTTCTGCTGTTCTTAATTGATACTCGTCAATAACATTAATTGAATTAATACTGTTCATTAACAATTTATGAGGTCAGGAAGCCTACAGGTGTATGGTAGTCGAGGTAAGTAATTCATTTTACAATAGCACGTTATTATTGTTTGTGTCTTAAAGCCACAATTTTGTAATATTCTAATGTCTGACAGATAAGTTATTTTTATGTACACAGGAAAAGTTAGGGGAAAATAAACTAAGCATACTGGAATAAGCCACACTAAATCCCATGAGGACACATTTAGCAGATAGTAAATGAGAGATAACATTCTCTACTTTCAAACTGTATTAATTTATTGTGCTTCAGGGTCTTTGCACATACAGTACTTTCTCACTGGGGAGGTTATTGCAGAGTAACTACTTGACTATAGCTCAGACATTAGCTTACTGCTCACTTAACTGCTTCATTAGACAAGTTGTAAAGCAAAAAGTCACCTCACAGAGCAGAGAGGTTGTTATTTTTCACTGTAGTCTCTTAAATAGTAACATTATTAAACTCCACTTGTACAGTATCTTTGGTTCTTAAGCTTGGCTATCTTTGAACCTGTGCGTAATTGAAAAGTGTGAAAAGCTTTGAATTAAGCCAGCAAAGGGAAATACTGATCACTAATAGAAATGTCCCTGGTGGTTGCCAAGGTTTTTTAACCTTCCTTTATATTTTGCGCCATTTGCAGTTATGATACAGGTTTTCATGATCCGAATAAAATCGAGTCAAGAGTTCTTCCTGTGTCTCCTAGGATGGAATATGTTTTACTACTGAAGGAGGAAGAGAATATAAAATCTGATTTGCCCTTATCTCATGTGAAATTTTTTGTTACTCTGTTAATTAGAAAATAGCATTCTTTCTCCATCTTGATTTGCTAACATTATTAATTCTTATGGAAAACTGTGAAACGCATCAGCAATGCAGAAGAAAAATACACTATTTTTAGGCATGCTAGCTTTCATATCTGTAGTTGAATTTTGAATTATTATTTTTTCCTTCCTCAGCCTCTTAGTAGAAGTTTGAATGCCGATGTACCAGAACAACTTATAACTCCGTTAGTCTCATTGGGTCATATTTCTATGTTGGCTCCAGATCAGTTTGCTTCTCCAATGAAATCTGTTGTTGCAAATTTCATTGTGAAAGACCTCTTAATGAATGACAGGGTAAGTTTTTTGATAAGTCCTTACTATTCTGTTTGCCTGTTACTAACTTCATGGAGAAGAGATCTTTTTTGTTTATTGAGTCAGTAAGTGAATGTTCTATATGTGGCGACTACACTAATAATTGCATTATAAAATATCCTTGTGTGAAAGAAAGCTTAGGCTGTGGCATTTTCCATTTTTACATCTGCATTTTCTATATTGGTTGAACGAGTTCTTAAACTTACATGAATGTCTGTAGTCAACAGGTGAGAAAAACGGAAAGTTGTGGTCTCCAGATGAAGAAGTTTCTCCAGAAGTACTAGCAAAGGTGAATGATCTACTCTCAATAATAATGTGTATATTTGAGGTTAAAAGTTTACTTTTTTCCAAGCTGTGCAATAGAGAGTATTAGAACAAATCCCTTTGAGTACTTTTGTATTAGTTTCCTTAAAATATGCAGTGTTCTGGAGTTTTTGTGGACTATACATACAGTTATAGGACTGATAGAAACTATACATTTTGGTGTCTTCACTTACCATTTTAATTATGCTGAATGTTAAGAAAATTAAAAGCTTCAAAAGTTTTAGTTTTTCTTACAAAAAAGATAATTTGACTTTACTGACTGTAAATAGACTTGAAATAAATTTTATTCTTTCATCTTTATAGGCTATTTACTGTGAATCTAATTATGGCCACTTCTAGAAATGTTTATCTAGTTGCTCTTATTTTTAATCATGTAGCAAGTATCCTGCATCCTCTAGATGCACTTGTGAGAAGACACTGAACCGTAGTTGAAATGTCCTGATGCCACAAAGACTGCTACTTCCTTCTTCACTCTGTAAATATTCACTGCTTCCTTCTGTTACTTTAAGAATGTATCAGCTCTAATAAATAGGAGTCTATGGAAATT
The DNA here is from genome assembly GCF_000747805.2 of Chaetura pelagica. Classification (NCBI taxonomy): domain Eukaryota; kingdom Metazoa; phylum Chordata; class Aves; order Apodiformes; family Apodidae; genus Chaetura; species Chaetura pelagica. The sequence continues at coordinate 3,346,741 of NW_009970716.1, forward strand.
TCAGTTTGACAGAGTAGGTTTTAGTGCCTTGCCAAGCTTAGGAGTTGAGTGTGTTGTTGATTTTTTTCATGTTTGATAGGTGCAAGCAATTAAGCTTTTGGTACGTTGGCTGTTGGGTATGAAAAACAACCAGTCGAAATCTGCGAATTCCACCCTCCGGTTATTGTCAGCCATGCTTGTCAGTGAAGGAGACTTGACAGAACAGAAGCGAATCAGGTCAGGTTTTGTTCCTTTCAGTCTTCCAGCAATTTTGTTATAGAGTTTCAAAGACTAATAATTCTGTTGGAGATTTTTTTTTTAGAATTTTAAGGTGAGCACGTTGTTGGCTAATGGAATGATAGAAGACAGATCTTATTGGAGTTCTAATTTTAGGAGTGGAATGATGGTATAAAAATATGCTTATATCCCCTCTTGCAATTTACTAAGAATCTCAGAACCCTCTAAATATCTTGATAGCAAATGACATTCTAGAGAGTAAAAGACTTCCAGAAGTGTCTTTGAAAACAATTGAGTGATGAAGAATAACACAGGAGTTGGGTGATCTTCATTTCAACAGTGAAGTAGTCATACCTCATCTTCATTCTGAGGGTGAAAGAAAGAGACAATCTGCAGCTAACATGTCACTTTCGTTGAGACAGTGATATGGAAACAAGAAACCTTACTATTCTCTTTCACTGTTTTACTGGAATTCGTTTTTATCTGGGGAAAGCAGAGCACCTTATTTTCTTGCATTTGGTTGGGTTAATGTACTTGACCTGAAGTTATAGAAATGTGATCTGACCTGACAGAGAAAAACTTTAATGGCTCATTGATCTTGCAAGAAGAAGAAATCATGACATGCAGATAATTTAAGAATAGTTGTGGTGAGTTGTGGGGTTTTAATTTGTGGTGTTTTGTTTTGTTGTTGTGTTTTTCCCCTCCCTCATGTTTGTATAGTAAATCAGACATGTCTCGACTGCGATTAGCTGCTGGTAGTGCAATAATGAAGCTTGCACAGGAGCCCTGTTACCATGAAATAATTACCCCAGAGCAGTTCCAGCTCTGTGCACTTGTCATTAATGTAAGTAACTGCACTTGAAATTAACTGACTCTTAATTGAATTCAGAGTCCTTACATCTGAGCTACATTGAGTGTTCTTTATTCCTCATTGCAGCTTTCAGAAGAGTTAATGAAATCTCAAATATTTATTATGCTGCACCTGTTGATCTTTTTAAAATGTCTCCCTATAATTCCACCCTGAATTCTTTTTTTTTTTGACAGACCAAGATTTTAATGGTTATACTCTTATGTTTTATTTTGCCACAGGATGAGTGCTACCAAGTGAGGCAGATATTTGCCCAGAAACTGCATAAGGCACTTGTGAAATTATTACTCCCTTTGGAATATATGGCAATCTTTGCTTTGTGTGCCAAAGACCCTGTGAAAGAGAGAAGAGCGCATGCCAGACAGTGCTTGCTCAAAAACATCAGTATACGACGAGAATATATTAAGCAGAATCCTATGGCTAATGGTCAGTGTTTCCGTAAGACTGTTAAGAATACAATAGTCAAATACTAAACTGGAAGGAGTATCTAATGTATCTTAAGTATGTAAAGGGGGGGTGCAAGGAAGATGGAGACAGGCTCTTCTTAGTAGGTTCCCAGTGTCAGAACGAGGGGCAATGGGCACAAGTCGGAACACAGGAAGTTCCTCATCAACATGAGGAAAAACTTCTTTACACTGAGGGTGACAGAGCACTGGAACAGGCTGCCCTGGGAGGTTGTGGAGTTTCCATCTCTGGAGATACTCGAAACCTGCCTGGATACAGTCCTGTATAAAGTGCTCTAGGTTATACTACTTCAGTGGGAGAATTGGACTAGATGGTCTCTAGAGGTTCCTTCCAATTCCAGCAATTCTGTGATTCTGTGAGCAATCATTAGAACTTAAGTAAATTGCTTTTGTAAAGAAACACTGGATAAGTTTAATTTGTTTCTTCATGTTTATATTAGACACAGTCAGCTCTAAGTTTACTTAGTTTTAGCATTAGCATAAACCATAAAATACTTCTGTACTTTGCTGACAATTATACATATAAAATACAATGCTGTTTTGTTCAAAAAATGAAGTTTTGGGGTTTGATTTTTTTAGTCTTTATGAACTTCTTGAAGTAAGACCAGGTAGTTTTGTAGTAGTAAAACGCATTCATTGATTTTTAATGATTCATTGAAAGTAAAATTTGTAGGAAGAAAATGCAAGTTGAAATTTTACATTCCATTATTTGAAAAAGTAATACTTTGAAAAAGTGTTTCTTGTGATGCATGTGTCTATAATATAGAGGGTATTTATGATTTTTTGTTACTGCAGAAAAATTGCTATCCTTGTTGCCTGAATATGTGGTACCGTATATGATTCACTTACTGGCACATGATCCAGATTTCACAAAACCTCAGGATGTTGATCAGCTTCGTGATGTCAAAGAGTAAGTGTCAAGTGATTCTGGAATTGTTATGCTGTGAATTTTTTTTGTACTTGGAAGAAACTGAATAGGAAGAGGCGCTCTTTGGTTTTTATCAAAAGTGTTTTGTAAAACAGTATTCTTGGAAATGTAGAACACTTTAACCAAGGGAAGAAGGTGTTAGCAACTGCTTAGTGTATTCTGAAAGCCTGTAGGCCACACCGAAGTATGCCAAATAAGTTGAGTTCTCTAGGCTTCTTTTAAAGTGAAGTAGTGGGTTCAGATTTTTGTATTTGTGCTTAGGAATCTCTGTAGAATTTCCCAAAACACTTAAAGAGATGCCAAGTAATGTCAGTTCAGATATTTTGGAACTTACAAAATACAGAGCTTCTCCAATACTTTAAAATGTAATGCCACTGATGCTGGGTCAGGTTCCTGCTTCACTGGGAACTTTTTTTTTTTTCTCTCCTTCCCCTATGCAAACCTACTAGAATTCATGCTAAATTTGCTTCTCATTTATCACTTGCACTGTATATGTGCAGTGCAGCCCTGGTGCTTCTTAATTTATTCCGCACAGATTATTGTATGCAGCCTGTCCTACAGAAGCTTGTCATGTACTTGAAGCGTACTGAGGTATGGCTTAAATAATCTTGTATACCCAAGTATAACTTTTTGTTCCTTTGTGTTGTAACTCTTATTTTTAATTCATTACATCTTAACACTTTAAAAAAATGTTTATAGCATCCTCCCCAGCTTTAGTTATAGCATTTTGGTTTTTTCTTTTACCTATTTTTGGTGGAGCTGTGTTGTTTTGGTATTGCAAAGACATTTATAACCACATACTTCAATATACCTCATGAGAAAAGCAGTTCATTCTTGGCACAAATAGATTAGATCACATATTAATTCTTTTTGCACCTTCACCTGTGAGAGTCCAAGTGTGGTTCTTTCTTTAAATGAAATAATTAATTTGTTCTGATTTCTGAGTTAGTTGACTACACCTGGTCAGGACCTGGAGTCAGTGAAGATTTCTTACCTAATCATCAAGTGTACATTTTGTTCCAGGACTCCCTGTTCTTGGCAGCATCTGAAAGCACTCTTCAGCCTGTACTTTATCCAGAATGCATGGAACAAGTTCTGATTTGCTGCTGTTAATACTTTCTCTGAGAAGTGCTTTCTAGTGCACAGAGCTTTTTTGGGCACCCGTTGTATAGCTGTCCTTTGTTGTCAAATTTCTTCCCTCGTGTTTGTCACAGTCTGGCTGAACTAGCCAGAGGACTGCTCCAAACAAAGAAATACTCTGTACAGGAAACTTGGCAGGAATACTTCTTTGAAGAGTCTCCTGAGACATTTTTGTCATATAATGCAATACAGTGTTTCTTTTCAAGAGTCCTGGGAGTCATAGTTTTCACTTCAAAGTATTAACATAGATGCTTGCAAACTTGGAAAAGCAGACTGGCAATGTGTTCTCTAGTTTTTCCCTAGTTCATCTGGCTTTTACATGGCCTGAATACAGTCACGTGAAGTGTGACATGATTAGCAAGTTCCTTAACCATAAGCTATGATATTTATTCTTAGGAATTTTTTTAAGCTTGTTCTACAGATATATATTTGAGTTTGAGTTTGCTCTTTTGTCTTGACACGGTGTCTGTTTCTTCTGAATTCATATTCCAAAAATACTTAAATGGATACAGAGAATGATCTTACTTTATGTGACTGTGTTCTTCCGGGTTCTTTTTTTTCTGTGTGAAAACCCACTGTTTTTCTGAAAAGGTCTTGGGGGTTTATTATTATTTATTTTATTTAATGACTTAGTGAGGAAATCAAATTACAGAAGTTGTCCTGTGTTAACTGGAATTACAAGACTAAAATTTGTCCTCGATAATAATCTTTGGACAACACAATGTTTTGGAGAAGCGGGGGCAGTGTGGTATGTTGTCGGTCCTGTATTCATCCCATTTAAGTTACTAAGAATAGTGAGTAGGTGGATGTACAGGTATCTAGCTATTTGGATGTAAGTCAGAATATAGAAGCTTTATTTTGTTTGAACACCAGATAACTATTTAAGTGTATTGATGAAGCACAATCCTCTTTTGCTTTGGATTTTTTGAGATAAATGTTCCTTCATCTCTTGCTTTACAGTCTGTAATTTGTATCAGTTAAGAGGTTTGGGGACAGGGAATTCTAGTGTTCAGTCATCTTGTTTTTCTAGTTTTTTATTACCCTCTTTCTACAAGGTAATCTTTCTTCCAGAGATTCAGAATTAAATTAGCTAGTGGCACGTTTGCATTTCTAAGATCCACCCATATGTCTTTCCCAAATAAGCATTATTTTACCATACTGTGATGGTTGTTGACCCTCTAGCCACATGCAGATCTGAAACTTGATAGCAAATGATAGGGTGGGTGTGCGTCATATCATCATTGAAAAATCCGTAAAACAAACTTCTAGTCAAAATATAATGGGTTCTCTCTAAATAAACTAGATATAAAGAAATAAAAATAGGAAAGCTGATTCCCTTTTGTCTGTCTGTAAGAATTTCTTTTCCTCCCATATGGAGCATTAGTAAAAATCTGATGACCTGTTTTGAGTACAAACATGGTACATTGTTGGTAGGAACATAGACAAAGTCCAAGGTAATGATTGCAGAATTTCATCTAGATGATGGTAGCACCAGAATTTTTGCTTCTATTCATATTTGGAAGAGAAAAAGTTGATTGGTTAGCCAGTGCTTACAGATACACTGGAGAAGCACTCTAGTTTGGCAGATTTATTCCAAAGAGTACAATTAAGACTCTGTGTGTTTAAGGTCTAGACTCTATTTACACCTTTAGATGATGTTATCTCTTCATTATATCTTCAGATTGATTGTGGTTTCTTAAGAAAAAGCTAGTATAGCTGACAATTTTTAAGACATTGTTATATGTGGGAGCTGCGGTATAAAAGCTGGAATGTAATTGCCTGTGGTTTTATGGCTTCTTAGGTGCCTGTGGTTCATGCTTGAAGTTTTAATGACAAAGAATGAGAACAATAGTCATGCCTTCATGAAAAAAATGGCAGAAAACATCAAGCTTACTCGAGATGCTCAGTCTCCTGATGAGCCAAAGGCCAATGAAGTAAGAAAAGCAGTTTGGATATGTGTTGGGTGATGGGCTGAGGGTTTCACAAGCAGTCGATGAACAGGATTTGCAGGAAATCTGAAAGCACTGGCTCAGATGTTTTTATGGTCTTTTAAAGTGTTAATTGCAAGCATTGTCTGTATGTTGCCAATCTCATTCTCTCAGAACCTCTCTTACCTTACCCAGCACACAGTGCTTAAGGAAGGTACTAAAGAGAATTTGTTAAATTTTCCTGTTACTGCCTACCTGCCTTATTTTAACTCGTATTGCCTAGTTTCCCTGCATAAGTATCTTCTGCTGGTGAGGCAAGTACTGTATTACGTGTGCTATTCAACCTATTATTTTCTAGCAGAGATGAGAAACCGTTTGTAGTGATTTGATGAAGCAAGAGCTTCTATTGTACAGAATATGCATGTAAAATATTACTAGCTTTTATTAAGTAGTATCATATGAAAAATGGGGACTTTTGTATGTGTGTGGAAAGCCAACAAGTATGGTTAATGATGTAATTACGAAACATGTTCTTAGTGGTGGTTACTTTAACACATAGATTAAACTTCTTTAAGAACTGTGTTCTCTGTACACAGTAAAATCAGTAAGAAATTCCTAAAGCATACTTCTCTTTCCCTACATAAGTATCTTCTGCTGGTGAGGCAAGTACTGTATTACGTGTGCTATTCAACCTATTATTTTCTAGCAGAGATGAGAAACCGTTTGTAGTGATTTGATGAAGCAAGAGCTTCTATTGTACAGAATATGCATGTAAAATATTACTAGCTTTTATTAAGTAGTATCATATGAAAAATGGGGACTTTTGTATGTGTGTGGAAAGCCAACAAGTATGGTTAATGATGTAATTACGAAACATGTTCTTAGTGGTGGTTACTTTAACACATAGATTAAACTTCTTTAAGAACTGTGTTCTCTGTACACAGTAAAATCAGTAAGAAATTCCTAAAGCATACTTCTCTTTCTTTTTCAGAAACTTTATACAGTATGTGATGTAGCACTGTGTGTAATCAACAGCAAAAGTGCTTTGTGCAATGCAGATTCACCAAAGGACCCTGTATTGCCAACCAAATTCTTTACACAACCTGAAAAGGTAAATTTTTAAGTTTAATTTCAAAAGTAATAAGAGAAAATACTTTGTTTTTTATAATTGAGAGCTGGTTATCTCCATAACGTAATGCCATGAGTGGGAAAATGCCTGTATTTTATCCTCAGCAATTAATTCTTTAAGGTTGGCTATATGCTATGCTACCTATATCTTATGTACATGTGCCAGAAATGTTTGTAACCACGTGAGAGCTAATTAGAATAGATACTGATACGTTAGCATGTATTGCTTCATAATTTCATTAAAGTGTTTCACAAGTGTACCTGTATAATGAATGAATATACTGAATATATGAGAATATATGTATATTCTGTCTGGATATCTCAGTTAGAATGCAAAGCAGAAAAAAAGAAGGGAATTATCCATGGTATGTTTCTGTCAGTAGCTGTTTGGCTTTTCTGCTTGCTGTGCAAGTTGATCCTTCTACTGCCTAGTCGTAGTCTTGGTGAGTCTAGCTCTACTGCCAGCAGTAGCACTGCTGTTCTGTAAGAGGCATGCTTCTAAAGGTGTAAGTGGAACCAGAGTAATTCTCTGGGCTAGACCTGATGTGTGGAAGAAGTACTTGAAGAACACATTTCACATTATTCAGTGTCTTAGACTGTTAAATTGAACAGCTTTTCCAGAGTCTGTTTAGGAAAAATTTAGTTTGCTTATTTAACTGTGAAATGGCAGATGCCATGGTGACAGGGAGCCTGCTGCCTGTGATAGATACCTGCATTCAGTTTAGTGTTTTGGTCTGTGTAAACTGAACTCAGAGTGACAAAGGTACCAACTTCAAACTTGTAAAAGAAAACGGCACCTTTTTTTCTCTCTTTGGCCTTCCCATTAAAAGATGCAAGTTGAAAAAATTGGCAGTTTTGCTTCACTTCAAATGATTCATGTCATTCAAGAAGAAAAACTATGAATCCCAACTTCAAGTCTGGCATACTGTCATTCAGTGGTCCTCACTACAACCCTTAATAATATTAGTTTGACCTCTCTTTATTAGATTGATTCATTTGTCAGGTTACATGGTACAACATATCTTCAGCACTTGATAGTAGCATCTAATTTGAGAAATCAGTTATATATATATATATACCAACAGCAAGATTGAGAGATCAAACACAAAGTGATTTTTTAATTAATTTTTATACAGGATTTCTGCAATGACAGGAATTATATTTCAGAAGAGACAAGGGTTCTTCTTTTGACAGGAAAGGTACTGTATTTTGACAAGTTACAGTTCTTTGAATATTACTTGTGATTTGTTTTACATATCCAGGTCTGCTGTAGTTTAAAAATTGTATGAAGAGTTTGTGTACCATAATTAATGAGTCTTTTCTCTGATGGCATGATTCATGTCTTTTAGCATAATACCTGGTGAGTACGCAACACCCCAAGGTTGTTACCTGTGCATTGAGGCATAGCTGCTTGCTTAACTACAAGTTTTCACAAAGCTACAGGTTTTTCCTTATTCAAATAAGCGTGGCATGAAATTATGGTGCAGATAATTAAATTCTCAATCTTGAATTTTTTAATATAGCAATTAATGCTGTTGTATATAACTGCTACACCCTTTTGAGCTTCCCATTTTGTTTCAGACATTATTTGGTTAATAACTTTGCAAGGGAGAAAAAACATCAAGCTGGGGGCTGGGGCAAGAGAACAATAAAAAAACACAAAACCAAACCAAAACCACCACAAAAACAGGCATAAAAACCAGAGCCTTTTGATTTATACACACACACCTTTTTTTCCATCAGCTGTCCTTTTTTGGGGATTCTGAAATTGTCTTTTTTAAACATTGGAAAACTTTTTTGTTCAGCTTAAAAAAATTGGCATTTTCTTTTTCTTGAGCTTAGTGGAAGAATGCTTGCAGACTGGTAAAACATAAAAATTTTGAGAACAGGATATGTTTTTAGTATAAACTTAATGTGCATTTATATCAATTTTCATGTTCCATGGACTGTTACTGCATTAGTTTCTGAAGTCTTCAGCTGGAGCAGACTTTGTGCTAGTCATTCTGAGGGTAGAGACAAATTACGCCTCTGTAAATAGCCATTATAATTTAAAATTGCTTCTTCTCACACGGATTTTTCATTTATACGAAGTTTCTGCTATAAGAGCAGCTCACATGGGTGAGGTTTGCTCAGTTGGCAGAATCCTGCCTCTTCTTGCTTTGTGTTCACTCTGTGACCCCAGACTGGATGCTACTTAGTGAGCTGGGGTAGCATTATCTTAGGAGAGGAGGAATCTGACAGAAGACCATGTTCTTCTTCAGCAGCAAGTACCAGACTAGTGCTTTAAATATCTTCAGAAATGTGTATCTGTCTGCTGCTGCTAATTGTTTCACCTTTGATAACATGCAAATGTAATTAATTAAGCTTTTATAACTTTGAAATGGGTTTAGTTGGATGTATGAACTTAATACATATCATTTGATAAGGCATTTAGCTTTGTTGTAACTTAAAAATTGTTGCATATTATTTATTTGCTTTTCTTATGCATTCTTTTAAAATACTGGAGGGGAGGGGGATGTAATAGAATCAAGCTAGTACTATTTAGATAATTTTCAGTGTTTCAGAAAACAGACATTTATTCCATGCTCTAACAGAATGCACAAACACTTGCAGCTTTTTCTACCTAATTCTGTTCTGGAAAACACAGATGCATAAAGATATCCCACTGACTCAGACCAGCGGTCCTTTTTGGCCTGGTATTGTTCTTCCAGAGGGACCAAAACAACATTGATTAGGGAGAACATGCAAGTCTAGCCACTTTCTGCAGTACATTCCCCCTCGCACTCCCCCAGCACTTACAATCTTTTATAACAGGATGCTAGACTGCATCTGTGCCTGTGGGTTTAATGCCTGCTATGGACCTGTTCACATATTTATCTGCTCTGGTTTTGAACCTCCCAGTGCTCTGCCTTCACAGTCTCATGTGGCAGTAGGTGCCTCTCTCCTATTAGTTGCACCAAATGCTTCCTACTTTGTATAAAATACTCAATAAATAGAGCAAATAAATAATTGTAAGAATAATATATTTAAGTAAATGATGCAGTATCTGTGGTACCTTTCTCCTGCCTGCTCCCTCATATAACTTCAGCACATGGGAATGAAATTTTCTTATGAGAATGTCTCATAAATTAGCTTGGTCTCTGAGGAAATGTAAAATTACATGAAGGACGTGACATGCCAGTTATGAAAACGTCCATGACTTCTCCAGAGACAAAATAAAAAAAACTTCTACTGCCTATCCAGCCTAACCAGATCAGTCAACAGACACTGTAAAATACCATCACTGTATCAGGGAACCCCAGACTAGATAGATGTTGTTCAATATTTTTACACTGACTTGCTGCATAGTGAGTGTACACATGTTCTGTTCTTTTAGTGAACCTAATTCTGACTCACATTTTGGAAAGCCTTTCCCAGAGGTGTTTTGTTTTGAAAATACAGGATGTTGACACTCCTTTTCCTCTAATACTCTCTAATATTATGGGTTTTGTTGAGACTTCTCTACCTGCTATCCCTGTAAAGTGTGAGAGAAAGTAATTCATGAAGTGTTGTTATGTGATGAGAAATAAAAGTAGGGCAGACAAATTATTTTTAAGTGCAGATGAGGTCTGTACCTCTAAATTGGTGGAACCATGATTGAGACTGTAAATCCAGAAAAAGTATGTTCAAATACTCAAGAAAATAGTTTAAAAATTAAATACGTATCTGATGTTCTCATTTTTAAGATTTAACATTTTCTTTTAGCCAAAACCAACTGCTGTATTAGGTACAGTAAACAAACCATTATCTGCAACTGGAAGGAGACCATATATTAGAACTACAGGATCAGAGACTGGAAGCAGTATCAGTGTGAACTCTGAGCTGAGCTCTTCTGCAGGAAACAGATCAAGGTACAGAAGTTTGAAATGTGTTTCATCAGCTATTTTTACTTCATGTTCTCCAGTGCTTCCATGTTTTAGAACAGGAGATGATTTGTTGGGCATGTCTGTGTGTTTGAAGAGTGTCTCTGTTTTGTCCAGCTAAAAAAAATACAGTCATCCTCTTTGATTTTTTGGGGAGGGAGATTTAGTAGATAAGAACTGAGTACAGCATTTAGGTGTGGCCTGCCTGTAATCACATAAAATACAACAGAAGAGGCACATACTGTCTGAAATTTCAGTGGTTAATATTCGTCATATTTTTAAATCAGAAAATACATTCACTGAAGTGACCAGCCATTATTAATACTAAACAGATTTTGCAGCTCACATTTTTTGTGTATAAATTAGGATTAATCCTGATTTGTAACAAGAAACATTTTTGATGTAGATGAAATATTCTGACCTATTTAAGATTAAGAACAGTTAAAAAGAGCTTGTTGAAGAGGACCAGGATCTCAGTGGAAAGATGCAACATATGATTGTAATATCTGGTCTTTCTTCTAGTGTTATTTTTATGTGGATCCAGAGTTTCAAAATGTGTCCTACATCTGGAGAAATAGCTTACACTTTCAAAATTTAAGATTAATTTGTTTTGGAATTTATTAACTGGCTAAGATAAAGGGTTAAAGAAAGTAGAGAAAGTCAATTCCAGTTACTACATTTCATAAGACCAAAGGGAATTACAACTCAGTTCAGAACTTGTTCTGTATGTGTGCATGATACATGCTGTAATAATCTTGATTATTTTTTAACTATTTTGTTTTTAAAACTATTGTAACTCTGTGTAAATTAACTTGAAGTTTCAGCATTGTTGGTCTTTATTTTTCTTCACTACCTTTGCCCATATTGGCTTTTTCTATCTGGAAAAAGAACACAGCCTCTTTTACAGCATTGGTCTTCAGTTTGCAAAAAGAATTCCATGGCTTTGTGTCTGTGATAAGGGATTTGGCTCAGGGACTAGCCAAGCCCTTTCAAACCTTTCCCAGTTCTGGGAGAGAACTCAGGCAAATTCAACTCTTGAAACTAATTTAGCCTGTCTGCAATTTTAATTTATTTTTTTTTAATAATTGCAAACATTTTTCTTCCATTGTTTTGTGCATTTTGGTTTTATTTTTTCTTCAATTATGCTACCAGGGAACAAAGCTCAGATATTTCAGAGACGGGGGTCAGTGAAAATGATGAAAATCCTGTGAGGATTATTTCAGTCACACCAGCGAAGACAGAACCTGTGAAAAAGGTATGTCTGGGGATTGTGTGGACTGTATCTCTATAATAAGCTTGGCACTGGGGGTTTATTCAGTACACATCACTGCAGGTGGACTCTGAGGAACTGGTAATATCCAGTTTCATTTCATGTAGTTCTATGACTTTCCTAGCCCAAGAGAAGATCCCTTATTTTCTAAACTGCTGTTTGTTTTATCCAGAGTAATAAAGAGAGCTCATGCTAAAAAATAGCACAGGAAAATCATAACAGACTTATTTTTTTTCCTTCTATAAATTCCAAAGGATTCACACTTTTATTCTATGCTTTCCAGTATAAATAACAGTAAGGCTGTGATTCAGAGTGAATGTTTACACCTGTAACTTCAGCTGAAGGTATTGCCAGGAAAATTTCAAATGATCCTCTAGCATGAAACAAACACCTGACTTTTGGCTTGTGTTACAACTAAAATATTTAAGCTTTGAAGATTTTTAATGCTTTCCCCCCTTCCATCAGAGAGAGAAGATCATGCCTACATCATCATTATTTTTTAACTTACGAAGTTGAATGAAGTCTAACAATGGTAAATGTGAAGTCCTGCACCTGGGATAGATTTAACTTGAGCAGCAGTACAGCACTCTGGGATCTGGCTGGCTGGGATGTAGGTGGGCTGAGAAGGACCTGGGGCACCATCCCAGTGGGCATCCAGCAGAGCATGAGTCAGCAGTGAGGGCAGGCTGGCAGCTGGGCTGCATCAGCAAGAGTGTAGTCAGCAGTCTGAGGGATCTGATTATTTCACCCTATTTGGCATTCATTAGGCCACACCTGGAACACTGTGTCCAGAATTCTGTGTCCTCCTCAGTTCAACACAGAAAAGGTGCAGAGGGCTTTGCAGAGGGCCACAAGGATGATAAAGGCTTGGAGCAGTTGTCATATTAAGAAAGGTTGAAAGTGTTTGGTTTGTTCAGCCTGGAGAAGAGAAGCCTTGGGGGCATCTAATCAGTCATTCAGTATCTAAAAGGTATTTATGGAAAAGACAGAAGTACTCTCTTCCCAGGGCTGCTACATGCAGAATTTGCTTCAGGGGAAATTCCATCTGGATGCAAGCAAAAAAAAAAATCTATATTGTTAAGAAAATTAAATAAGAAAAACCTGGAATAAGTTGTCCAGAAAAATGGTAGAATGTCACTGTGCATGGGTTGTCTTGTCAAGGGGCCCTGAATAACTCCGGAGGTCCTGCTTTCAACAGAAGGTCTGGCCAGATGATTTCCAGATGTCACTTCCAACCTAAATGATTCTGTGATTCTGAAATCAAAATAGATTTTTGTAGTACTGTCAGGATAGATAGATGGTTCATGCTGTATACATTTTAAGAAGTTATACTCAGTCTTTTTGATTAGATGAAATCAGAGTAATAAGCAAGTCTTCTGGATTTGTATCATCATACAGAAAGGTTAGTTGTTTCTTACTCTTTGAAATTATCATTTACATGATTTTCATACCCATGAGCTGATGAGAAAGAAAAAAATCCCAAACTCCAGTGTATGGTTCCATTCTTTTTTTACTTTTCATTTTCCCAAAATAGGCTGCTTCTGCAAAGTTAGAGAGGTTTGGCAAATAGTTTATTAAATCTCCAAAAATGCTTTCTAGGTTCTTGAAACCTGACTTGAGTTGAAATTTTCAGAGTGGTTATCTGTAAAGTTCTTAAAATAGAAGTTGTAAATATCTTCTATGAAGCTGCTAGAACAGTAATAAAGATTACAGACACTGCCTGACTTACTTAAACATTTAAGAAATAATGGAGAGTATTTAACAAAGAAGTTCTTCGTTCATACTCAGCACTTGCATGTGGCCTTAATTGGTGTGTTTGAAATTGCTAAGTAATCCCAGCCGTACTTCTTCAGTACCCTTTTCTCTGCCCCTCCTCCTAACTGTTCTGGAAGCCAGTGTTCAAATTAAGGTCTGTCATCCAGTTTCCTCTTTTTTTTTTCCCATATGAATACATTCTGTGTAGAGACCTGCATTGCCAGCACCATTTCTGTTTCACATACACAGACACTGCTTCATGAAATTTAATCACTTTCCATTACCTTGTTCAGTGTAATGAGAAAAACATGCATGTAGGCCATACCTATTCAGACATGTTGAAGAATTAACAAAGACAGCAAGTTTAATTTGTGACTAGCTCTTACTCCCTTTTATTCCCTGCAAGCCTTGTTGTTGTGGGGTTTTTTCCTTTTACTTGTATTTAGGTTTTTAGTTATCTGCACCTTTACTGAAGTTTGGTCTCAAAATCTGCATATGTTGAAGTATTTGCTGTACAGGAATTATTACTCTTGCTCCTCAGTTCTCTCCTGCCAGTTGGCAGAGGCAGTAAAAGGAGCTTGTACAGAAGAGCCATGACAGCAGGAGCTGACTTTATTAGTTGCACTGTAATCTTAATTTCAAACAACTGCAAGATGCATTGTGTGCAGATTATGAACATTGCATACAGTGTAGAAGATCTTTTTGCAAAGTCTGAAATCCCATTTACTAAAACTTCTTAGTAGTTTTAAGCTCATGTGATGTGTTTTTATAAGAATACTTACTTCCTATTTTGTAAACTCATGTTTCTGTCTGAGCAAGGTAGCAATTTGAGTTTGCCTTTGGAAATCTTTTTTTTCACTACATGTTTGTGACTTTTATTTTCTAGGAGATTAATTCTGATCAGGCTACACAAGGAAACAGCACTGAACGTGGAAAAAAAAGAACAGCCACGGCATCTGGAACTGAGAATATTCATCAAAAACCAGAAGAAAAAAATGTAGATGAAACAGGACCATCACTCGCAGCAAAAACCAGGAGAGGGCGTCCATCCAAACCTGAACCTCAGGGTACCACTGCAAAAAATGAGGAAACAAATAAACCACCTGTCAGGGGAAGGAAAAGGGCAGCAGTCAGTCAAGAAAGTCCAGGGAGTATAGAGGCAGGTAATGCTAAAGCACCAAAACAGCAAGACACAGCAAAAAAGCCAGCAGCAGCACAGAGGCAAATTGATCTACAAAGGTAAAAACAAATAAATTGTAAAATACTTGGGTGAGGTCAGCCTTTCCCGTCTCCCGATAGACACAATTACAACAGACCTAGCATAGTTAAAGGGCACAGCTAAACCACAATGATCTATAAATGTCATGGCCCAACATACATTTATGTTGTGTTTTGTTTTTCAAAGTAACTACCAGGGCAGCTGGAATTGGAAAAATTATTTTGCTGGCCGGAATAGGATCATCTAACCTGTTTTTACCAACTTTTATTTTTTGTCTGTTAGTCCTGATTCCCCTTTTACTGGCCTTGGTATATAAACAAAAAAATGAGTTGAGGGTGTTCCAGTGCATTCATTAATATTGGGGACACAGGAATTCAAGTGGTCTCTTCTGCTTCAGGTCATTGATAACAAAAGCTTGGTAATGGACCATCTCTAATGAACACAACAAATTCTATTTCTAACTATCATTCTTTTATGATATTTTGGGTCTGTGCTTGTTTGCTATGAACACTTATTTTAATATATATTTCAAGTAAATAAAAAGCAGAATACAGAACTGTGTAAACTACAAACCAGCTCTTAGATGATAATTTATTTTTATATATATCCTCCAGTGTTTAAATGTGTTGATTTGTTTTCCAATATAAACAAACAAAAAATTCACATAAGCACTGAGAAATTTGGTTAGCTGAATCTCATACAATAATAATTTTAATGCAAAAGAGTCCTAAGTTGTGGAGCCATACAGTAAGGTCAGAAAACCAGTGGACTGAAAGAAATCACAACATGAGAAAGAATCCTTGGAATGGTTTCTTTCTAGAGATCCTGTAACTTGAAGATCTCTCAGAGAACCATAATCTAAAAGAATTACACCTTTTCCTCTCACAGCAAGGTTCCTAACACCAGTAAATTGTTCATCTTTCAAGAGGGTACTCTTTGTGTACTACCTTGCAATGCTTGTTTTATTCACCAGATTTCTTTCAGTCTTTGTAACAAATGGCACTATCCATAGCCTGTAATAAGCCACCTGTACCAAATAGCTTCTTTAAAATATGTAATACCTCAGTATTTCTTGAAAAAAAATACCCAAACATTGTTAACGTTTTTCAGAAGCCAGGTGCTTGGAAGTGATGGAGATTCACTGTTGGAGATAGACTCAAGTCCAGAATATTCCCAAAATGCAATGGATCTCTTTAAGGCCTGTGGGAGCAGCCAGGAAGATACTGAGGATACAGAGTTAGCAGAGGGAGGCTTCCTTAAGGTGTAGCAGGCATCTTGTATAGGACAATTCTGTGTTTTTTATTGTAGCTTATACAGTAAGGAATCAAAGAAATCTGTCTTCCAGAAGAGTTTCTGTAAAAATAACTGTTTCTAACTGGATTATTTGTTTTTAAGTAGAAATGTACAAGTTACTGTAAATACTTGAAAAACATTTGAAGTAGTGCTTGTTCTTAAGTAAGACAGGCTATTTTAGTAAACCTAGGTAATTAAATACAGTTAATTAGAGCAGATTGCCATCTTTATTCTCTGATTCTAGTGAAAGCTATGGATAAATGTATTTCTGTTTATGCTGAAAAAAGCATTGCTCAATTATGATATTATTATTCAACTTGTGTATTTACAAGTTTATCAGGATGTTGTTCTAAACAGTAATGCAATTCAGTTATACTCAATTGTGTAATTGTTGAGAAGGTACAAGATGGAGTTGCAAGAATCACAGTATAAAGAATGTAAAAGCTAAAATGTAAATTATATAGGTAGGATTTTGATGCAGAATAAATGCTAATTTCAATGTCCTTACAATTAACTTTTATTTCCTTTTCTCTCCCCCCGTGTCCCCTCTGCCCCAAAGGTAAAAAGAAAACTCGCTCGAAAAGGGAGGAAGTGAAGGCCAAATAAAGGCATGCTCCAAGCTTCTGCAAAAACTAGGATTCAGAAATTTCCTGTACAGGAACTGAAATTACTTCAAAACACACAGCTTTCAGCTCTGAAACCAGAAGGAAAAACTATGCTTCCCTTTCACACGAAATTAATCCTTCTCGATGGAAATGTAAAGCAGAAACTCTTGAGAAAGAGGCTAAAAGCATCTGTACTTATTTCCCCAGAGACTTTTTTTATGAAAAGTCAATAATTAAGCAAATTGCTTAACACTTGGTTCCAGTTCCTGCATTCTGGAGTTTAAAAGTGTATTTACACCATTAATTTTCATGCTGCATTTTTTTTTTTTTTAAAAGAAAGTCAGAGAAGGTCCTTACACTGACATTGAAAATTCATAATCCTAGAGCCAGGTATTCCCATATTTCACAGAAAAAGTAGAAGTCTACTGAATGGGTTTTAAACAAGACTAGAGATTTAAAAAAAAAAAAATCACAAAAAAAATTTTTTTTGTGATTTTTTTTTTTTTAAAAGAAAGTCAGAGAGGGTCCTTACACTGACATTGAAAATTCATAATCCTAGAGCCAGGTATTCCCATATTTCACAGAAAAAGGAGAAGTCTACTGAATGGGTTTTAAACAAGACTAGAGATTTAAAAAAAAAAAAATCACAAAAAAAATTTTTTTTGTGATTTTTTTTTTTTTAAAAGAAAGTCAGAGAGGGTCCTTACACTGACATTGAAAATTCATAATCCTAGAGCCAGGTATTCCCATATTTCACAGAAAAAGGAGAAGTCTACTGAATGGGTTTTAAACAAGACTAGAGATTTAAAAAAAAAAAAATCACAAAAAAAATTTTTTTTGTGATTTTTTTTTTTTTAAAAGAAAGTCAGAGAGGGTCCTTACACTGACATTGAAAATTCATAATCCTAGAGCCAGGTATTCCCATATTTCACAGAAAAAGGAGAAGTCTACTGAATGGGTTTTAAACAAGACTAGAGATTTAAAAAAAAAAAAATCACAAAAAAAATTTTTGCTTTACTTTTGGAGACTGTTTTATGTATAATTCTTTCTGCCTGCCTACTTTTCTGCAAAAATAAGATGTACAGATTTCAGTTCCCTGCTATGAAAAGTCATGTGGTGGCAATTTTATAAATGTTGCTTTCTGATTTTTATCAGAGTGGGAAAGTAATCACTTAAAATTATTATTAATTCGCAAGTAGACATTTCATTTTTTAATTTTCCCTCCATTTTAGTTTAATATAATTTGCAATAAATGTACATATTGATGTTTGTTTTATAAAAACATATATCACTTTTAAGTGTTTTTACTCCTGCGGTTCTGTTGGAATATTCAAAATTTGAAAGGAGTAAAGACAGTCCAGCATTTGATTTTATAATGTTTGTCACCAGATTTTTATTATTGATGTAAAGAAAACACAAAAATCAATTTTTAAAAATAGTTGGACTTTGGCAGCTTTGTAAGGAAAGTTGGAAATGTTTAGGATTGCTCTCAATTTTAAGCATTGTGCTGATTGGAAGTAAGTCTGTTTTGCATTTTGTCTTTCTGTCCAGGCTCATTTTTTAATGTTTATTTTAGAAGATTGTTGCATCAATATTATGTTTCCTGGCATTGTTCAGCATAGATACAGTGTACACTTTTATGTACACATGATCATATTTAAGTTTGTTGCATAAAATAAACGCTTCTAGGTGTCATGTGGCAGTCTTTTATTTTTTAATTTTTTTCTTTATTTTTTTTTTCCTCCACAGAAAACTGTTTGCATGGTCTTGGATGTTCATAGAAACAAATACTATCTTGAGCAAAGAAGTTGCAATGCAGACAGTTACATAGTTGGAAAGGTGGGCTTTTTAGGTGAAGTGATGTTGTATGGGAAGAAGGGGGTTGGTCTGCAGAGGGACAGTGAACAGAGGGCTTTGTTTCCCTCTTCCTCAGTTCCCCATTTGTCTCTGCACCTTTTGAAGTCTCTTGATGCAGTGTAGAAGAGCTGGATACTGGTGACATGACTTAAGGAATACTTGCTCTCCTAAGATGGATAGGGCACAGTTGTGTGCTGCAGTGACTAGGTCTCTCTTACGGAGTCTTTACCTGGTGGTAGTTATTTTTCTATAACTGGTCTAATAGTTATTTTCTCTGTAGCAGAGAAAATCAGATGCTTTTCACAGTATATGT
Organism: Chaetura pelagica; assembly: GCF_000747805.2. NCBI lineage: Eukaryota > Metazoa > Chordata > Aves > Apodiformes > Apodidae > Chaetura > Chaetura pelagica. Next base: position 3,365,627 of record NW_009970716.1, read on the forward strand.
AGCAGGGTATGTAACTCTTTTTCTAAAGCAATCTGCAGTGCTTTGACTTGAAGGATTTTAAATGCTTTTGGCAGAAGGAGACTGGGAGATTTTAAAAGCATTTAATTACACATCCATCGGGGTTTTGATTTCTAAAACTGAAATCATTTCACAAGATGGATTTACTGATCATAATGCTCTGGTCACATACTTCTCTCATCCCAAAGTGACAGTGTTTTGGTTTACATCAATTGTAAAATGTATTTGTTAGGTGCTACCTAGAAAAGAAACTCTTTTAGAAATATCTCCAGTACCTAGTGCTTGTGCCTTTAACAGTGATTTGAAATCTGGACTTGACAAATCTTGCAATTATTCAGAATTATTTCCAAAAGCTTTTATTTTTGTGAGGTGGATAATTGCTGAGTGGTTTTCTTTTTTCTTTCTTTGGGTCAGTTTTTAATAATTTCAAATGTAAAGTTACTTAAGGAATCATCATAGAATAATATAGGTTAGAAGGGGTTTCTGGAGTTTCAGTACCATGCTCAGCAGTTTTCCATTGTTTTTCTACAGAGTTATATAGAGTTTATTCTGTTTTCTTCAGAGGGATATATGAGTTACCTGTGTTGATTCTCAGTATAATCAAAGAGAAGTAGTGCTGGGCACAACTGGCTAAGCAAAAATGCAGTATACAACCTGTAGGAAAGATCTACAGGTGGCCCACTTGTTTGGTTTTTTTTCAGAACTTGGCCACAGACAAGGCTACTTACGGAATTTTTCTGCCTTCCTCCTGTCTCTCCCTCACTGAAGTTGAGCACACATGGTACACGTTAGAGTTGCCTCACCAATGGACATCTTTGTCTAGGAACAGTATCCTCTCAAGCCAGGGGTCCTTACATCACTCTTGCTTGTGACAGCAAGTAGTTGGAACCATCAGCCTTTATAACAAATACAGGGAAGTACAGGGATAATTTTTATACATGCATAATTTATGCATTGCTAGTGCTTCTTCTGGTGCTTTAAAAACAAATTCTAATATCAGCATAATAAGCATAAAAATCTGGAATAGAAGGCAAATTATTCCAAAGGAGGTGGCAGTTTTGTACTTGGACATATACTAGTTTTTAAATATTCTACATAAGAATGAGGATTCTCTCATTGTAATTAGAAAATTGGTGCTCATAGGTTTTCACTTGTTAATGTGCGATAAAGAATAAAAGGAAGCCCGATAAAATTCAGTTTTATGGCTTTTATCCCTTGTAGGATTTAAAGGTTTCACATTGTTACATAGTTAGAGCTAAGTTCTCATAGTCTTTTAAGTTCCCATCTTCAGACAAATGTGGCTTTGTTTCTTAACAGATATACTTTTATTTTGTTTCTTTGTGGACCACAGGGCTTTCACAACAGTAAGACAGGAAGGCTCTCCTGAGAACATACTTTATCAAGTACTAAATTAAGTTGCTATCACTCAGCAAAATTTAATCTGAATAGTTGTTTTAGATACTTTCTAGAGCAGTCTTAAACAGGAAAAATACTATGTGTTACAAATCTTCTGCACATGCTGACGAGTCTGTAAGTTTTAGAACTGATAACGAATCCTAATCTGAAATGTACTTCCAGCTATTGGATACTTTGCACACATTGTTGGACCAAGTTCAGCATCAGACTGGCTCTTGAGTTTCAAGTTAAAGCTGGGGCTGTCATCATTGAACTGTCTCCACTGAAGATCGGAAAACAGGTTTACATAGGGTACAGCAAGGAGTTAACAGCATTTAACAAAATCCTTTTGTACAGCAGCCCTTGATGTTTCCCTTGATGTTTGCCCCTGCTTAAATTTCTGAGGAGGGAATAGTCCTGCTGATGAGTAAGTACCCCAGCTGCTCACATGGTCAGAGGGAAGATCAAATTGTAAGATAAAATACTTCGAAACTTCAAAGATTAACAGCAGCTTCCATTCCTTAAGGTGATTTTAAGCCTGACAGTTCCCCAAATCCATTTGTATTGGTTCCTTTGTAGGCAGTGAACAAGACCAGACTTCCTCAGAAGCAGAACTTGGTAATCCTGGTACAGGAGCAGAGGTGCTGACAGCCTCTCCCTTCCTGCTGCACAGCCTGGGTCAGGAGAGTGGATCAAAAATTTCTTATTCTCCTAGTGTTTGCCACGTGAGACACCAAAGGGGGTGAGTGACCCAGTTTCTTCATTGGACTTCACACTCTGTAATCTTCTGTTTTTAACTGAAGGTGGCCAGTCCTGTGGCTCCATCAGCGATTCCTTAGCACAAAGTCACTGTGGTGACCCACAGAATGACTGCTTTCACAAATCTGACTCAATAGAAATGCTTCGAATTTGGAGTAGGAACATCCCTCACTTTTGTGCAAGTTCCCAGTCTTGATATCTGCAGTACAAAAGGATATTAGCAAGTTTTGGGCAGTTACAACTTTCTGTAAAGAAATGAGTGCGACCACAGCAAGAGGTCAGCGCAGGCTTGTCCCAGGCTACAAAAGCTGAAGACGCAGCTGTGATTACTCCAGCTGTGCTTACTTCCAGTCACTGGTGGGAGCAGCGTTGCACTTGAACCCAGCCAGTGTCACACGAGCCTGAAGACATGCAAGCATTGGTGTTGCTCACAGATGCTTGACGCAACCTGCCCATGAAGAGTTACTGGAATTACTGCCCACAAACAAGCAGCATGCAGTCATCGTGCCATTGCCCTGGAAGAAGTCCTCCTGCTAACCTGATGGAAAGGCCTTCCTGACCTGTAACAGAGCATCTTCTCTCTGTTTCTGCCTAGCAAAAGTCATTAGAAGCTTTTATCAGGGAACTGTCCAACTGCAATGTCCGGGTGGTACAAGCCAACAGGAGGAAGGGTCAGGGCTCATGGTGAGCCCTTTAGCTTTGACAAGAAACAATTCTGTGATTTTAAGAAGCCATTCAACTTTGAACCTGGTGGATTCATCAATAACTGTACAGCTAGGTCAGCAGACCCTAGACATCCATGGGCAACACAGATGGGTCGTGTGTTACCTGATGACGAGGGATGGCCATCAGGAGACATCTGCTCTTCAGTAGGAGCAGAGAGGTTATCCAAGCTAATTTGTAACTCACTGGAAGTTGTTCTGGCAGCTGTATAGCGTCAGCTGCCTGGCAGCTGAAGCAAGAAGCATGACCAAACAACTTTGCATGCACTGAGTGTCCTCCTCCCATGACACAACTTATTTCAACAGCCACAGGACCTCAGATGTGTGTTCATTGTGCTGCAAGGTAGGTGCATTGAGCATTACTTGAGCTTGGTCCTCCATATACAAAGTTGTGTCAGTAGCTTCACCTCACGGTAGGAGCTTTTCCCTCCTGTTTTCTCTTCTTGCTGATCCTGATGTTTTTTTGCCATGACAGTGGTTTCTAACACTAAGATCAACATGTCAGTGGCACTTGGATCCAGTGCGGATGGTGTGTGGGAATAATGCAAGGGCTTTTTTGTATAATCTCCTGCAACCTTCAGGCACCAATCCTGCCGATGCACTGACACAGCAGATGTTACCAAAATCCTTTTAAGTAGGATAATGGAGAGAGCTTTGACCTACTTAAAAAAATAATTAAAACAATACATTTTTTGTATTACAGATCAGGCTGGCAGCAGCTTCTCTAGTGTCCAAGCAGTTGAGTGTGAGGAGGCCAGTGCAGTAGCAGAGCTGAGCTGGTGGAACCCCACTGTGGCTCGGCAAGAGCAGTGCTGCAGGGAGTACGTAAGGGGCCAGGTGCAGCTGACATGTGACTGCATCTTGGTGGGCACTTTCCCCCTCAGTCTGGGCTGCTGGGCTTTCAGGGCCTGTCTGGGCTAGCAGTCTAACACTACCAGGCACAGGGCTGGCTGGACTGGCACTGGCTGGGACCAGTGGCCCACTTGGTCAGCATGCACAGAGGAAAGGCCCTTTGCCACCTTCATGAGTGATTGGGGCAGAGAAGCACCTGAGTTCTACTGTGCACCTCTGCATGTTTTTAAATGCCTACACAGGCCAGGCCAGTGCTTGCTCCCTAAGCCACAGATCCTCTTAGTGCCTGCTTAGCATTGTGGCCACCTGAATGGGCAGGTGCCTGATTGAGAGCCTGGTCCTGAACATCTGCCTGGTGCTGGGGCCACAAGCCTGACCCAACCCACTGCAGAAATAGGAAGACGCTCCCTGATGAGGGAGCAGGGGGCTGGAAGGGGCCCCAGGAAAACTTTCCAGGCCAAACTTACTCCTGACCAACCTGAGCTACAGTCACAGGGGTAGGTGCCTTCCTATTAAATTTAGCAAGCTAGACTTGCCACGTTGTTGGGATCTGAACAGCTCACTATTCAGCCTTGAAATCCCTTCTTTTGCAGAGACCTTGCCAGACACAGCCCCCCCCATGACAGCAGGCTGTGCCCAGCCCAGCTCATCATACTGGACCCAGCACTCCAGCTGTGTGGCCTCCCCAGTGCTGAGCAGCAGGCCAGGAACACACACCATCCCCCCACCCAGACCTGCTGGCAACACTTTGTCTAAGGCAGTCCAGGACACCGTGTGCTGCCTTTGCCACACAGGCACACTGCTGGCTCATGGGCAACTTGGTGTCCACTAGGACCCCAGGGCCTTTTCCACCAAACTGCTTTCCAGTTACTCCAGCAGATACTGGTGCCTGGATTTGTTTCTCCCTCAGTGCAGGACTTTGCATTTCCCCTTCCTGACTAAATTAGATGAGGAGATGAGACCTGCTGACTGAACTAGATGAGAACTAAGAAGAGAAGGCCAAACAAACAAGATGAAGAACTCTTTCCTTTTGTATTCTTAGGAACTGTTTGGGTTTGTTTTGTGTTGTTTTGTTTTTTTTTTCCTTTCTTGTCTGCAGCTTCTGACTGGGTGAACCTTTGATGACTTTGTTCATACTTTTTCTCAATAGCTCTCTCTTCTGGCAAGTATGGCCTAGAGACAGTTTACTCCTGGCATTTTTGATGTGGTACAGACCATTTAAGGACTTGAATGTGGAAGATGTTATAATGGAGAATATGCATGCCAAGTAAAAGAAGGAAAACATTGCCACACCCCCATCCCACTGGGTCCTTGTCCTCTGGGAAGTTCATACACAGGCTTTGTTTTCCCAAGTCTGCCCCTTTAACAGTAAAAGCCACAAACATGAAAAGTTTTCATGCTGCTTGACCTGACAGCTTCAGATACTCTAAATCACTTTCTGCACAGACAAACCACCTCACATTCACCATAGCTCCTCACAGCAATGTGAAGAGATGTTGACCACCACTCGAACACCTGGGCCCTGCTTGTGTTTGGCATAGTGCTCTTCAGCCTCCATTTAGGGAAAGTTAAACCAGTGATTTCCAGTGCTCTTGCTTTGCTACTTAACAGGCTTCTCTGCCAGGCTGTTCTTGACTGCTGGTTGGAACAGGACCAGCCAGTTTGAGGTCTGCTTTTTGAACCAAACTCTGCCTTGGAGCATGCCTGGCACTTGGGTTTTGGGCTGTGATCAGCAAGGTGTTCCTGCTTCAAAGAAGTCACCCTCATACCCGACTCTCCACCCAAGCAGTGGGTAAATGATTAAAATGGGGACAGCCAGCTTTGCCCCAAGCCAAGCAAGGGCTGCTCCATGATCCAGTAATGTACCTCAGCTGTGGGGAACTTCCCAAACCTCTCCAACAGGATCAGCAGGAGCTTTGACTCCTCACCACCTGTCATGTTCTTAAACTGCTGGCTGTGAGAAGAGTTGTTTGGGGAAAGCCAAAGGAAGGGAAGAGAGCAGGGAGGGAAAGCAAGGTGCTTGCTGTGTGCATAGGCCCTTTTCCCACCTGCAGTAAGAGCAAGGGACCATGAGCCCATTTCCTGCACCACACCTGTAAGCAAAGGCAGTTGTACGCTGGGGACTTGGACTGCTAGAGGCTCTGCTGGGTAAGATAACATTGCACAGAACAGCTTCTCTCCTACCTTTCCCCCAGCAACAACAGACTCATTTTTTCCTCCCCATCTCAGCCAATGACCTTTCACAAACCCACCTGATGACTTTAGGTATTACAACACAAAGCAGCCACTAAGTGAAACAGTGTAATTTATTTGACATTATACCAGACATGGATGCTTCAGATCCAGACTTGACCTTAAAACAATTTAAAATCCTGGTTTTGCTGTATTGGCAGTATCAGAGTTACCTGCCTGAGAGCTAAAGGTGTCAGGATAACAGCTATTGGAACAGAAAATTGAGTACAGGAGGAGTTGAGCCAGTAAGTGCCATTAGTCCATTTCAACTGCAAACTCACTTTCAGTTTTGGGGTGCTGGAAGAAAAGACAAGGCTGTACAACAACTTTGCAAGTATTTCAGTATAAAGCAGCTCTTCATTATTCACATCAATAGTCTCTAACTACCACAGCAAGGGAATACAGATTTTTTTTCATTTTTCTAAATTAATGGGCAGGCTAAGAGAAGCCCTCACCTGCAGCAGAGGGGCTGGGCAGTGCCCCCTCTCCCTTGCCCCTCTTAATGAATGAGGTACCAAAATACAACATCACCTCTGATGATGATAACAGACAACAAACAAACTCCTACACCAACATTTTAACACCGTAAAACTGTGCTACACAATCACATCTGGTAGAGCCTGCCTGGAAACCTGCAAAATCCACCCCGCCCAGGGACAAACACACACCTAAAGATGAGATGAAGATCTGAAGCAGATTATTACAAGCAGCTTCACAGCTCTGCTCACAGCCTCACCTGGGCAGACACAATCTTTCACACTGCTGCGCTCCATCTAGCAAAGGTTGACCCAAGTCATGCCAAAAAAGCAAATAGTACACACTGGTGGCAAACCAAGAGCCATTCCTCTACCATTCTCCTTAACAGCTGAGAGACAGGAGTGTTGCCACCTAAGAGGCTGTCACCTCCCCATATAAGAATCCCCTGCAGTTCATATAAAGGACATAGTTTAAAATGCACAAAGATGAGATGACCAGTGCTAGAAAATCCAAAGAAAACTTCACCTGTGAGTTATTGTTTCTTCAGACACAGCCTTAGGAAGGAGACACAAGGTACTGTACACATACCAGTGTTTCTTAAGCTGTCACACAAGGCAGTTCTAGTTGAAATAACTTTCATTACATAGCTTATATTTATAGTTTTCTTATTCAAAAATGTCTCATGTGCATCAATCTTCCCTTTTTCTCATTACTGATACTGAGGCAGTTACACCCTGTAATGTCTGAACTATGTGAATTACCAGAAATAAAATGAAAACTGTTTTCAGGGAAACATGCATTTATTGTTAAGCATTCCCAGTGAAAATCAACATCTTTTAAAATGTGTGTTTATTAAAAAATCATTTGTGTACAAAAGTGTTTGTGTAGTTTTTATTTTCAAGACAAAAAACACTGATGCTGCATTCCAGCCCACCCGCTCCTCCTGTACAGGAAGTCTGATGCTCAGGCACCAACTCCCTGCAGTATTTTTTTATTGGTCAATATTTTTTCCATTATTAGAAAAGTCAGAATTTAGGATGGAAGAGGTAAGTGAAAAGCAGGGATCCTCAGCAGTTGACATCAGCATTCATATGATGGCAGCCTCCTCCCAACACCACAACAGAGCACGAGCAGTTGTCGCAAATCGTAAAATGGACAAGTACAGCATTTTCACAGTACAGTTCCTCATCTGTTGAGTCAGATACTGGACTTAGATTATCAATGAAGGGCTCAGCACCATATGCAATTGGCTAGCTAGTTTGATGCCTACAAAGCAGGTAACAGCAGAGAAGGAACATCACATCACAGTGCAAATTATTTGCTAGAGCTTGCTCAGTGAGAACAAATCCGGAAAGTCAGGTTGCTACCTCCAGAGCACTGCCTGCTGCTAGAGAGCCAAGCAAGAAGCACAATGCCTTGAGGACAGTTGGTCTTGTGAGTCTAATGAATCAGCTGACACTAACTCCAGAAACGGGAAGAGCAAGCTATATAAACTACTCACGGGTTTGGAATAGGTCAGAGAACTATCAAGAAAGCAGCAACTGCCCCTTTGCCTAGCCACAGGAGAAAGTTGTGCCTGGAAAATGAGGACAGTAACAATGGAAACGTGTGGTCTTCCCAGAAAAAGCTTTAGGCACCCAACAAGCATCTGTACTTTCATGCTTAAGTTCTGTGATGCAACAGCATGATGAAATACTCAGAATCATACAAAGCCAGCCACCTGAGCACAGATCTGTGGCCACGCTCATCCAGACACTTTTCACCAACTTGGTCAACAAAACGTAGCACGAGAGGACACCTCATCCTCTTGTGTCTGCTCATAAGCAGACTTCAGGTAAAACTAACTTTCACCGCCAGATTATTGAACATTTCCCCCTTTGGGCAAGCCTCCAGGCCTAGAGCAGCTTTTGTTGGTATTTAGGAAGGAAACAAGGGACATGCACACAGTTTGGTTTCCCCTTGTGCTGAAAATAGAACACGGTGTTATGACAAATGAGGTAAACAAGAACTCTCACTTGAAACTCTGACTTGGCATTTCCCCCCTCCCCTTCTCTCTTCCCCGGTTAAATAAGCAATCCATATGCTCTGAAGTGCCTAGTCTGATCCACAGCTGTTAAGCTTAAATTTGCATAGTTTAAATGTTTGTTACCCACACCATATAATGCAGATTTGGCATTACAAGGTAAGCTTCCTTCTAGCTACTTAATTCCTCCTTTCAGACAACAACAAAAAGACTGTATATTCCTTATATCAGTGTTCCAGTACTAATTTACCTGGAAAACAGTGAAAGATAATTAAAAAAAAAAAAAAAAAGGCATTCTTACACCATTAGTAGAATAAATATTACCAAGCCAGTTATACTCAAGGCCCCATGTACTCTGTGGCAAACTTTTAAGAAAAAAAAAGTTTGGAATATCCAGAATGAGTATCACTAAGTGCAGCATCTTTCCAGAACAGTAAGTTCCCAAGTTTTTGTCTCCGAAATGTGCCAGTCAGTCCTGCTGAGAACACAGTTTGTTTGCAGAATCAATCGGAGGAAGCTGTGAATTTGGCAAGTTGGGGTGAGCTCTAGTCAGGGCTTTTGGCACTCAAGGGAAAACAGAGGCTATTGGCATCAGGAAAGGGCATTTATCCCCCTTTGAACAAAGCTGTAGTTTACTTTTCTGGAGGAACTTGCCAAGGAAGGAGTTTCTTGTTCCTCACCAACAAAACAAACAAGGGCTAAACCACTTTGCTCAATGCACATTGAAACGTTCAAGCAGTGAAACTTGACTGATGTTCTGTCAGTGGGTAAGCATCATTGCCAATACCTTGTTTGGAAAAATGGAGCCATTTAAGACTTCCAAATTACTGTTTCAAGCTGTCTTCTGACAAGATAGAGGAAGACAATGATGTCTTATTTGTACTTAGAAAGCAACTGTACCCATGTTTTATGCTCTTTTTGTAAGAAAGTGGTAGATGTGCAGCCTGAGCCTGCAGCTGTAAGGAACTGCACAGCAACTCCACGTCTGTGAATGCACAGGGCCCTGAACATCATGATGTTTGGTCACGCAGAAAACAGAACTGCCATTTTGTATATACAAACTCACAATGAAAAACTGAACACTAACAGCAAAATCCCTAGGGCTCAGCCCTAGCTGCAGTTAAACTAGCCTCATACAACATCATCCCTATATTCAACTCTGATAATTACCAAGAATACAAAAGCATTCCTTATAAAGGACTCACAAGTCAAAATTCAGAGGGACTTCAGACCACAGGTGTCTCCTTAATGCTGGGTCACGTTTCCTCCCCAGCTCATTTCTTGAGAAACTCGCCTCCTGCCAGCACCTGAGCTGGCATCAAGATATCTTTGCTACCAAGCACATGGATGGAGAGCAAAATCCAGTATCCAATATCGATACATAAGGGGAAAGGGGAAGACTACTGCCATAGGGAAGAAAATGAGGTAACTTCCTGAGAGAAGTAAAACTTAATAGGGTATTGTTTCAGAGGTGACTGTGCTCACACCTAAAACCATTTCCTCTTTTCTCCCCCTCCCCACGGCTCCCCTTATCCCTTTACAAACTGTTGGAAAAATCCACTGCTCTTGAAGACTAATCTTACCAAAAGCCTGTAACTGAGAAGTTTTATGTCCCAAACAATGATTTCCAAGTTCTTTCTTTTGATAAATAGCAGTGAAGAACAAGGGAAAGTAGTCAGCAATTTGTAATTACCACCAGGGTAAAAAAAAAAAAAAAAAAAAAGTGTTGATGTAATCAAGAAGTTCTTAGCCTGTTTAATAGAAAAGACAACAACGTGAGATTAACACAAGTGGCATTTTGCCATAGTTTCCTACTGTTCCCGGTTTTCACCTAGCAAACCAGCTGAACAGTAGCAGCTTCTTGTTAAAAAAAATAAATAAATATACGGAAAGACAAAACAACTCATTTCCTTTGGCATAATTGCAAATGATTTACACTAACTCAAGAAAACCCAAGAAAACTGATCACTGACTACACCTTAAAAAACAGTATAAACAAATGCATTTAGTATTGCACTGATATGAGTTCAAAGTATTTTCTGTCTGTGCCCTGAAATATTTTAAGTTTGGACACAACATGCAGAGCAGTACAGGGAACATCCCTGAACTAGCTAGGTCTATTTTCTGGTTCTGTTCCCCTACCACTATGCTCTGGACATTTAACAGATACAATAATGTTCCTGATTTCCTTTAATATGATTTATAAACAGACTGTCTGTGAAGTGTGAAACTATTTCAACTTGTACTTCATACTTCCAGAAAAACCCCAAGCAGACATATATTCCCCCACCCCATGAATCCACACAGTTCAGGAGGAAAAAAAAAGGGTCATGGAAAAGATGACTTATACAGTCCTCCATTACTCACAATCCCCAGTCTCTAGTCTCAGGATTTTTCTGAACTTGTCAGATAATTTCTCAAAAGTTAGCATCATATTCACAAAGACATCACGACTCTCTGCAAATTGATGTACTAGTGTTTGAAGTTGCAAAACTAATAATTTTCAAGCTTTTGCACTCAGGATGAAATGTCCATTTTAATATGAATAAAAAGACTGACTGTATGTACAAACCAAGATAAGATTTCTGTTCTCGTTTACCAGAAACATCAATCCAAAAGAAAGCTAAATTGGGAACACGCTTCTACTTCTATGTGCATTTGAAGTATGTACAGGAAAAACACCAACACAGCCTCCATGTGTCAACTAGAGAAAAATGCAAGCAAGGATGTACTATAAAGTACCTGGTAAGCAATCCTTAAATTGAAGCCCAAAATAAAGCCAGGAAACGGCTGCAAAAAAACAGCTGATTGCATCATATCAAGTACTCCAACAAAAACTTTTAATTCTCAGTACTCTAGAGAATCAGCTTTTTCCTCCTTCAAACCCAGTGAATTCATACTATTCAGAATGTACTGAAGAACATTTTACATCCATTTAAGACAAAAAAAAAAGGTAAGAAAACCAGCTCCATCTTTTTGTGCTATATGAAGGCATATTCCCTATGAGATTGTGTAGAAAACATGATGGATGGAAAGAATTCCTGATAATCCAAAATATTTTTTTAAAGGGGAACCTAGACTACTGTAAATGGCACACGTAATACCCACAGATGATGAAACACAATATACTGAGGATTTTCAGCTGTATGATGTAAGGGAGAGGAGAATCAGGTTTCCCCAACTAATAAGCTAGAAATAAACTGGTTCTGAATAGGTCACCATTTGGAACTTTGGGTATGTCTTTAAAGTAATGCAGGAAAAAAGTTGCAAGAACACTTGAGTATTTCAATGGTGCTCTCTTCAGCGACCCTACCTAATATGTCTATTAAGTACAAGCATGCAAATATAGGTCAATCCACAGGCACATAGGATCCGTGTTAAAAACAGTAAGAAAGCTGTGATGAGCGGCACCAACAATTTTGATGACCAACACTCAAAAATGTTGCTTTCTGAAATAGTAAATCAAAATCCTGAAGCAAGTTCCTGCTAGTCTTCGTCACACTGCTAAACACTAAAGTAGGCATGTTTTTCCCCCATTATTTAAGCTGAGCTCAAAGAATTTTTACAATATTTAGTAAGAAAAAAATTAAAGTATTTCCCCTTTTTAAATTTACACAGACGTTTAATTAGCTTTATTTACAGAGCGGTTTTTTCAGTCTCCAATAGTGCCTAAACAGCATCATCAGGCAAGAGTGCCAGTTTTAAAAGAGAATCTATATAGAATCCTAGAAATAACAGATGGTGACGCTCCTCCAGAAGGGGCAAGCTGGACTACTGAAGCAGCTCTCTCTACATGGCTCAGTTACTCAGGAGTAATTCTGTTGCAGTCTCTACATCCCATGATTTTGAAGACAAGGCCACTATTACTGCATTCTGCAATGAGAAAACAAAAACAATAGTATTTTCAATGTGTGAACCTGCAGCTCTGAGAAATGGACTGAAAACTTCACTGATTAATCAGAACACATTTGTCTGAAATTTTTCAAATCCTAACTAATAATTTATAGAAACAAAATGTTTCAAAGAAGGCAGGAGTAGCTCATAAAATCTACTAGTAACATAGTAGTTTAGAACTCCCAATTCTTAAAAATAATAGCAAGCCAGAATATTAGATCTACAAAAGGTCATGGAAGTAGTAAGTCTACTTCAGTATACTAATGACTCCCTGTATTTATAAACATACACTTGTCATGCCTCTACTGAAAAATATTTAAGTTATATATACTTACCCTATCAAAGCCCATAGCACAGAGGTTTTCTATTTTTTTGGTGTATTCTGGACTAGAAACTGGTGCTCCAGCATACACATGTGCCCAAAGTCGAGCTGTCTGTTTAAACATTTCTGGATTTTGTTTGTACTACACAGAAGAGAGAGGGGGGAGAAGGGGAAAATTAGATGAACTCAGCAACGCAACTGCAAAGCAAGATGATATGGCAGATTCCAATCCACCATCCTTTCTACAGTATGTTCAACAATGTTTACACTGATCATACTGCTATTTTTAAAATGAGATTTGGAGGTTAGGAATACAGAGTAAACCTATGGAAGCATTTGATTTAATCTGTTGGCATTTAGGTTAAATTACGTACTACAGGTATTTTAGGAGTAGACTCAGGTACTGCTCTCAATTGAACTGATCAAAAGTCAAGTAGCTATATTTAGCATAGCTACTGAAAATTCATATTCCATGTTGTCAGAGCACAAATTATCTCTACATTACCATCGTGTACATACCGTTTTCTACTCTAATGTGTTTCAACTTAAAAATATGCCTGGTTTTATGCACTGCAGTTTTTCAGTCAGGGCTGCTGACATTTTACTACCAGGCTTCCTCCTGAGAACAAGGAGGAGGTGTATGTCACAAAAGAAGGGCTGGAAAATGGGTAAGCAAGTGCAAAAAGCTAGGAAGCTGCAACTGTTTTCATGCAAGCTATTTATCAGGAAAAAAAAATTCATGCAGGGTATATAAATATTATTTTGTACCAATCTCATAGCCAACAAGTTTTATAATAGAATGGACCTTATCACAGTTTTCAGCTTGCACTAATAACTCAAAAGCCAAGTAAGTGGGTCATCTGTCATAAACTGTACTCAGAAAACCAAGATAAGTTTCCTATTTTAGCAACATTTGTATGTAATATCAAGTTTAAGTTTCGTGCATTAAAAAAACTCCTAGATTCACCCTCTTAATCATTACACTTTTAAAATGTAGGTATTCCCATCTTTAGATATATAATTAATTTTAGCACTAAATAATAAGACAAGATACTGGGAAATGTTATTCAAATATTTAATTGTCTGGAAGCTGTGGGTGCCCACCCAGAAACCTGCAAGGCCAGACTGGATGGGGCTTTGAGCCATGTTGGTCTAGTGGGAAGTGTCCCTGCCCATGCAGGGCAGTTGGAATTAGATGATCTTTAATGTCCCTTCCAACTCAGACCATTCTAGGATTCTATTATTTAACTGTACTTTAGGGACAGAAACATTGTTGATCATTCTAAACATTTTTTTTCATACATTAAAACAACAATTACATCTATAAAGCACTTTAGAAATTAATACTTTTTCCTGCTGCACATTTCGTTTTACCTTTCCTACAGCAACACACACCAACTACTCTGCATTGCGTGCTTTGGATACCTCCCATTAATTCTGCTCCACATAAAGTACTTTGTATATTTACTATCTGATTATTAATAGCATCAAAGCAAATATGGAAGGCAATCTATTGTTGGAAATAACTGTGTTATATAAATACAGTGGTCTGTAATAAATATCTTTGGTTGTAATGACTAGAAAAGAGGAATGATCAAGTCAGCCATCAGTAGCATCCTGAAGTATTACATTCATCTGCTCTTAAAGAGATCTTCCCCTCCAAATTTTTTTTAATATTTATGAGAACACTGCCAAGCCTAGAAAGCTACTAGATGAACTGCAAAGGATTAGTCATAACTGCCTAACTGCATTTTATTCAAAACTAGCTGTCAGTGTTCTATAAATAAAATTCCTTTATTTAGGTATCCATAAATAATCTAGCTCCTCACTGAACTGAGAAAAGCCTGAAGGCATCTTTTCCTGATGTCTCTGTATCAGGAATCTGAGGCAGTTAATGTTTCTGTACTTAAAACAACAAACTAGTAACTAGTTGAAGTAGTTTTGACACCAGAGAGCTGCTGTCTGAAAATACTGCCATTATTCAAACAGGAGCTCTCGCTGTGTTCTCCCTAGAATTGAGCTCAAGAGCTTGTAGGACACTGTTGTTTAACTAGACAGCTTAGTAGCCCAACATGTAGTTTAGTAAATTAAGATAATGAAATTTGACTGTGAAGAATAACTTAAACCCATATGAGTTTTTGCTTTGGAAAAAAACCAAAACACCTGCACAAAATAAGAGACACCCCACCACCAAATAAAATACATGAACAAACTGGGTGTTTATCACATCTCTCAAAAATGTTAGAATAACTTTCTTCTTACATACACATGCCTGTAACTCAAGGCCAAACAGCAGTATAGATTTTAGACAGGTATTTGCATGGAACAGGAGAAATTGAATCCTCCCTTGCATCAGCCATGCCACAGTCCCATTGAACAACACCCCCACAAAGACCTGAGAGGCAGGCAGGAGAAATGCTCTTTAGAATCTAGGAAGTTTCATGAAGTTTTTTGCCCAAGCAAAAAGCCCTTTCCAGCTCAAGTGCGTCTCGGAACTGTTATGATTCCCATACAAAATTCTGCCACAGGGGCCAGCATGGGAATCACTATTCTTGTCCTTCATAAAAAGAAAACAGGTTTGTTGTTTTTTTTTTAATAAATAGGAGCGTGACAGCAAGAGCAAGAAAAACTGGTGCAGGAACAGGCCTGATGGCCTTGCTGGCCTTTGCAGTAATTCTCCCTGTGTAGAGCAATTCAGTCTGACAGAGATGTTTGGGGACATTTTTTCAGAGCAGCCTCACAGCACCACAGGATGCCACAAACAAGCCTCCTGCACTCACTGCTGAGTACAACAGTAGCAAACAGCTCTTCCCCATCCAGCACTGTAATTTAATACCTCTGATCTCCATGTTTGCCTTCAAATCCTGACAGGTTTGATGAACTATTAATTTATCACCCGACACAGATTTTTAGAGGCAAGTACAGATTTTGTCAGCCCTACCCTGGAGGGTCTTCAATTACAGGAGATATCTATAGATGAGATTGACACTGGAAGAAACTTCTGCTTGCTTTGCTCTTTTGTTACTGAAATATACCCTTACTTCCAGTCAACGGGGAAGCCAGGCCTTCTCTCTCTCTCCTCAGGGCAAAATGGAGAACAGGCCCATACTTGGGACTTCGTTGAAGTGTCAAGACTATTGAATTATGGAAAGACTGTTCCTGTCTTTCATTGGGACTTTAAATAGAATCATGTCAGTCCTAGTTTGGCAAAAGATCCAATTGACATTTTATTGTTCCTGCTTTTTATAAGTTATTGCTACTGTTGAAAAGTATCAAACCCTGCTGATTATAGAACTCTACTGATACAAATTCAACTAGTGACTAAAATAGTTATCCAAGTGCTTGCAATGGTAAAATATGTATGATGTTTCATTCAGATAAATTGCTCCCCAGTATTAATCTGAAGTCACTATTAATAAAATTTTTTTATTTAACAAATACAATGCTCAACAATATTAATATTTATCTGAAAGAGGAGCTACATACCAAGCCAAATCCAATTAACATCATAAAGTTAAAACAAACACAACACTTCTCTTTCTTATACTAGAAGCCTCTGCTTTTATAAAAGGCAAGTTATACTGCAATTAATTTTATTGTACTGTTACCTCCCGACATTACTGACAAGCTAAATAAGGAACAAAATTAACAAAATAAACCTCCTGACATGGTAAAATAACTGCTACTTACTCTGGAATCCAAAGAGTAAAAGGAGCACAAAACATCGTAGTAACTCACACTTAGTGGAAGGCAATTTTCCAGTAAATTCCTTAAAATCTCCTCCAAGGTTTGGAACCTAATCCGAATTAGCAAAGCTTACAGAAGTGTTACAAATTCACAGCCAACTGAGTATCTTACCTGGTTTGCCACTACTGCATCTTGTGGATCATCTGGTTCTGCAGCTGCCAACAATGCTTGCAGTGATAACAACACTGTCCTTAGAGTCATTGCTGCTGCCCTAAAATTAAAAATTTGAAAATGACTTTACCAAATTCTATGCCTGCACTTGCCTTTACTGCTGTACTAGTATCCCTAAGAGATAGAAGTGTACAGGTACAGACTGTAAGTCTAGAAATCTTAATTTTAAGCTGCTGGCAGCTTATAGGTATTAGAATACCATTCAGTATAATTCTTTAAATAGGGTTTTAAATGTGGACTTTCTTATTAACAATGCTTTCTGAAGCTTATGGAAAGCACAGTCCTTGACCTATACACTTGACCATACCCATTTAACATAATTAATTTAATCTGAACAAAGGGGGGAAAAAAAGGGGGGAGGGGGAGCAAATGTAAAGTTTTTGTCGTCCATCCTCATAGCAGTAACAGCACCTTGCCTAAGGTCTAGGTACTGAGCTGGTAGCCCATGTGTGCTCCCTCTGCTGGCGCTCTTCACAGCAAAACAGCTGTACAGGAGTAGTGGCCTGTATTTTAAATACTTGTAACAGATAAGGAATTTTATATGTTAGCTATCTTTTCCTTGCATCAGTTTTAGAATATTTTCCAATCAATTTCAACAATTTACATAGTTAATTACTACTATAATAATAAAAAGGTTTGGCTATTACAGAATGTGCAAATGAAAATAATCACCCCAGCTTCCTTTCTTTTCAATCTGACATGACTGCTGGAAGCAGGAAAACATTCTGTAGTCTCGGTACTGTAAAGTCACTTGTTTGCCCCTGTGAAAAAAACCCTGTCAAAGGTAGCATAGTGCTAGAGTCACAACTTCTAGGTAAATTATCATCATTTATCTTGATCTCAAAAGTATATTTGCAATAAGAGACTTCCAATAATTTAGTACGGGAAAACCAAGTATATTCAAAAAGATCAATAAACACTCAGAAAAGTGAAAGTATGAGAATGTTACATACGGTAAATCTAAAAAGTTGTGATATTTAAAATCCAGTTTAATTTTATTTTGATCATGTGAGCCATGTCTGATCTACCAATTCATCTGTCACATACTGGAAACCAAGTAAGGACACCACAGAACCATTGTGGCTGGTTTGAAGTGTTAAGTAGACTGCTGATTGTTGTGACAAAGGCACAGACAGATGCTCAAGCCAAAACATGTACCTTTGGACTCTGCTTAAGTATCAGTAAAAAAGTAAGTGGGAAAATGCCACATTTTAGATTTGAGGACATAATTACAGCACATGAAACACCAGAGGAAAAATAAGAAACACAGGCACCCAATTTCTTACAGACAAACTGTTAAATTTCCAATCAGGAGAAAATAGGATTTTTTTCTTTTCAGAAGACTGCAGATAAATGCAGAGAGTCTGTTGGAGTGGGTGGGGAAGAGTTTAACCTGATGGTCCAGATATAAACAAAACAGTTTGCAAGTCTACCTCTAATCTCAGATTTCAAAAAATGTATTTATTTTTCAGTACCAAGGCACTGTACTGAGGCACTCTAGCAGACTATACCAACGAACAGAGAAGAGATGCTGGTAATACATCAGAGGTACATTTGTGACACCCAAATATTATATTCCTAGATGCTTACATTTACAGCACCCCTGCAATGTCACTAACCATTCAAATATGGCATTCTTCCCTAATTATTTCTAATTCTAGAGGATTTTTCCTAGAAGCTTTTTTTTAACTTCCTAATCATCACTCGACTTCTACAGTGTAGTGTTCTCTACATCAAAACCCAAGTGAGAAACATCCCCAGTGACAGAGATTTTAATTAGCACATATTGCCTCATTCCAAATGCCAATCAGCATGAAGTCCCTCAAGCTGAAATTTGCAGACTTAAATCTTCAAAACACCCTCATGATTTTAGATCTGAATCCTGACAAATCACAAAACCTCAACAATATACACTTCTTCTGCAAACTTATTCCTTAGTAACTAAACATTTTTTTTTCAGAATTTTAGATTCTCTTCCAGTTAAATTTAAGTATTTCAGGTTCCAACCTGAATGCTTCTTCCAAGCCAAAGAATGTTTCTTTAAATTACAAAGTAAGCTAGGGATTATCTAGTAAGATTGTATTTAATCAGATAAAGAACTCTTAGTTACTGAAACATATCCTCAGCTGTGTGTTGAGAGCCTACCTAACACAGCACACTCAAAATACAAAGCATCCTGCTTTTCCACACCTAAATTGTACCCACAGAAACCTCACTGCAAAAACACAGAAATATTTTTGCTTTACACGTACCTATGCTATTTTACTCTTATACTTCCCTGTTCTTTTGTGATCTCCATTGATTTACACTGTCTTTAAATTAATCTATTTAATGTACGCATTGGTGACACAGCTCACAGTGGTATCTGCTGGTATTAAATGAACGTTAATGCAACATGTCTACTATTCCAGGATCCAGGTGTCACAGAATGCCAGGTCTTTTAGGCCTTACTATGCTCAAATGGATTTAACCATTTTGATTTTTATGCAGTGAATTTCAGGAACCAACACATCCACCACACACACACTATAAAACCTAAAGTCTCTTTTCCCCATTAAGTAATTTTGAGGCTATTGTATGAGGTTTAACAAGGTCAAGTCCCAGGTCCTGCACTTGGGTAACAACAATCCCATGCAAAGCCACAGGCTTGTGGATGAGTTTCTGGAAAGCGCCATGGTGGAGAAGGACCTGGGGGTGCTGGCTGACAGCCAACTTAACATGAGCCAGCAGTACGCCCAGGTGGCCAAGAAGGCAAACAGCATCCTGGCCTATATCAGGAGTAGTGTGGCCAGCCAGAACAGAGGAGATCATGCCCTTGTACTCAGCAATGGTGAGGCTGCACCTTGAGTACTGTGTGCAGTTCTGGTCCCCTCATTACAAGAAGGACATTGAGGTGCTGGAGCATGGCCAGAGGAGAGTTACCAAGCTGGTGAACGGTCTGGAAAGTAAGTCCTACGAAGAGAAGCCAAGCGAACTGGGATTGTTTAGTTTGAAGAAGAGGAGGCTGAAGAGAGACCTCATTGCTCTGTACAACTACCTGAAAGGAGGTGGTAGGGAGGTGGGAGTCAGCCTCATCTCTCAAGTGAATAATGACAGGACAAGAGGAAACAGCCTGAAGCTGCACCATGGGAGATTTAGACTGGATATTAGAAAGAATTTCTTTACTGAAAGAGTGGTTGGACAGGCTGCCCAGGGAGGTGGTGGAATCACCATCACTGGAAGTGTTTGAAAGAAATACAAATGTAGTGCTTAGTGACACGATTTAAGCACTGAACAGGTAGATTATGTTACAGTAGGGGGATTTATGTTATGGTTGGACTTGATGATCTTCGAGGTCCTTTCCAACCAGGATTATTCTATTATTCTATTTAGTGTAGTTTTAAAGACAGACATATCTATCAACTTGAACTGATACTGCAGTTGCTTTCACCAAATACAAGCTGTTCTGCACTTTCCCTTAAAAAATACTTCTACTTCACTGACATCTGAAAATTCTGCCATTGTTTAAAGTAGAGAAGATGACACAAAAGGCATTGCAGCCACATTTACACTGCATCTTCTAGGAGTGCACACTATATCTTGGGGAGCAGGTACCATTACCACGAACCAAAGGTGCTATGGACACCTAGAACACAAGTTCTGTGCTTGCTCCAGATACCTCTGGCTTTCAGGACTGCTAGGCCCTTTCAGTCTCTACTCACCTATAATGTTTGCAGAGTTTTATATAAAGCCTATGGAACCAGATCTCCTGTTCTGACATTCCCATTTCAAAAAAAACCTATTAAATACTTCATCCATTTGGATATGCAGATGCTATACACTCAAATAACCCAAACTCTAAAACAGTAAGTTTATAGACATGGCTAGTGTAGCTTTAGGTATAAAAAGGTTTTAAAATGTAATTAATAACTTATTTTCAAGTCTCATGTCTCAAAACTGCACTCACATCTCATGCATAGTATGACAAAGTCTTAATTAGACACATTTAAATAAGAACTATCCTTAAATCATAAAGGATAACCTGTTACTGTTTCAGCTGCTGTTTATATTTTAAAAGGAATTAAAGTTTGTGAATAATAATAAAGAAAATAGTAAAGAAAATCAGATGTATTTCATATAGCCATTGTATACTCCTGGAGCATTTTCTGCCTTTAGGACACCAATTACCTTTCCTGATGAAAGAAAGTAAAAAAGCATTGTTATCTTCTATGTAGCCTAGACTTAATTTTTCAGACATAAATTAAGATTCCCAGGTGAAACTGTAGGGACAGCTAAGAACAGATTATTTCCCAAGTACCTTAAAAAGCTCCTCTTCCTTTCCATCATCTTCTTTTAGAAATAAAAAGTGAATGGAGATGACTGTCCAGAACTATACTTACAAACAGTAGTAAAGCAGGACCTTTTCCTCATCAGTAAATAGCAAAAACAATTTTCATCATTAGTTCTGGTGGAAAATCTATGCTGATAGTGGCTAAAAAACAACCTCCAATATATACACCCCACACAACATCCCTACAAGCTTAAGATGTGCTGGGAAAAAAAAAAAAAAAGTATTTTCCTTAAAATGACCTTCCAGTGGAAAGATACATCTGCATTTTCCAGTGTTCCTCAAGGTTTTATTTTTCCAAAACAGAATTCTGAAAAATAAAAATTTCCAGCTCTTCTTATATATGAAGTTCATTTCTAGGTGTGAATTTATGTACAACTTTTCATGCAGTTCTAGCAATTCCCTTTAGTAACACAAGCTAGCTGCCTTTTTGGGGGTTAGGTTTTTTCTCTCCTCCTTGCCCAAGGCAAGGTTCTGTATCACTCCTGACAGGTTTCTGTCTAATCTGTTCTTAAGTGGAGCCTTACAAGTTTCTCGGAAAATCATCATACTTGATATTCTGCATTCTAAATTGGTTTCAAATTTTTCATTGTAGGTTGCTTTATCATTTTTGTTACTTTACTCTGGATTCTTCCTGTGGTTCCCATCTTTCTTGGAATATAACACTCTAAACAGGTACACTACTCCAACAGAAGTCTGACCAGTCACAAATAAAAAGCAAGCAGCTTATACCATGAGTTTTGCAGATAAAACTTCCTGCATCCCAGCATCCTATTTGCTTTGCACATGACATTACATTGCCTTTGTCCCATGACATCAGTGGCTCCTATTTTCTCTTCAAGTTCACAATAACTCTCGATTCCCATTCCCATCCCAAAATGCTGCCTAGCCACTATGCAAGCTTGCAAGTTTCACATCTACAAAATGGGAGAAAAGGCCAGTAACATCTAGCAGTGAGCAGCAGATTTCACTACAAGGAAGCACTGTCCGTCCAAGAGCTTCAAACTAAAAGCCTCCACCCTGGACATCCTAAACAAAAAACTGGCTTCCTATTGGAACTGCAATAGTTAAGGAGCAAAGGAAACCTGAAGTGAATCACAACAAAGAAAGCTGATACATCTTTTATTCACTTATACTTTTTAAAAGTAATATCTTGGGGCATTTCCATTAAAAAAAAAAAAAAAAAAAGAAAGAGCACCCCTAGTCTGGGTGAATACAGCAATAACATTTAAAAAGCATAGCAAGCCAGCTGTGCTCAGCATGCCTGAGGTAAGGAATCTCTTACCTTTCGATGAGCTGAAAGAGTCCTAAGAGGATTATGAAACACTGCCAGTTTTTTCTTCTTCATTTTTAAAGGCTAAATCTTTTTCCATTTAGGAAGCTTTTACTTATGTTCTGTACATTTGTCTCTGGAAACTGCCTAGCTACACTGAAACAGTTACCCAGCAGAACAACAGGAAGAGCTGCAGAAAGCAGTCTGCTGCTCTACTCTGCCAAACAAATACGCTACTGGGAACTTTTACAAATTTTTAAAATAATCTGCAATATTAATCTCATTTGTGAAATAAATAAGGTTGTTAATCCAAGAGAAAAGCTCTGGGAATTTGAACCAAGAGCTTATGGAATCTGGAAGGAGGGAAGAAATGAATACGGCCTTTGAGTGGAAGCCTGTTGTATAGTCACTATTTACAGGAGAAATACAAGACTGGGCATCCAAGAAGGAAAAAAAAAAAAAAAAAAAAAAAAAAGAGAGAATAATAGAATAGCTTTGACATAGCACAGGAGGGGAAAGACAGTATGCTTGCTCAACATTTCCCTCAAATAATGTTAATATTCTCTGTATTTTTCTCAAAGCTTTAAAAAGGCTCAGTGCTCCTCAAACACCCTGAAAAAAACCCAGCGTTCTTGAAGCCCAAAATGATGACTACTACAAGCTGGCTGTTGCTTATGTATCTGTTAAAATTGTGCTATCTTTTATAATAAGAATCCCTGCATCTCAACTAAAATTCAAGTGTAAGTCCTCCAGTACAGCCACTATGAAAAAAATATTCTTATTATTAGTGGTTTTTTTTGAACGTCAAAACCACAACAGCCAGGAGCTTTTTGTAGCCCTACACACATTCACAACATACTCACTCAATAATCACTGCTCAAGGGATTAATGCAGAACAGCTTTCAAGTAACTTAGTTGTCAGGTTTCAATGAACAGTATTAGATACATTTTCTATTTAAGAATAAAATTTTGAGACAGAATACTAGCCTGGAAGATAAATATAGGCCACAGTAAGTGGAACCTCTTAAAAAAAGTTTTACCAGATGAATATAAAAACTATTCTGTCTACAAAAATCATATCCCTGTTTTCATTCTACCAGCAAACAGTAGCTGTTTTGTAAACAAACTGGCCTAATAGGTATTAACAAATATAAACATGATGAAAATCCACAGATGCAAAGAATTTCAGCATCAAACATATATTGTGGAGAAAGAATTGCATTAAACTCATTTTAAAAAAATTAAAGACAATACTTTGCAAAATTATAAAACCTCTTGCCAATATGCAGAACATCTCAACCATGCTCATTAGAACAGAAAATCATTATAAAAGGATGGATGAGTAGAGACTTTTTAAAAAACTGATTAAAATATTGGTATTTGTATTTACTATGTATAAATGAGTATTATATAATTGTATTAACCCTTCAATAAGTCCTACAAAGTCCCACAGGCCCAAATTCAGTTCTTCAAGCACCACTGACCTCACTGAAAAACACAGATATGCAGTGGAATTTATGACTTAAATTTAAACACAGCAACAAGAGGAGCATTATTCAGTTAAGAGCATTACAAGCCAATGGAGTGACGCTTCAAAAACAGCTTGTTACTAAAAAATATGGGTGCAAATTGGAGCATAGGAGGTTCAAGGTGAATATCCGAAGAAATTTTTTTACTGTGAGAGTGACAGAGCACTGGAACAGGCTGCCCAGGGAGGTTGTGGAGTCTCCTTCACTGGAGACATTCAAAACCCACCTGGATGGGTTCCTATGTGATGTACTCTAGGTGACCCTGCTCTGGCAGGGGGGGTTGGACTAGATGATCTTTCGAGGTCCCTTCCAGCCATTAGGATTCTATGATTCTATGAAATTTGACAAGAGAGACTGTAGAACTAAACACATTTTCTAGGAGACCATAATTAGAATATTTCAGAATTGCATTTGTCCCATTTACCTTCGAATACCTGGCAAAATCTATTATATTAGGAAGGTTGGGGGGGATGCTGGTGTTGTATGTTTACTTTTTTTGTTTACTTTCTAATGAAGCTGTCATTTTATTCAAATCATTGTTCAAGCCCTCACATGCAGAAAACATGGTGATGTGTGCATTTCTCAGCTTAAATAGCTAAAACAGCATATACTGAAGAACAAGAAACAACTTATTTAAACAGTATTACCCATTCATATGTCTTGAGAAGTTTTAGGAAGCTACTCAGAAAAAAAAAAGTCTATCACAATACTGAAATCTTTCAGACAAGAAAGCACGAGGTAGCCACAAAAGTTTCCTCTTCTCCAAAAGACCAGAGGCTTTGACACGCACTTCAACGATGCTTGAGAAACTTCATTTACTGTTCCATGATTAAAAACCAAAACTTAGAAAGGGCACCAGTAGAAAATCAGAGGATCACTACCTACATTAAGAATCATCTGACACTGGTTTCTAGCACATAGGAAGCCTCCCTCCCCCCTGCCACCACAAAGTTCTGTGAAATCTTTTCCTTAGTGCTTCTAAATGAAGACAAGTGACTCAAAGGAGGGGTTTAAAAGTTACAAGTGGCATAATATTGGTGCTCCCTACGCCAGCTAATTTAAATACACAGCAAATTCTTGTTCTAATACTCCTATTTTGTATACACCTTGGTGAAGGAAGATGTTTGTTTGGGTTTTTTTTGTCAGGCAGAGTGAAGATACAGATTAAGTTATCTGTGCTAGACTTAACTTTCAAAGGCTACAAGAGCACAAGTCAAATCTCCTCTCCTGTTCATCCTTTCCACATCTCAATGTTTTTGACTAACAACAACAAGAAGAAACCTCCAGTACAATTACAAAGTGGTATGAATAACTAGGTTCAGGTACAAAAGTGCACTGGCTTTACTGATAGAAAAAATATACCATATGCCATGGTGGCCAAGGCCAACACCATCATGGCCTGCATCAGGAACAGTGTGACCAGCAGGACCAGGGAGGTGATCCTGCCCCTCTACTTGGCCTTGGTGAGGCTGCACCTCGAGCCCTGTGTGCAGTTTTGGAAAGACAAGAAGGTGCTGCAGAGGCTGCGAACAAGGGCAACTAGGCTGATTAGGGGTCTGGAGAACAGGTCTTACAAGGAGAGGCTGAGGGAGCTGGGGCTGTTCAGTCTGGAGAAGAGCAGGCTGAGGGGAGACCTCATTGTTCTCTACAACTACCTGAGATGAGGTTGTGGTGAGGTGGATGTTGGCCTCTTCTCCCTGGTGACCCATGATGGGACAAAAGGAAATTGGGTTAAGTTGTGCCAAGGGAGGTTCAGACTGGATATTAGAGAAAACTTCTTCACAGAAAGAGTGGTGAGGCCTTGGAACAGGCTGCCCAGGGAATTGGTGGAGGCACCGTCCCTGGAGATTTTCAAAAAAGGGGTAGATGTGGTGTTTCCTAAGATGGTTTAGTGGTTAGGGGTTCTAGGGTGGATGGTTGGACTTGATGACCTTAAAGGTCTTTTCTAACCTTGACAATTCTATGATTCTGTGTATGTTGAAAGATTCTACTGTCTGACAGAACATGAAGTGCTCCGAGACTAAGAAAAAAATAAACCATCCCAGAAATGACAAAGACAACAGATCATTATGTTTTCATTGTAGTACTTTACACTATCCTGTACTAAATGGTTTGCATAGTTATCTTTCACAGAGAGGGAAAATACTCAATTCATATATTGTTTTACTTCTATCAGAACTAATTTTTATTTGGAAGTAGAAGTCAAGAATCAGCATGAAGGTAAGCATTTGGTTTTTCTCTGCTTACACTTCGGGTGGCTGAAAGGAAAGCATTCAGGAGGCAATAGGTAGCATTTTTTGAAGGAAAAATTTAAAAAAAAAACAACAAAATACTCCTGCAAAAACACCCAAAACATCAACAACAAAAGGTTCACACTAACCCTAGAGTAGAAATATTTTAAAAGCTCTCTCTGCATATAATAATTTAGTACTTTCTAAGATTGCCACCTAATAATTTCATTTGTGTCTTTTCAACTCAAAATAAGATACTGAAATATTGTAAGCTTTAAGGACATCTCAAATTATAAATGCAAAGTGAAAAGCAACATGAGCTGTTGCCTCCTATTCAGGACACTGGTATATTTGATTCTACACATTTAAATCCATGCGGAAGCTTACCATTGATCTTTCAGAATATCCAAACAAATGGCCCCAGTGACTGAGCTAATATTAGGATGCCATATTTTGGTAATAAACCGCACCTGGAAAACAATGCAATTTTAAAAAACAGAAATTATTAAGTGCAGTATACTAAGTAAGCATTTTAAATGTACCATTTCTAATAACATTATGAAGAAATAATAATTTAGGAAATATCAAGCTAAAAAAGAGAACTAAGACATGTGATACCACTTCTTTCAAGAGGCTTCATTTTTACAAGGTAATTTGCAAGACAGAGCCTTGTTACTCAAAAACAGACTACTGCCTATTTGAGGACACCACACCCATCCCAGTTTCTGAAATACTGTCATATAAGCACATTCCTGCATCACATAAAGTCATTCATTTAAGAAACGTCCTCTAGCAGTACCAGAGCTCCAACAAAAGCAGATGGTCAAATACAGACATCCAACATCATAAATGCTAGAAAGTCCACTTTTAATAAAGTGAAGTAAGCCCCTGAAGGCTTAATGTAGGCATTCCAATTCCATCTCCCTGTTCAGCTAAATTGTTGGTAGTTACAGAAGTATTACAAAAATTTCCTTTGTGGATGCTATTACTTCTGCAACCATCCAGCCTCATTGCCCATATGCAGAAAGCTCTTCAGCAAACCAAACCCCAACTGGATTACACTTATTTTTCTTCATTGTTGAAAGGATCTAGTCCCAGCAATCATTCATTGATCATGTCTTTATTTTTCTACTAAAATAAAGAGTATTTTCTTTTACAAATCTCAAAACCCAATGCTGGGTTTAAACTTTTTTTTTTTCAACCCAAAGCTTTCAACTTTTGCCCCCAATGTGCAAGCTAATCAGTGTAAGGAACACGTTTGTCAGGCACTACAGCCAAAAATTGTCCATATAGGGCTATAATAAAATCAGTGCAATCATGGGTGTATAAATAGGCAAGACTGTAGCAGTACTGCTTTCCAGGACAGCAAATAAGAGATCATGTCAGCTAAGCCATTTATTAACTAACCCAGCTCTCTAAATCACTTTGAAAATGTAAAAAGCCACATCAATTCCAGATAATTTTTCACAGTGAATTAAGGCTAACAGTGGCTGTCACAGCACATACTGAACAAGATAAAAAAATCTTTCAGATGAAAGGCAGGGCTAGAAACAAGCAAGGCCTCCAGTTCAAGACTACTAACTCTAGAATAAGTAGTACTATGCTACAGTGCACTGAGCTTCTAACAGCTGTCTATCAGCTTTGGGAAGGGAAACCACCAAGCTGTAAAGCAGCAATTAAACCATGGTCCATAGACTCATCTTTTCATGTCTATGACCTGTTGTTTCAGCTCTCCTTATTTTAGCTTCTGCCAGAACACATGCTGATGAAAGAAGCAAAACCAACAGACATTTCATTAAGACATTGTGTCTTCCACTCCAGCCTCAAGAAAGTCAAAGGGCAAAAGCCAAGGAGCTGTGAGCTACTGGCACCTCTCCCTTCCTCCTCCTCCTCAGTTCCTTCCTAGTATAGGGTGAAAATGATCAGGATCTAGGACCCACTCTTAGTTCAAAGGTGTCTTTCAGACAAACAGAAAACAAATCAAGAAGGTGAGTCAGACATCTCAGGAGTCTGCTAACTGATGAGAAGCCACTGAAGAATGGACTAAAACAGGGCACAGGAATACACAGTTGCAGCTGCATGTGGCTGGGAAGAACACTATTCAGACTAATCCAGTTATGAGGGAAGCAGAGTCACAAATGTAAAGCACTAGACAGTGAAGTTGTCCCTCATCCATATGCCCATTTTATGCATTCCTCCAACAGAGCTGCAGAAAGACTAATACTTCTCTATTGGGTCTCCAATTCATACAACTGTACACCTCAGTATTTCATTCTTACTCGGAAGTTGGTAGGTTAGACCCAAAACCGTATTAAATATAGCTTACAGAGTTCAAGAAATTACAAGAAACAATAATTATGTATTACAGCATCTCGTCAATGATACTGGGGGGAAGGAACATAGCCATACTCTCCACATCAAGTAAAACTATCTAAAAACTGCACTTATCTTGCTAAAAAGATATTACATGAGGGTCAACAATAACGCACAAGCTCCTCCCCAGAATTTGCCAGTTTGTATTTTAAGGAATAGTCAGAATATACTTCTGATTAATACAGCTATGCATCCTGCATTATTTCAACCTAAAGCTGACAGCTCAAATGGTTGTCTAGAGGAGAACAAAAAAAAATATTAAATTGGTACTAGGAAGAGCCTGCACATGCACACAAATATATAAGAATACTCAAAACCAATTTGGAGCCAAATGATTTTATCCAAAAAAGTGTTTACAGTACCTTAGGTGGATTAAATGGATATGTTTCTGGAATTTTTATCTCTAGTTGATACCTTCCACCTGCAAAAGAACAAGTTAAAACTAAAACATTATCCAAGCTTAGTCTTTCATTAAATAAAGCTTACATTTCTGAACGGACAGTATTTCTAATGAACTGTATTTCATTTTACATATTCTGGACTTCAAGGATGCTCAACTAAGTCATTTAAGAAAAGCTTCCACACCTTGGAAAAAAAAATAACAAAAAAGAGGTTCCAATGTAATCTCTGCTATGTTCTACGTTACTGTCTGAAGTAGTTACTTCTATTCCAACTCTGCAAACACTTTGACATAGTGGTAGTATTAAAATAATTTGCAAGATTACAGCATGCAATAAAGGATACTATAAGCTTGACAGACCGAACTACCTTCTAATGCCCTTTTCTAAGTATTTCTCATTTTTCTCTCCCTGTATAGGAGAGAGAAATATATGAGAGAGCTACTTATGTCTAATTCAATTACATTTTTGTTAACATTCAATTTTACTATCAATACTTCAGTTTTCTGGAGTCAAGTAATCTGAAACTATCTCTGCCTGCCCACTGCAGATCATTTGCCAGCAGTTTAATGGCAAAAACAGAGTATAACAAAACATACACACCAATACAGACATTTCATTTTTATAGAAACTGAAAGAATTTCTCCTCCATTGCAGTAGTTGTACTCATCCTGCAGCTCTTATTTCAGAAAGAAACCTTCTCCCACCCTCAACATACTTTCGTACAATTTATTAATTTCCTTGAGTTCAAGTTGAAGTACCTGCAGTCTATTTCCTTGGGGATTTCAAGAGTGTTTTGCTCTATTGTACAAAACCAGAACTTAAGCAGTTTCAACACAAAAAAAATGCAGGAAAAGAACCCAAAAAGCATATTCTGAACAGTTATGGCTTATGACATCTTTTTATCTCTGCCAAAATGCACGTTAGCAGCTACTAACACATCTCACTTGTAAAACGTGATTCAGTCTAATAAACTACACCTGAAACTGATTAATATCAGTTTGATATTTTACACTACTTTCTACAGCTGGCTTTTCTCACCTAATACTACAGTAATTTGAGAAGCTTCAACAGAAAATACAATAGAAGGCAGTTAAATCCCAAATAATTATTACAGTTAATGTCTGAAGTTGAGAGTTAAAAATAGAGGCTTAAACTGAACCAATCTAGATATTAATTTCCTTAATAACACATTTAAAATGCAAGTAGTGACATACTAACTTTTGCACAACAGTATTTCTGTGACTTTTTTTAAAAGAAGTATACATGTGTATGGCATTTTCATATTTATTTAATGCTTGAGACCAAATTAAACAGTAATGGCAGAATATTTCTTCTGTCTCCTACCACAGCATGTGTCTCACAACAGTTAGGGCAAGTTTTTAAGTATTTGCCTTGAAGATATACCCAATTATAAATTTTGCAGTTACTGTGGCTCATGTGCAAACTTGGCTTGAAATTATAGCATGGTTACCCAGGATTAAAAACAAACAAATACCAAAATCAAAACAGCCTATCTATTGAAAAGCTCTTGAACCAAGTAAAACCCAGCAGCAGTTAATACAGACTTTCAAAGGTTCTCTCTCCAAGCATATATGTTTTAACATGGGATGCAATGTGTTTCAATTGAAGCCGTGTCTGGGAATATTCTGATAATTGATCAATATGTGTTGACACTTCTGACAGAAAAATAAAAGCTGTCAAAATTGTCAACAATATAGTTTTTCCTCCTAGTCACACTTAAACCAATGTCCTAGTTATCACCTATAAAATAATTTTGCAGCTGCAGTTTGTTTTCAGATACCACAATAACTGTGGTCAACTATAAAGATTACTGTTATTTTGCTTTATAAAGGCCCTAGAATTCCCTCCTCTATCACAGAATTGTCTGAGCTGAACTACTGCATTAATTAGCTTTTCTTCCTAAAGCATTTCTTGCTGTGCCACTGTTCAGATTGTAGATGACAGATCAGTCAGTAATTATGCAACATGCATTAGTCATAAAACGTAAACTACAAACACTGGCAAACCCTTCATAATTACATTGTGGAATAAATACACAAAACTATTTTAGAGAAACATTAATGTTCCAAAGTAAATTATTCCAGTGTCAGGAAATGCCAAAACTTGGGCTGCCAGTAACTTCTTGGTGCATATGCCTTCTAGATTAAAGTAAGCATACGATCACATTACTCTTCCATGAGATCCCTGCCGTAATCAGAATACATAACAGTTCTCATCCACTACAAGGGCTATTTAATATATCCTCATCATTAAATGTACTTATATAAAAGTATGCATGCATTCCACATCCACAAATTCTACACTAAACACAAACTGCTGTTTTTCATTAGCAGGATATGCTGAATACGTGAGTACACAGTGCTCAGCTTTAGAAATTTTGATCTAGTTGATTTATAAAGGTCCATACAGAACCCAGTTCTGCAGATAGGCATAAAATCTTTTTTTACCCTCTTCATGAACTGCTATACAGTTTTTAACTTCTGTGACACATGAATACATCTTTCATTTCAAATAATGCTTAATACATTCTCCAAAAAAGGTCCATTTTATAAGCTGAGGTAAAGCTGGCCTGGAGGCAAAAAAAAATAAATAAAAAAAAATAGCAAGCCATGACAAACCAACTCACCCAAGCAGGATTAGTTTTGTTGGAGTGGAAAAAAAACACCACCACCAAAACCACTCAAAACAACACCCTCCTTGCATCATTCAGACCAACTATATTTGCAAAAGAACTATTACACCAAGCAGAATTATCTACTTCTAAATAGGTCACCAGCACAACTGTGTACGTCCACGGCACAGCTCTCTTTTTAATTGGGGCACGTGTTCTAACCAGAAGAAATTACCCTCCTTCCAGACAACTAAACACTAGTGGCTGATGAGATGAAGACAGAGAGACACAGGGGAAGAGAGGGAGGAACTCTAGGACTTCTGGAGGGGAGCATCTTTGCCCTTACAGATGCTTTTGTTTTTCTACTCTCTCCCTTCCGCACTCATTTACTGCCTCTGCAGCTTCTACCCCAGGTGGATATTTCTCCAATGTCAACCTCTGTTAGGTTGTATTCTCATCCTTTATCTGCTCTGGGCCCCAGCAGGGGGGAGGGCAGGGGCAGGGGGACTTGAGGAGACCTCCATGCTCTCAAGTCCAATGCTATTGCACTAGAAGACCCTAATCTGGAGAAGCAATCACAAGGAATGTCCTCCTTAGTGCAGGATGCAACAACCAGATCTTCAGCAGCAGCCACTAACACTCAAACCTACAAAATAACTTTCAGATATTTTTCCCATCTGATGAGAATTTATTTTTCAAAATAATGACAAACTCTATGTGTCTGATCTCCAGACAACACTTAAGCAACTAGAGCAACTGAAAACTTGGAAAAATTTCCAACAAAACCATTTATTTGCCTGTAATGTTCCTCAAGACATTGTTTACCGCAAGTTCAAATCAAAGTAGATACTTGACATGGAAAAATCTGAATAAAGTACCATATAAAAGTAACCACAGCTTTTTTTTTTTTTTTTTTTTTTTTTTAATTAAGAACTAAAAAAATATCCTCTTACCATCAAGGAACTTTAGTAGAAGGTGAGTCTGATAGCTACATATATTAGTCACAAACAAAATTTACAAGTATTGGCTCTATTGTGTGATTTGGTATCTCCACCAAAGTATGCTGCATTAGCTTCTGTTAAAGCTTCTATATGTAGTAAGTTTGTTATCTTGTCTTCTCCAGTCTGAAGAGATGTATGATTACTGGTACCAGTTTTAATAAACAAGAAAGTCAATAGGTGTAAATGAAGACATTAAATTCTACTATAGAGTCCAATATAAATTAAGTATTGGGACCTATAGTTGCCAGAGATTAATCCCAAATTTAACTTACAATGTCTTCTCTCCTTGAAACAAAAAAAAATGCATTGTTTTTGAATGACCATCACATTAGATCATAAAAGTACATAAAAGATTGTGAAGCTCCTGATGCTTACTGGCTAAGGAGCTTAAACAGTAAAGACTGCAAAGAAAGAACTAAGTGTCATTTCTACCAATCATACTGCACAGCTTACACCAGTAAATTAACCTTTCATATGGGATAGTCTGTACTACTGTAGAAAAGATGTGTTTTCAAGAAATACTAGAATTTGAACTAAAATATTTTTCAAGCTTAAAATTTTTATTTTTTAAAAAATAAGGCTATTTTAAAACACATAGCTTTATATTTTTGTGCTGTAAATTAATTTTACAAAGCATCTCAAGACACATGATTTTAAGTGTACAATGATTGCATACACAAAAACATTACTTGCCTTCATATGGTGTGTCCGGAGGTCCTGCTATTTCTCCTCTTAATTCTGTAAAATTCTCATCTACAAGATCTACTTTAATTTGATTTTTGCTCGTCTTAAAAATAAAGAGAGAAACAAAGAGTCATAAGTAAGCATTTGACATACAGATTTCCCACAAAAAAGTGGTATTCTAAATTTTTAGAATGGTATTTTAAAATATAGAAATAAAAATTTAAAAATATAACGGCCTAAAGCAAATAGTTATCTTCAGCTGGAATTTTAGTTCATTAAATATACACCATTTGTGAAGCATTCAAAATTTCAATATTATTTATACCATCACTAAAATAAGCCAAGCAACCCAGCAATACAATAGCTGAAGTTCTATTATTGAGTTGATCACGTTTTAAAATGATCTTGATCTTTTAGATCAGTTATTATTTCTATGTATCTTACACTATAAAACTAAATTGACTGATTTACACATTTCTTTTTTTCTCCTTTTAGAGCAATTTAACTAATAACAGACATGATTGTTACTTTTACTGGAATACAGAAAGACTTCCCCAAATGAAAGTGCTCACTATTTTTAAGCAATACGATGATCTAACCAGAATAGTGCAGTCTTGTTTAAGATCATGCTTATCTTTAATATATAGGCATAAGATACAATTTATTTATACACTTGAATTTCATTGCCACCTTCTCAGCATTTTCACACCCACATCAACTTGCCTACAAAATATATTTTGATAATGAAAAAAACTTATGTTTTCCAGAAACTGATTCTATGAAGTGTTTAGTCAGAGCTACTCATTCCATTGAATTTGCTTTCCAATTCTACAGAGCAATGTTTGTGAAATTCATACAAATCCTTCAGCCAGTAGCTTTTTTGAGGGATGGAAAGCAGAATCTCCTTTTGAAAAGATATACCATGAAGATTTTAGAGGTAAATAATTACAGGTTTGTCCATTCTACTACATCTGTATACCATGCTCACTGACTGAAATACAGATTTCTTGAATCCCATGTAATTTGATTTTTTTTTTAAGAACTCCTACCATCTTGCCAGATCCTTTAACATGGTTCCAACTAGTCCTATGCTAAAAAACCCTATGCAGTTGTGCTTCTCCCTCAGAGTAAACTCGGTTGCTGGCAGCTATTAGAGAAGAGTTAGGTCAGGTAAAGCTGATGGTTGCCATAAATCGGTTCTTGGATCTACCAATGCTGTGGATGGTTAAAAACACGAACTTCACTGAACAACAATTAAATTACTTCTATTTCCTTCCTGCAAATGTCTCACAGATTCATTCCCCTATCACCACAAAGCATGCTCTTTTGACCAGAAATGCTCACAGATATAAAGGAAAAAAAAATAAAACACTAAGTCAAAGTTTCAGTAATAAAAGACCGTAATTTCACTAAATTAATCCAGTGGTGATTTGTGAACTCTTTACATTTAGAGTTATGCACATTTGTCTTTAAAAGGTAGGTAAAAATTCTTCAATCCACACAACCAGCAGTACCTGCAACTGCATAGTTGAGGCCAAGAACTGCGCTTGAGAAAACAAAGATTCAACCATGCTACAAATTAAGAACGCACAGTGCACCTCAAAAAATCAAATGCCAGTTAAATACTATATGTAATGGTTCTGCTTTACTAAGTTGTATCTGTAAACTACCTTTTTGCTTTAAGCTCAGCATCAGATCTTCCATTGTCTTTCATGATCTTAGCTAAGACATGAGAGAAAGGAAGTTACTAACAGAACTTATGAAATTGTTTTAAAATGTATTTTAGATTTATTATTTTTCCTGCTAATGTTCACGTAAGTCACCTGACCAGAGAGCAACCGAACCAATTATCTTGCAAAGCTTTGTTTCCATGATACAGAGCAACAGGACAGACCATCCCAGCGAGGCAGTTCCACCCAACAGCCAGACCCTGTAATAAACCCTCTGAATCCAAACTCAGTCATAGGCAGCACATTCATCTCACAAGCTTTCTAACGCTTCTTTTACATTTTTTGCTCTCACTATTCCAACTGGCAGCTCATTCCATAACACCAAAATCGTTACAAGCTTTAAACTACAATTTAGATAGTTACAATCTATTGACGTCCACCCATGACTTTTTCCCAGCTTCAGCAAGTTTCTTTGAACCTCTAGTATTTATTCCCTTTGCAAAATACAAAGGTATTTATACCAATTTTCCTTTGCAGTCTTAATTTTGCTCAAAACAAGCTGAAATTTTACACTCACCATACTTTTTTTTTTTTGGAAATTTCTCCACTCTGTATCACCAGCCTTACACAAATGGATCTTAGATGAAGGCTCAGAAAGTGCCACAGACACTCTGTTGCACTCACTGAAAATACATCACAACCAGCACAACCTAAGATCAAATTTGCCTTCTTCCATGGCAGCATGACACAAGGCTCAGATCAAGTGACAAGTCCCAGCAAGGTCTCCTACTGCAGATTTTTACCTCTTCAGTGACTGCACTGTGCTTTCTCAGAGTTACTGCCCCCTGTGCGTTACCTTTCAGTTCATAAAGCAGCAGATTAGTTTAAATAACCAATACACTACCTGCTTGGGTGATTAAGTCATTCTAAGGTCTACTCAGGTTCTCCTGCTCTCCCTCTGTCAATTAGCAAGCTGCCAACTTTACCTGGTAAGCTCTAACTTGACAGCAGGAGCTCTTGTTCTTTCCAAGTAAACCTGTAACTTTCCATCCTGAGGACTAAAGCAATAGCAAAAGGGATTAATTTCAATGATTAACCCATGCTGCAGCTTACCTAAATTTCTGCTCAGCCTTTTACTTTTCTTCAGTGCCCTGCACACT
This sequence comes from Chaetura pelagica, assembly GCF_000747805.2. Classification (NCBI taxonomy): domain Eukaryota; kingdom Metazoa; phylum Chordata; class Aves; order Apodiformes; family Apodidae; genus Chaetura; species Chaetura pelagica. The sequence goes on from NW_009970716.1 coordinate 3,401,520, forward strand.
CTTGTAATAGCAGGACTGTTCACCTCCATATTCAATTTCAAGTAGTACCACACACTAGCTTTTCTCACAACAAATCCTTCCTGACTGGGTACATTTGATTAAAAACAAACAAGAACTCCTCTGCTAAGCTCAGTTTCTTTCAACAGTCAGCGATCCTGGTTCCCCCATTTGAGATAAGCTTTTGTTACTATAGCTGTAGCTCTCTCCAGAGCCTTATTTCTTTTGTGTAGAACCTTGAAGAAAAACGGCAGGCTATTTTACACTGTACCAGTGTATGGATTAACTTGATTTCAGGTTCCTGTTTAAATTCTACCATGGCCTTGTTTTACATAGCTGAAGAACCTTTCCCATGCTATTCCAATAGACTTTTCAAGGTGCAATTCAGCTTGATCATGCCAATTCTTGCTTTTTTCTTCACACCTGAAGCAATAACTAATATTCAACTGTACTAAAGTGACTACTCATCCAATTAAATCTGGAGTATATTCCCACAATATTTCTTTTTAATGAAGATCACAAAGGATAAAATTACTTAATTTTAGCAGCTCTAACAGAATAAATCCTTGGCCTCCACCATAATAATCTCAGTTGTCTCTAAAGTGTTACCAACAGCAGAGTTCTCCAAAATAATGCCTCTGACACCAACGATCTTAGCACAGAATTTGTGAATTAACTTGTGATCTCACAACACAAGCTGATTTTTCAGAAGTAGCTCTTCTACCAAGACCTCATTACATTTCCATACCAAGCCTAAAATAACATCACCTCCTGTTGATTCAGGAACAATTTGGTGAGTAAATCACTGGGCTAGCAAGTCCTGAAATATGAACCATCCCCTCACTAGCAGAATTTACTTCCACAATCTCAAAGGAGTTAAATTCAGTAGCAATACAATTCCCACTAGCACTTCTTGCCAACATGAAAACATTCCACTGATGCCAAAAACCTTTTGTAGGAATCTACCAATGCAACACTACACCTGAAAATAATTTTGATGAAGACTGACACTAAAAAAAAAAAAGGTGCTAATTTGCTCATCTTTTTTTTCCCTTCATATTCTAGTTGGATTATGCATAGCCTTTTATGTTCAAACGCAACCCTTGCTTCACACTAGGACTCTAGTCACAAGTTCTTTTAGACAAACCCAAATGCTGAGATTCTTTATGCATTGCCATAGCCATGCTTACTCAATTTTATTCTGCCTTGTAAAGATTGAACTGAAGTGTGGATATTAAACTAAAAGTGTGAGGCAGAAAAGTTGGGGAAAATTCATATAAGGCACTTTCATCTATCACAAAAGCCTCATCTCTAAAAAGAAACCCAAAGGAATCAATCCTTCATGAAGAGTCATTTTGTGAGCATCTCCTGAAGACTGGACACTCAATCACATTTAGCACAGTAGCTATTGATCAATAATATTTTGACTCATCTTTGCCTGCCTCCTCTTTAGAAAAATAATCCAGAGTTACACTGTCTAGTTTTGTATCTGACTGTCTTCCTTGCTTACAACACATGATCCATTCCAGCAGAAACTCTGAAGATTAAATTTTGCCACTATGAAGACTTTATCAAACACTTCTCCACTTCAACTAAAATCCTTTTAGAGCATAGCCCTGGACTTTCTAATATTACTCTCAGCAGACAACAAGCTCTTCTGTTCTTTTTATTCACCATAATCTACAGGCCCTAACAAAGAGTCCCTCATTACAAAGGCCTGCCTTCTTTCTGCAAGTAAAGCACCCTTTCCCTTGAGCCTTCCATGCCATCTCCTTCTCTCTTCTTCAATCTGCCCTTAAAAAACTATTTATGTAGTATTCATGGCCTATTATCCTCTTCACTAGTCCAGTACCTCCACTCTTAAAAATCCATGTTTTCCTTCACAGAATATAAAAAGCAAAAAGTCAGCCAAGACAAAACTGTAACATATCAACATCATAGGAGCACAACCATGTTCTTCTAAACGTCTTTCCCCACACAGAAATAAAAAGTTAACCTTAAGTAACCAATCTAAAAATGCCTATTATCAGAGCTAGCAATGTACAAATAGATACTGGTAGGTTTAAAAAAAACAGAAACATCTTATTCCTGCAGTTTCGGTTATTTAGTATTTTTAAATTACATGGCTAGCAGTTTTTGACATCTTTGTTGAATTCTCCCAAGTGGAAGGCAAAAGCCCACTCTAAAACTCGAAAGAGTCCCTCACACTTCGATGTCAACCATGGCTACAAAAGACATTATAAACTTAATAGGGGGTGATGATGGCATACAGAAAAGAAATTTTAAGTGAGGTTATTCTCAAACCAGCCAGCTCTACTTACTCTCTCCATGATATTATCTTATCAGACCTTTGATCCCTGCATAATAAAATTACTCTAAAAAACTGTGACAGACCAAATTCTCCACTATGCATCCATCAGCGTACATACTATGTTCTAAACTGTTGAGGTCAGAACAAAAAAGGAAAAGAAATTACAGTTCTTAGCAATATTAATAGCTCCAATTCAGCACATTACTTTTTTAAAAAGAACAAAGTACTGTCAAAACAAAATATTACTTGTATGTTCTCAATGTATGTGTCTCACTACATATTCAGACTAAGTACAAAATTCATGTCAAAGATCTTTGGGTATAAGTACTGAGATGGTAAATTTGTAAAAGGAATAAAAAAACACACAAACAAAAAATCATCCTATTTTAGCTAGAACTAGATTTGGAGTTTAAAACCCAGTGGTCACCTCTGAATAAGTCTGTGCACAATAAACAAACAAGAAGTCCCACAGAATCCTGCTATTCCATACAGCAATTCACTATCTGCAGTCTGTAATTTTACAGGTCCTATAACATGTTTTTTCTGTTTTAAGGGGAACATATATACTGTATATTGGATAAAGTAATAACTATTTTCTGTTAGTTTACTTTGTTGTTACAGAAAATAACTCACAGAAAACTCTAGAAACATATGTATATTAAAAACTAAAAAAAAAAAAAAAGGCAACTGAACAAAAAACAACAGAAAAAACCCAACCTGAAAAGACACACATATAAATGAGAAATTATGTGAATAAATAAACAAGCCAAGATGCAATAAAGGCAACTAAGTATTAAAACTCTGCAGTGATTTAGTGCTTCCAGGCTAGCAACTTACACGTTATGTGAAAGTTTTAAGAAGGGACAAAAATGTTAAAGAATGTACATGCTGAGATTTCAGCAAAGATTAAGGAACAAATTTGAAAAATTTCTCCATAATTTTCTCAACCCAGGACAAAGTCCATTACCTTGTGAGGAAGGGCATACATTTAAAATAAAATGTTTTCTATCACAAATTATTTCCTAATTGCACCACCAAAAAACAGCAACTTTTTATTTATCTTTTTGGCATAATTTTTAAAGTATTGTTTGATTCCTATATAAGGTAAATTGGCAACAAACATTTTTAAACCTACTTAAAATCTAATTAACATTTAGTTACTTCTTTAATACAGCTACTATTTGCACATATAAAGTCGGTACTTTTGACCATGCAAACATTTTATACTGATGTTATAAGGATCAATATTTAGTAAGCCAAATTAAGTAAAAATACTTCACTGTAGTCTGAAGCTGTGCCAGCAAAATTGATCTATGGTACTATCAAGTTACCAAGTGTCCCATAAGACTCTTCTTACCCTCCTCCCCATTTCATATTCTGCCACAACAGTCTTACTCTGTATCAAAATCTGGTATTAAGATCTCTCAAGAGAGTTACAGAAAAAGATTATCTGATTAATTTTTATAATGAAAACCATATAACACTATTTTTGCAAAAGGCCACAAGCACTGCTTCAACGTAAGTGCTGAGCAGAGAACTCTAACCTTTCAGTAGCAGTATATTCCATTAAACAATGACATAAATGAGTAAATTAAAAAACAAAACCAGATTAATTCTTATCCTATTTACCAACTCCTTGCAAATCTGCAGATAAATATTCAAAGTTATTTTGTTTTGCCATAATTGCCACATTATTTTCTCATACTCTTTTGCTACAAAACCATTAACTCTCTCAACTTAGTCCAAATCACCCAGCTCTCTCCACTTCGATGGTATGCCAGAACGAGGGGATTCTAACAAAAGCTCACCTTTTAGGCTGCTATCTAAGAAGTCAACTACCACCCTCTCATCTCCCTAGCCATACCTATTTTCAAATCGGTTTCTACCTGTTAACCCTTTGCTACCCCAGCACAGCTCAGGATACACATTGCATCATCTTAGCTCACTCTTCTGCAAGAAATGGGAAATCAGCAAAAAGGCAGGATATAATACTCTACTAGGAAGCAAAGTGCAGGGCACCTGTGTAGCAAAATGGCAAATTTACAGAAAAAATGAGGTCTGTGAAATTCTTTGGGGTTGGGGGGGAGATTTTTTTTCCCAGTCACAGTTTGCAAAGCAAGGGGGAGTAGTTCTATACTTCAGGAGTATTCCTTCAGATTCACTCTAGCTTAAGAGCCAAAACCAAGTGCATCTCCTGAGCCTGAGCTTGTTATTATTAAAAAGCAGAAATGTCACATAATTAGCACAGTCACAGCTATGAACTCTATGCACTGCACTATCAATTCAGATCAGCAGATCACTTTTGCATTCTCAGACAGAGCTCTTGCTGACCTTCAAAGCAGAACAATACTCATCTGTGAAACAATCAGATGTTTGGGGCAGGGCAAGAAATCTGCCTAAAGCACACTGAAGAGCAGTTTTCCAAGGTAAGGAAAGGTCAGTACAAAGAAATGCATTAAAAAAGCTCCCATGTTCTTTGACCCTACTATCAATTTCAGTCTTTAAGGTCTTCCACATTTCACATTCTGTTTCCTCTCACTATATTGACATGTATTTTATGCCTTTTTGTAGAAATACATTAATTGTTTTTGCACACTGTTTTTCATTTACAGTATTACTAATACATAACTTGTATTTTAATGTATTTAAGGAGTTAAAATATAACTGCTGTTTGAATTCTGTAGTACCAGTAATAGACTCAGATGAGAATGTTAATATTTATCAGTTTTACTTAAATAAATTAATCTTTATAACATTCTTTAATAAAATGTCTTAACAGGAGACCAAACCTGTGCCAGCCTTGAGATTCTATATTATTGTATGTGTTTACATACAAGAACAATACTGAGAGGGATTTTTTTTTTCCTGTCAGAACATAAAACATCTCAAATATTTAAGATATTTTCATTTTGCAAGAGTCAGACCTGGAGCAACACCAAGTTTCAGTAAACCCTTTTTTTAAAAGTATATAAATACCTATTTTGTCCAACGTTCAGCTGCTAAAACATCACACAAAAAATGTGAGAGACTGTACTTCCACAGCAACTTAAACCAGTCTAACAAGCTGCCAAGGTCCTACTTTCCTCCTGGTCCTAGAGCTAATGTGAAGGAGAGGGTAGGATTTTGTGTAGGCCTTCATACAACTGCACAGCAAACATCTGACTTCAAAACTATCTTAGTAAGAAAGTTATTTCGTTTTAACCTAACTTACTCATTCGATTCACAACAAACATTGCAAGTAAGAGGAGTGGGAAGAAGAGACCAGGCTGCAGGAGGAACGTGACACTGCTGCTTGGCACTGCCTTAGGACAGCTTCAAAGAATTTTGAAACTGCAGCTCTAGAGTCTGTCTAAACTATTTCTGACAAAATCATTGCGTCAGTCACACATGCAGAGGTGTAACTGACACAGCTATACTAGCATAAGCCCGAAGCGCAGTTACACAGCCACTGCTTATCTCACTAAGGGATAGTACAGTTAAACTGGTACAGCTATGCTATGAAAGCTGTGTACATAACAGCATACTTACACTCTCACACTGGTGTAAGGGCCCCTGCACAGTCATAGGCTAAGTCTAACTATGCAAGATATTTATGGTACCCAGGTGCATTAATCATAGGCAGGAGTCGGACAAACCTAATCTGAGCACCACTCAGATACTCAACATAAGAACGGGCACAGTCCAGGGGCCTCCTGTTCTGGGTAACCCTGTTCACAAAAGCCTAAGTGAACAAGCAATTTTGTAGGAATGCAAGATGCATTTTCCTTATATTTTTACACACAGTTCTGTCTTTGACGCAAAACAACCGAAAAGCCCTGCAAATAAAGTGTGTTTTAATAATCAGTTTGAAGCATACTTTGAATTAGTCATTCTATGAACACACAAAACCACTTGATGTAGATTCTGTAGTCAATTCTGTCAGACTACCCTACTTAGGTTGCTAGCAGTTCTACACATAAAGGAATCACAGTATTCAGCTCATTTGAAATCAACTATGCTAATTGACTTGCAGTCTGAAAGCTTAAAGACTCAGAACAGTTTTTTCTGTATTAACTTCCCATATGGACACCCTTATTCCAAAGTGGAAAGGCATACCTAAACACCATGAAGTCTCTAAGAGTTTCCAGGAAGGGAGCAAATACAACACACCTACCATGATTTCCCTTTGTAAAGGATACCATATTTCACAACAGCCTCCTGTACTAAGACAGATTCTAACACAGCAAAAACTTCAGGCTTTCTCAGTTTCCTTTCAACTAAAAATACAAAGCAATATATACTTGGCTTGAACTAAACCACCTATTTAAGTAGAACATGGACTAATGCATTTGTGGCTTCTGTGGGTTTCCCCCCTTTGTAAAATATGGTACAAATGTATTTTAGAATCTGAGGGCATATCACCTTAAACTTTGCTTTCCTAAAGTAACAAGACTTAGGTAATTAATCTTTCCTTTCCCAATGAACTGTTGATCCTACTGGCTAATAATGAATAGAAATTATGAAATACTGAACACAAATTATCTTCCTATGTGTCTTGTGAGAACAGAAGACAAAGGTATACAGGATAATCCCTATTAGCATTCCAACCAAAGAATAACATACAATACTAGTTCAACTCTTAGATGCAAGCATAGCCAAACTGGAGTTATACCATATGACTGACTGAGTTTTATGGTGTCCAATAAAGCATAAGTGCTGAATGAAGATTCTTGTGTAGCCAGCATTATTCACATTGCTCTCCCATGCAGAAACTTTGAAGACTAGAGAGAAGCGATCCATGGCCTTGGTACAATTTTTTACAACATACTCTAATAACAGACACAGATCTGATCCTCAAACAAGCTTATTTTTCCTGCTCACAGAGGTACTTTATTTATTATGCAGATACTATTTTATTACATACTCATGGCAGGCATATTCAAGAGTTCCAAATTCAAAAGTTACTAGTAGTAACACTGATACAATCTGAAGAGAAAATGCTACATAAACCAGGAGTGTAAAAGGGGACCATATATCCCTAGAGTGCCTTATAGAATACTATTTCTCAAAATTCACACTCCTTGACACAAAATAACTAAGTTGCTTATTTTCCTTATCTAAATTGCTGCAAAGTTTTACGCAGTTTGTTGGAGACAAAAAGATAATCTGAATATTAATGATAAAGTTTAACCAAAAGCATTTTCTTAATTTAACAGCAGAGCAATTATTACTGGAAAAGTCATGTAGTAATGACAAAAATCCTGACTAGGATTATGATACAAGCTAGAAACTATGTAACAGGTGAGTATTTTACAGTAAGTACTTGCACTAGTTTAAGGAGTTTAATGCAACTAAAATACCCTAAGACAGGTCAGGATTGGACTGTTAAGTAGCACTTTCTTGTAGTTACACAAATTCACTACGATAAAATGTTAACTTCATTTTAATTTCATACTCGATAAAGTGAACTAACCTTAGGACTCGTATACTTCTTTCCTATTAAAGCCAAACTCCTGGAAACAAGCACAGAAGAATGAATGGTAGACTGGGAAGGTTACAGGATTTGCTAATTCCTCCTATTCCTTAGTTCCATGAAGAGCTGAGGTCAGAGGGTACCACCTGGTAGCTGTGGCCTAAACCCTAATCCTAAAGTGACCGAACCAGTCCTGTATTCAATGACTGCTCTCTTTCCTCAGGCTTTTAAAGACAACCAAAGGACCCTGACTCCAATGGAGACCAAGACCTTTTTTTCTTTTACACTTACTCCCAAAAACTCTAGGATTCTGCCAATTGATAGTGTAGATAATTCACGAGAAATCTGGATACAACTGGATACATGTTAACATGAAAAAATGCCACTACCTGAACACAGGAATGAGCAATAGATCTTGCCTTCCCTGCACAAATATTCCCACTGTCCATATTTGGCCAACTCATAGGTCTGGTCAAACGATCACTATATATACAGTAATTTGAATCAGAGATTAAAGTAATATTCATAATGCTAATGCTTATTACTATCCATGCCATACTGATCTTAGAAGTGCAATGGTATTACAGAACTTGTAAAAGAGCTACATAGTTCAGATAAACAGGTGTAAAACTACAAGTAAACTAGTAATTCAGAAAGATCACCTTAGAAGTGAGAACAAGTTTTCTTAAAGCTTCCTAGTAAACACATTTTGTTCTGAGCCAACTATTTTTTAGCTACCAAAGAAGTGACTTAGGGACAAACTCATTTGAAGGCAAAGGTCTAAAGATCCATTCTGCTGTATTTTCCAGTACAAGCTGAAAGATATAACCAAACACACCATGGACAAAATTAAGAAAACCAAAGATGCACAGTAATGGCATTTCAGTATCCTTTTTACATAATTATAGGAAACTGATCTAAACCTTGTCTTGTCTGAAATCATAGGCCTGGCTTGAAATACAGTAGGCAATATTATTTTTGGCAGTGTACAAAAGATCTCACAAGCAACTATTTTAAAGTTAAGATGATGGCATTTCAGGAAAATGCAGCTTCAAGAAGCATTATGGATCTCATATCTGTACTCCAACATGGAACTTGTTTCATCAAAAATCCTTGACAGCTTTGCATTTACCAGAAAAACCTAGCCCCCAATTTGAAGAGGAAGACAATTCATGCTCTTAGAACAGTAGAAACTTCTAAGCTAAAAAGTCTACTTTAAAATTCCTTCAACTTGTTTACAGAGGAGTTTTACCAGGTGTGGCAACAGAGTTGGTACCTCTGTTCTGTATGTTTTCTTTCTCAAACAGAAAAAGCAGCCTTTTAAAAAAGCCCCACAAACCTTTATACTAGAAATACAGAATCATGGAGAAAGACACGCTTAGGTGGCCTCTTAGTCCTGCCTCCTGCTCAAAGCGTGTCCAAAGACAGCAGGTTGCTCAACAGCTTCTTGAGTTTTTAACACCTCCAAGAACAGAGATTCCACAATCTCACTGGTCAATCTGTATAAATATTTGACTATATGATGGTAATTTTTTTTTCCTCAGTGTCCAGTCAGAATTTCCCATGTTTCAGCTTGTGTCTGTTACCTCTCATCCTATCCCCATGCACTTCTGAGACAAATCTGGCTCTTCTCCAGAATTCCCCATTAAGTATTACACCCCTGTGAACGGTTCTCTCAAGACCACCAGTTCTCTCACTCTCTCCCCACACATCATGTCCTCCAGCCCCTTAATCACCTTGGTGGTGTTCTACTAGGCTTACTCCAATACATCAATGTCCTACACTGGAAATCCCAAAACGGGACACAGGACAGCAAATACAGTGTCATAAGCACAGAACTGAGGTGGAGTCATTTGCCACAGCCCACTGACTACATTCTTGCTAATGCAACCCAGCATGCGGTTGGGCTGCTGCTTTGCCACGAGCACTGCTGAATCATGTTCAACTTGCCCTCCACTAGGTCTTGCAGGTCTTTTTCTGCTAGCCTGCTTTGTTTCCAATAAGTATGCAGTCTAAATGTACTGATGCATGGCATTATTTCCTCCCAAATGCAGGACTTGGTACCCACTCCTATTCAAATTTAAAAGGTTCCTGTCAGCCCATTCATTTCTCCAACCTAAGATCCCCTCTCTGCATAGCAGCCTTGTGCTCCGAAGTACTGACACCCCCTCATCACCACTTTTTTATCATATGCAAGCCTTTTGAGGGGCTGAATAGAGATTGGTACCACTATAATTATGTGTTCAAAGAAAGGCTGGATGTGGTCTAGCCAATGTGGTGGTGTTCAGTCATAGGCTGGATGTGATGATCTTAAAAGGTCTTTTTCAGCCTTGGTGATTCTGTGATAATGTCAGTTTAGAATTTTGCATCTTTATGCCTTTTTTAACTGTATGCCTTTTCATTAACTAGGCACACTCTAGCTTTTTTCCCCACAAACAGTCGCACTGCACTCACTAAACCTCTACTGACTTCAGTGAGACTACTGTTATTAATCTAAAGTTAGGCATATGTATTAGTAGAAAATGGACATTGGTTAAAAAATAGAAGATACCTAATTCTTATGTATCTGCATTGGTCGTACTTGATAAACGGGATGAAAAACAAGCATCCACAACTTCCAATAAGCCCTTCTAGCATCACTAAAGCACAATTACTACTAGAAGTTCCCATCTTACCAAATTCAACTTCTGAGCAGATATAAACACAGTAATTAAGTTTTTCTGGGCCAGAAGATTAAATGCTTATGGCTTTTCCAAAGAACAAAAAAACTTCAGAGATGCCACTTAACATCCTACTATGAAGAGACACAAATCACACAACTATTACAGGCAATGATAAAAGCAAACACCAGGGTTACTCACTAGAACTCTAAAAGCCTAAGAAGGGAAATGGTATGGAGAATACCATTACCTTTCCCTTCTCCCTTTCTCCTGTAAATCACAAAAATACAGTGGACTCCAAAACAAATATCTACTTCCTTATTGGAAACAAAGTACTTCGAATTTTGCCATTAACCTACACCTTTACTTCAATGCTATTTTAGATTGCAGCAAGTTACAAATTTTAACTGCTACTTCACATATCTGCTAATGCATATATGTTCATATTCCAGAACTGCAGTTGAGTTTAATTTATTCTCAGCTCTATCTGGGTTCACCTTCCATGCAGATAAAGCCCTGTCTCCTGATACTCATAACAGAAGAACACTCTGTGGTGGAGATATCAGCAACTCTCTCCTTGCCAGGAGGAAGCTGTTTTCCAATGTGTTACCTCTGGTACCAGAGTAGTGGTTACACTGTAAGGTACCTGTTAACCTTGAAAATCGCCAGAAAAACTCGTGTTTCCATATGTTAAAAGAAACTGGATGGCCAACTAAACATTTAATCCTTCAGTGCTAACATAATTTATTTAAAACACTGATGCTCTGTTAAAATCAGAACAAATCACACACTGTTTAACATACCTGATGACCTACAACCCCTTCTCAGGATCAGTCTTTAAGTGACCACAAGATGTTTCAACACGTTTCTGTTTATTGTTAAATGCCAGACAGTTTCTTCCTCTCACAAAATAGCTGCTTATACAGAGAGTAGGCAAGGATATGGCTACCCACGGCAGCATTCCAGCAACTCTATTCTGAAATAATACTAGCTAACCTTAACCAAAGCCTTCTCCCACTTATCGTGAGATACTATTTTCCCCCCACCTCTTTATTGGTTTCTCCATCATCTCCATTTACAACATTCTGTACTGATGCTTTCAATGCACAGACTAAACAAACAGGAAGAGTGAAAAATATGCTCAGCAGATCCAGCCCTTGCAGCAAGAAAATTTAGCACAGGACTCCCCCCAAAACCTTATGTAAGTTAAGGTTTCTTTTTTCTACATAAAGCAAAGCAAAAGGGTTTTGAAGCCTTTTAACAACACTTTCAGATAGACTTCTTTGTTCCCACAATATCAACTGGTTATATATGGTACAAAGTCTAGCGTTGGTATAAGGGTATCCACCTAGAAATTTCTCTTAGCTTACATGCAATTCTGTATTCGCTGTGCAACAGCTTGGTGAAATCAGCCTGGGCTCTGAAGGCAGCTGTAAAACAAGGCCCTTACATTTTCTAGGGGCTAGTTCAAGCTGCATAGCAACAATGCTGTTACCACACACCTATATCTAAAAGCACATCAACTACTGCTACCCTAAACACATTTTCCTTAAGCAATTAGTGTCTTTCAAAAATTATCCTCTCAATTGTTCCCCTGTGCATATGTTCAGATTACTAAAACACCAGCTTTAAGAGTTATGTATTCATGTATTTCACAAGCATCTAACCTGCAACATCATCCCAAGCAGAACGACAATGACGACACGGCCATTAAAACCTATCTGGCTCAAGTCCACGAACTCAGACACAGCAAAAGCAGTATTGATGCAACCCAGCAAACGCTGCTATGTGTTCCCCTAAACTGATCAGAACTTCTTTCATGTCCCCCTGAAAGCAGCCAGTTTCTCTGACTGACCACCACATACCTCGGAACATACTGTTCAGGAAATGAGGTTACATGACTGAAATTAGCGAGGCTTTAAAAGCATCCACCTGAAGGTGAGTAAGCCTGCAGTGGGATAAAGGAAGTTCTGTATCAAAGTAACCTAAATAAACAGGGGTTTGTCTGCATCCCTTTAAAAGAGCCAGTAATTAGAAACATCCCCTGCAGCCTCAGGCTCTGGCTGGCTGACCAGAGGGATGAGCTATAGGGGATGTGAGACCACGTACCCCCCTCGGCCTCACCGACCCGTTCCGTCGCCCCCGGCCCGCTCGGAGGAGCCGCCCCCTCCCCACCGGCCGCGCGCGCGGCGGAAGCGGGCAGGGCGGCGGGCGCGGGC
>NW_009970716.1:3415097-3424709 GCF_000747805.2 Chaetura pelagica
GCCCGGCCCGCTGCCCACAGCGCCCAGTAGCGGGGAGGCCTGAGGCGCCAGGCCCGGGAGGGGGCCGGGGGGTCTGAGGCAGCGGGGCAAGTCTGAGGGGTCTCTGAGGAGACAGCTAGCCCGAGGTGCACCCTGGTGAAGTCGATGAGCAAAAATAATCGGGGAGCTTCTCACATGCCTTGAGGGTCCGCTCAGCCTGCCTACGCAGCAGCTCCCATTTATTTTTTTTCCATTTTTTTTTCCCCCTCTCACGCTCGTTGGAGAAAACGGCAGGTCCTTTCACATGGCTATCCTGGCCCATCCCTTCCCTTTTCACACCTTCGTGCTTCCTTTGAAGATGCTGCTGCCTTCTCATATAGGGCAGGGTGAAATGCACAGGCCCGGCAGGCCGAGGAGCAACCACCCTGAGGAAGCAGTGCAAGGAACTGTTTCTTTTTATGGATTATACTACAAGATTTTAAAAGGTGAAGGTCAGTCCTGTCTAATGGACTATTTTATTGCAGAAGCAAACATTGCAAGCCACAGACGTTCCTCTGTCTAGAAAACTGAAAAAGGGTACCAGTAACCATCCTTGCTATCCTGAGGTGCACAAAATGGTATGGAAAAGCTTACATGGATTTCACAGGGGAGCATGAGATTGCATTTACAACTGTTGTTTATTGAGGAACTAGAGGCTTTCAAGACATTAAGGTTTATAGAAAGATTTTGTAGTGCCTCCTCTTAATGGTGCAGTGCAGGACAATGTACACCGTAGGCACTTGTCTCAACAAACACATGGCTGTCATTTGCAAGTGCTGTTTATTTCTGTCTGTTAGTATACACAGCATTTTGACTAGTATATAAACACTAAAGAAAGTATAGACCCAACAAAAAAAAAAAAAATCTGGCAACTATATACAGATGCATACAGTCCTTTTTCTGTGTGTGTTTACTCTTCCCCTGTGGTTTGACTGGAAAAAGTCCATTTTCCTGCAAAAAGTTGTATCTTGCGCATCTGTTCATCAAATTAGGTCTTCAGACTGAAACTGTGTTTAATGTAATACACAATGCAGTTTTTCTGCTGAAGTTATTAGTACGTTTTTGAGAAGAAGTGTTTTGCATTGGGCCTGATTTCTTTTTAGTGACTTGCAGTGTGATCTTGGGCCTTCATCTGCAGAATAGCTTAGACATCTAAGTCTCACTGGTATCTCTAAGTTCCTTTTGAGAAGGGAGGCACTGGCTTCTCTGTGCCTTAGGTTCTCACCTGTAAAGTTAATAACTCTGCCTCTTAGGACTCAGAGATGTAAGTTAGGTTTATGGTGTGCTGAACTCCTGTTGAGTACTATAGACAAAAATTATAAAGGCAGTACTTAAAATCTCCAGGTTAAATGCCTTATATTTTTTCAGACAGCTCATTGAAAGAAGCTAAGCTTCTAGTATTCAGGTGTTGCTTTCACTAGGGTAGAAAACATGGCCTTTATCAAGTGTTAGAATCCTTTTTGTTCCTGTAAGTGTGCTGCTATGTTACAGGTAGGAGATATACAGTAATAGCCATAGTAAAGGGCAATGATTTTGTTTGATTTGTATCTAGGTTCATTTTCATGTGCTCATTTGGATTACAAATGTCAGAGTTTCTTGCTGTAAAAAGCAAATCAAATTAATACATATTACGCAATGTTTTCCTTAGTATACCCCACTCCTTTCCCTTTGTCGTCTAAATAGGCATCTTTCATGTATCTCACAGGTGTTCCATATTCTCCATATACTGTGTTAATTTTCTCTTTGGTAAAACATAGAGCATATGGAAAGGATTTTTGGAGGGTAGAACAGAGTAATGCCAAGTTCTGCCAGGACTCAAATACTGCATAAAACCAGTACCTTAATGCAATCAGCATGCTGGAGTTATCATTGTATACCTCCTATACTGTTTTATGCTTTATCATAGTTAACTATTTTACAGAAGACTCTACAGCATTTTAGGCCAGAATGGGACTGTTCTGTGGTTTAGTTTTAGTTTGGTTTAGGATTTATTTTAGGGGTTTCTGTGAAATAAGAAAATGTTCAGAAAAAATGAGAACACAACCTCTGAGTGATTTCAGTGACCCCCATGTCTGACCTCATAACATATTTTATAGCATGTTGGTAGTAGGGTTTTGTGCATGTCCTCTGAATTAAGTTCTTGTTGGTCTGTCACCCTTTGAAAAATCCCTACGGAAAATGTAAAACTGTAGTCCTCCAAACACAGTTCAGCTCTCTTTTTTAATTGCAAAACTTTGTAGTATATCATTTCAGGAGATAGTTCTTTCATTGATCCTGTCATCAATTTAGCCTTATACCAAACAGTTCTTTCAATGGCAGCTTTCACAAACAGGCAGCAAATTCATGTATACTTTTGCCTGTTAGTGTTTATCATAACTAATGGAGTGGGAGATAGAATTCTGGGTGTCCCGGTATTGCTTAGTATGTTTTGCATATTAGTTTGAAATACTTCTGAAAGTGGGAGCAGGAAATATGGTGTATCTAAATTAAGTTCAAACTATGTAAGATTAATGCAGGATTTACAGGCTGAGTGCCTATAAAGTAAGATCAGTGATTGTAAGACCTCAGCCCAAGCTCTCAATATGCAAATGCTGCCAGTATTCATTAGCTGATGCTAGGATAACCAAACATCCTAAATACTATTTAATTTATTGTGTGATATGAGAAATATAATCTGTCCTATAACCTATATCTAGGAAACAGGTCCCCACATTTTTAAGGAAAGATGGCTATGATTCATGCACAAATTGCACACATTTGGTTCACTTGCTGCACACAGGGTGGTCACCGTGTGCGTGGTTCATATGTTCCAGAATATGGATGCCCCTCAACCCCAGTACACTGCCTAGGAACTCCAAGATGCGTATGACAGCACTAAGTGTAATTAAATTTCTGTTCCTCAAGTTAAGATTCTTCATTTTTCCATTTTCCTAATTTTATTTTGCTCATAACAATAGGATATTTTTCTAGTAGAATTACTCAGAGAGAATTAGAATTATTGAGATTGCACCCTGAAGAAGAAGAAACTTTTAGAAGAAAATATTCTTTTTTAAACTGTAACTTTCCAGCATGCAACATTCTGTTCCTCTTTTGCTACTTTGTTTCTTGGGTAAGATGACTTTCCCCCCTCCCCATTCTGGCCTCTTTAGTTTAGAAAAATAAGAAATGTCAAGCTTGGAATTCTCTCATTATTGGTGTATGATTTCTTAATGCTTTCAAACACTTGGAAACAGAGGTTGAACCTGTAAGATATTTTTAATTTTTATTTTGTTTATTTCATGAGGCATCCATACAAGGATTGACTTTACAGGCAGTATTACGTAGTATGCACTTTGCATTTAAATATTTTTATCCACCTCATTTATAATAATCCTTTATTTTTAAAAGTCATCAAGAAATAATATTCATAAAACTAGGTTATTTTAAAATTTAACCCTCATTTTCCACCAAACTTATACCTACATCTCTCCTTCTGGTATCCTAGCTTTTAGCAGAGGCCTACATGCCAGTAGTGTCTTTTTATCTGCATATCCTTTAGCAGATTTCAGAGACTATGACAATAAATTTAGCCTGCACGTTTATTGTCTGTTATATTGTGTTCCTGTTGTGGCAGCGTCTGGATGACGCAACTCATTCCGAAGGTTAGCTTTATCATAAAAATACCTAACTGGTTGTACAAGTTGACCGAGTGTTAAATTGTCATCTTAACTTTCCTGTTCCTCCCCATCCGTGTCCACGTCCGGTTGCGTGGACAGGTGTCAGAGTGCCCTCTCCTGGGTGGAACCGGGCAGATTGGCTTCCTCGTGTGAGACAGATCCCTCTGTTGGGAAGCGCTTTGCTTTACAAAGAGCGCATGGCACTGCTACTGCCTCGTCCAATCTTTCCTCTAGAGGCGTGGAGGAAGAACTTGCAGCATTTCTGCAGGCAGAAATGCCTAAAACAGTAGAACAGAAATTGTTCAGTGTTCCTGGTAGAGAGAGATCATACTCGCACAGCATGTCTGCACTTCCCAAATTGTATTTATGTCATTAGGACCTTAAACATATCTGCTTTTAAAAGGCAGCAAGTGTACTAGTAAACATCAGGGTCCTCTGAACTAATTCCATTTGAATTCATATGATGCAATTCATCTGACCTCGTGGAGTTAAATCAGAAATTATTTTTTTTTACATTGCTCAACCTATGGCTTAAGGAAGATTTAGCAAAGTTTTCATTAAATAATGCATGTGTAGAATCTTTTTGTAGTTTAATAATAACACTCTATTGTTCTTCTCTTATTAAGGGCTTTTATTAGAAATTGACAGTACACCCTGGACTTTTCATGTATTTGGTGGCCTGGCAATATCTGCAAAATGAATGTTACATCTGACCCTGATGTTTTTGGTAGGGAAATCTATATACAAAGAGCCCCAATGCTTGTAAGTCTGTTAGGAAAATTATTGTATTTTTAAACTTCTGCTTCTTAGTGGAAGAGTGATTTTCATCTGGTGTTACATACACCTTGGGGCCTAGGGTCTTGGGTTTCGGAAGGAAGGAAGGAAGGAAGGAAGGAAGGACGGAAGGAAGGAAGGAAGGAAGGACGGAAGGAAGGAAGGAAGGAAGGACGGAAGGAAGGAAGGAAGGAAGGACGGAAGGAAGGAAGGAAGGAAGGACGGAAGGAAGGAAGGAAGGAAGGACGGAAGGAAGGAAGGAAGGAAGGACGGAAGGAAGGAAGGAAGGAAGGACGGAAGGAAGGAAGGAAGGAAGGACGGAAGGAAGGAAGGAAGGAAGGACGGAAGGAAGGAAGGAAGGAAGGACGGAAGGAAGGAAGGAAGGAAGGACGGAAGGAAGGAAGGAAGGAAGGACGGAAGGAAGGAAGGAAGGAAGGACGGAAGGAAGGAAGGAAGGAAGGACGGAAGGAAGGAAGGAAGGAAGGACGGAAGGAAGGAAGGAAGGAAGAAGGAACTTTTAATGAGTGAGCATCTACCTTTAAAAATTATGCATCAGCAGACTGACAAGTTGATTACAGGGAACTAAAAGCATTCCTTATAAGGGAAAAGGTGTAAAGCTATGTGTCCTTCTTCCTATTACAAAAAGAAGACAGCAATCTTTCTGAGGGTCCTTTCAAAATGATAGCAAGCTGGAAATATTGAAATAGATTTCACAACCTGACATAGCTATTGTTATTAGCTTTATGAGTATTAGACTTATAAGGGAAGAGATTTGGCCAATATAGCAACTTTTACTGGACAGCTGGACATTTTCTTCTTCTCATGTCCCTAGGATTTATGAGAATAACAACCCCTGCTATTTTAATGACTATAGAGTCTGAAATCAGACTCAGGCTGATGCTCAGAAAAATCTCAATTTCATAAATGTCAACAGGACTGAAATATATGGGACTTTGAAGCTGGAAGGTTTAATTTGTTGTTCAGTGTAGTGGCAGCCGTGGAAGTACCTAAATGCAGCGAGTAAGTAAGGGAGAAGAAAAAACAGCACTCATATTTTGGAATGATTGCTTGAGGGTGGAGTTAGGGTCTGTCATTAGGAGACCCAGGTTTAGAATTAGAACTGGAACAACAAATTATTTTGAAGCATTAATTGAATTAGTATGGGAATCTAGAATAAAAAATAAAACCACTTTCTGTTAGAGGAAAAGTAAATGAAGTCACATCCTAATTGCACAGCATTGGTAGTGGTGTTTAATTGATAAAATACTTTCATATTCCTGAAAGTGTAGATAAGCTAAGTACTGAAAAACTCATTTTATACAAAGTGGTCAAACTGACAGGATCTAGATCAAATTTGGGTCTCCCGGATGGTTCTGTTTGGCTTCTTGTCTTTTCCTTTGAAGAGACAAACACCATTTATTCCGAGAGTGTATGTTGCAAACTGTCCTCCTACATTACTGCCGTGTCTTCTCAGGAGAAAGGAGTCCTTTAAATGATCTCTCTGTTTTGTAAAGTGCAAGACTTTTCAGAGATCCTAAAAGTAGGAAAATAAAATTTCTTTTAATAAAAGAGAAATCTGAAGCTCTTGAATTCAGCTACTGCTTGATCTAGCAATGTTGGGTTACTGGGGCTTTTTGAAAATTATAACTAGAATTTGAACTTATTTCCAATGGCAGCCATCTTGATAAACTACAATATAAATTGTCACAATGGGCACCAAATGCACTACTAATTGAGTTTTTTTGGAACTGTGTACAATAAAAATTTACAAAATAGTGAAGTTTGTCAGAGATCATCCAGAAAGCTCAACCATGACAGAAGGATAATTTATCAACAGTATTGCTGTTGATACCATCCTAAAGCATCTGCATTTTGGACACCAGAACAATTTTATATTACGACGAAAACCACGTTTTTCTAGTGATCTTACTACAGTAGAATAATAAATTAGGGTTAAAATCATTAGTCACTACTTAGGCCAGTCATGTGAAAAGTTGATTGAACTGCATTTCAAGCCAGAGAAACCAGGAAGGACCAATTCAAGAATCTAAATGAAGACAAGCTGATTTTTTTTTTTTGTTTTTTCCTAACCTGATGGTCTCCAGTTTGGCTGTATGGTTAGCAAGATCATAAGATCTGGCAAGTTATTAGAGAATGACATTGAGGACAAAGTCAGGTTAAACAAACAAGGCTCAATTAGTGTTCTGTTAACATATCAAGTAATGTACAATTTCCCTGAACACAGCAGAAATAAGCAATTTCTCTGTTCTTTGGATCTCTGTCAGGCGCACAATGTTTCACAGAACAGTATCTAGAGAATCCCTGTTGTTCTGTGTGTCTTTTGAGTAGTGGCATATGTCTTTGTTCAGGTGGAAGATCTAGTTTAGAATCTTCTTGTCTTGCATATTTTTCTCAAGTGAGAAGCTGTTACAGCTTTCACATCTTCTGACAGAGTCCGAAAAGATCACATGGTAAATTGGAAGTTGTCACCTTTTAAAAGGTAGTATTCTAGACTGTATTTTTCTTTCCCCAGCTAGAGGTTAGTCATGCTGGGAGATATTCAGTCATACTGTGTGATTTCTCATGGGATTTTACAGATCCTAACTCTTAGTCATAGGAGCGTTTTGACATTACACTGTTGGTCCCTTCCCCAAACATACAGCACACATAAAAGATACTAACACCAAATATTGTGTATATGTAATGTCTTCCTGCAGATACTTCTAGATGTCTTACTGTCCCTCTATTTTAATATCGCCCATCCCAAATAATTCTACTCATTCTGAAATTGTGGTGACAGTGCTCTGCAGATGTACCTCCTCCTGAGTTCCCTCTTGAGTGGCACAGTATCACAGCATGGTTGAGGTTGGAAGGGACCTCTCAGGATTATGTAGTCCACCCTCTCTGTTAATGCAGGGTCAGCCAGAGCAGGTTGTCCAGAAGGACAGTATCCATTTGAGGTTTTAATATCTCTAAGGATGGAAACACCACGGCCTTTCTGGGCAACATATGCCAGTGTTCAACCACCATCAGAATAAAGAAATGTTTTCTCATGTTCAGCTGGAATGTCATGTGTTTTAGTTCATGCCCAGTGTTCAAGTCTTGTCACTAGCACCACTGAGAAGAGTCTGGCTGCCTCAGTAGTTTCTCTGCATACGAGTTGGACTTCTGCTATAATATGGCACTGGCTTAAAATCTTTCCATCTTTTTTTCAGTAATTACCTCTAGTTTGGAAGCAACACCTATGTCCAATTTTTACTTTAATAGTTTAACACAGAGTAACCACAAGAACCTTTTTAAACAGAGTAAGTTCACACGTTTGAACACTGAAATGTTTTCTCTTAATCTGTGCAGTGTTTTTGCCAATTTTTTTAACTCTGCAGTGTGAGCTGAATCCTACAGAATTATTTTTTTCCCCCTGACCTGACAGCATTATCAAGTTCTGTAAATCCAAATTTTCTTTCTTATACCAAACCACTAGTAGGGTTTACAACTCCAGTTCAACAGGTTTGACATATTGCAGTAACCATTCAGCTGCATCATACCACATCCTCATACAGCAAATGTACACAAGCTAAACCCCTTACATTATGTTCACACAGATCTTGGCCAGCTAAGAAAGCAGTCGTTTCTAGTTCACTTGTCAATACTCGTATTGTAAGATTCAAAATGAAAAGCAGGGTTGAATGTGCTACAGAAACCAAAGTAACACTTACTAAGATAACAGATCATATTATTCTCCAACTATTTGATTTAGTTGTCTGTAGTCCATACAGAAATGCTGCTGAGTTTTATGTGATAGAATACTGATGTCCAAGGACTGACTGGCAGAGTTACACCTTTTGAGAAACCTCCTCAGTCATGCATGAAATGTTTTCTCTCTTTGTTCTCTCTTTACTCTTGGCAATAATGCCTTGGCTTTTTAATGGATGGTGACCCTTACATTTCAGTCATATACACAGTGCTTGATACCAAATGCAAAACTCCATTTCAGATCAGACTAATTCCCAGTTCCTGACCAGAAATGTTTGAATCTTTGCTGTGACTTAGATGTAGTGAAGTGTTCCAAAAAAATCCTTTGGGCTCTTATTTTCATTTCCTTCTCTCTCATTTTCTTCTGTACTAACATTCATCAAATCTACTGGCTTGCATTTTGTGTCTGTGGTTTGTCTATTAAATATGGCTTCTTCTATTAGATGTTCAGGAAAATGAGCAGGGATTAATTTATATTTTAAGTCTGTGAGAATTGTAAGAGTTGAGGGCTCTGACTCAAGTTCAGAGGCATTTTCAGACTGCATGCTGAAATGGTTCTGAACATAGAGAGAGGGTGACATGAGATGTGTTTTTCCCGAGTGGCAGCAAATTTTCAGATGAATATAGCAATGTTAGCTGCTGGTAAGTTTATGGCTGCAGATAGCTTATGGCTGTGATCTACAGTTGCTTAAGAAGCACTTCACACTGTTTCTCATCTTTTCTTTGGAGGAAAGCCACGACAATTGTGCAGTTGCTATCATGGTTTCTGCTCCAGAGGGAAAAACAATTTGTTGGTTCACTTAGACTGCATTTTTAGGGGGGAGTTTCCCAAAGTATTTGCAAAATATGTTCCCAACACTGATTATGTAATTATCAATCAATCACAATGAAATTTAGTGGATCTTTGTCTCATTAACTTGTGTGGTTATTGAGAACTTATTGTTCTAATTCTACAGATCCGTTTCAACCTAGATCAGATGGTATATCTTTAACAGTCACTGCTATCATTAACAATTTGATGGTACAGATCTTATTCCTCCATTTGTAAGTGTTTTTTGCAAGGTTGGTCTTGTAAGTGTCCCAGCTGGCCTTCTTGCATTTCATAGTTACACTAAGTTACTAGTTGATATTCTAGTTAAGTGTAAAATAATGTGTGTCATCCCCTCAACTTCATATTTACTTCCTTCATTTCCTAGTTTGGAAAACTGCATTGGCCAGCTGTGAGCTGGCAGCATTGCAGGAATCCTTGATGATAATTTCTCCTGGACTATAGCTATGTTATCTAAAAGTCTGTGTTGGTGCATTTGTGCTTCAGGAGCACAAAAGCCCTCCATAGTTCCTCTGACAATTTCAGTGGAGTTTCTGCTTTCTTCTTTCCACCAAGCCACTTTTTTTTTTTTTTTTTTTTTTT
>NW_009970716.1:3424787-3429215 GCF_000747805.2 Chaetura pelagica
TTTCTTTTTTTTTTCCCCAAACCCCCTTTTTTTTTTTTTTTTTTTTTCTGAGTTCTGACAGCTTAGGTTATGGTTGGATGATCATTAAGCTTGTATCTGTGCATTGAGAGAAAATCTGTCAGTATAAACTTTGTTCAATGATAATCACAAGACTAAATTTCTGTTAAATTAATTTAAGTACACAGTACAGTCTTTGTGCCAGCTAATTCACAGGCTTGCTGCCTAGTATCCCAAAGTACTTTGCAATTCTCTAGTGCTTTGTGAGATGCCAGCCCAGCTGAATTCTAGGAATGTTTGTGAACAACTTCTCTAAGAATTTGGCTTCTTCCAAAATTAGAGCCCTCTTTCCAAAATCCCAGCATTGCTGCCAAAAGGCCACTCCTACCTTGCTACTGCAAGGGTACTTTATCATCTTTTCCTTTCCACTTCCTGGATGCCATTTTCAGACCATGCTGCAGATGTCTTCCAATTGGCTGTTCAGTAACAAAATTTGCTGTAGAGTTTAATGTAGATTCCTTCTGGGAGTAGCATTATCTACTTATTATGCACTGCATACAAGTAAAGAGGGAGCAGACAGAAAAGGAGTTACATTAAGAGGATTTGCTTCTCGGTCATTTTTCTGATCTGATGAAACTGCATGAATTGCAGATGAAAAATTTTCACTCCACAAAGTGTTTGGATGTGAGCGATACAATGCCTAGTGGCATGAGTTATGCAACAAAGATGAGAACAACATCTTCAGCATAAAGAGAACTTTGGAATAGGAAAAGTAGTGTTCTTGGATATCTATTAAGAAGCTCATCCATTATTTGGCAGGTCAGATCATCACCATGACTCCTGCCTTTCCATGCTAGGTTGAAACCTAGCAGTAGGATGTGGAATGTTACATCTGCCTGTTTCTTTAAAAAGAGCCCAATCAGCACTACTTTGAGATGACAGATATAGAAAATGTTATGGTAAGTTCTGCTTAACTTCCCACCCTTCTCCATTGTATGGGGTTATTGGTGGAACATCATTGTCTTCTGCCCTTCAAGCAGAATTGTTTTCATATTTTTAGCTTGACAGTGGGCAGCACAATTCTTTTTAATGTGCCAAAATCCATTAATTTACTGTTCTGTTCTTGTTACTAGAGGATCTTTAATGCATCCCGTGCCTTTGTTCATAAAGTAGCCTAAGTCATGACTGCTTTCATCATAGTTTGTCAGAAAGGAGACTTCATAGATTGAGTCTGAAAATAGCCTCCATATCAGGATCTCATTTTACTGCTGTATCGTGCACTAAATTTATGAGTGTAAGGGTAGCAGATGGCTGAAGCCTAGGAGTAGGAAGCTGAGATAGCATCAGTGCCTGCTATGGCTTGTTCATTTGCCCGTGGGAACCAGGAGGGCCATATTCTGATGGATGCTCTGGCAGGATGTTTTATGCAAATTACCTAGCTACTTTCTGCTTAAATATATGTACTTGCTGATCTGAAAGCACTTGTTCCTGGTCTTTACTTCTGCAGCTCCTATTGTCTGTCCCTCTTCCCTGCCTGTTCATACTCTTCAGTTTCATCAATGAAGATCACCCCTTCACTAGGCCCATCAGCTTCCCATATTTCCAAGAATGCTAATGGAAACATATATCTTGAACAAAGAAAAATTATCAGAAAAGTAATTGCTATTTTGCTGCCAAAATGGCAGTACAAATAATGCAGAATACAATAATGAAAAATGAAACTTGGCTTTTTGCTGATTTACAGATATGTGAAACTCTGCAGTAATGTGAGGAACGAACAAGGGTAGGGAGGGGCAGCTATTTGGGGTAAGTGCTTGCATCTCACCCATAGGGCAGGCTGGCCAGCCAGTGTGGCTTGCAAGCCTCCTCAAGGGACAATTTCAAGAGATTACCAGACACAATGTAAGTTCCTGGGTGGGGTGATGAGAGAAATGAGCCAGAAAGATGTGATGTGCTGAGTTTTGAGGAGGCTGCATTTGACCCAAAGTAAGAGAGGAAGTTGTCACAGCTTTAGCTGTAAGTGCCATCATTGCATACTCCTTTCTTGTAGATTGCTCAGTCATCATCCCCATAAGCTCCAGCCTCTCCTTTACTCTTTGTAGGTTCTTATTATTTCTGACGAGGCATCTGAGACTGCCTGTCTGTCTCAGTCTTGCCCTTCCAATTCTAGGCTTGTACAAATTCAGTTCTCCAAGAAGCAATCACTGTGAGGCTCTCTTGCCAACTGCAGCAGTTGCCTCTAGTGTGCTTGCCACTGCAGGCTGTTTGGCTTTACCCATAGGCAAGAAAATAGAAGTGTTGAATGTTCCTGCCTCTGCTAGACAAGGAGGAACCTTCCTCTCCATTGTTGCGTGGTTGCCATTGTTCTCCTCTCTTGTTTAAACCTGGACTAGTATGGTAAGCTGTGCCTGGTTTTGGGATTTCAGGATCTCAGATACATTCTCTAGAACAATGACTAACCCTGGGTGCTAGGTGTGGGAGAGAGATAGGCAAGCTGCTTAATGGTGGTGGGAAGCTGTCTCTGCTTGTTTCTAGGATTGCTTATTCCCTGATGTAGGGTTAGGAGGATGGATGAGGGATTGGTGAGAGGAAGAATAAAAACCCCATTGTCTTCAATAACTTCGTATTTGGCCAGGCAGCCAAAGTACACTTCAAGCCAGGTGTTTCTTTATGCTGTTAATGTTCATGATTCCTGTTGCACTCTATAAACTCCTGAACAAGGTTACCAAGAAATTTGTTCTTCTAAGAAGCACTGTAGGGACATAGTTTTGTACCTCCAAATTAAAGATTAATTTTAGCCTTCTTAGTGCCTTACCAGAGGTTCTGTTCTCTTGGTTAAGGAAGACAGGGTGACCTGAGCTCTGCATCGTTTCACATTTTTATGTGGTGTCTTGGTTTCGTGTCAGTGCCTTGATTCACTTTTCAGTATTGCCACTGTTTAGTTGGCAACAGAAAGGGCTGAAACATGAGAAAGGAGAGGGAAGAACCACAGCAAGTCAGGTCTGTGTAGCATGGCTGGGCAAAAGTAGCCTGCCTGCTGCCTCTTGGGAAGCAGAATGTTATTTTTAGGGCTAGCCCTAAATGGGGATGTGCAGTCAGCCTACCAGGGAGAGGTGGCTCTGCAGACCAACGATGGCTGGATGTGCTATACTGCCAGCTGGCAATTCACCTGAGGCTTTGTCAAGTGACATAGGCTTTACACCCAAGGCTTTCAGAAAAAAACTGTAGCCATGAAAGGAGGCTTGGAAACCCCACTCACACCTTGAATACCATGTTCAGTTTTGGGCCGCTCACAAGAAAGGCACTAGGGTGCTGGAGCATATCCAAAGAAAGGCAACGAAGCTGGTGAAGGGTCTACAGCAGAAATCTTACAAGGAGTGGCAGAGGGAACTGGGGTTGGGTAGCCTGGAGAAATGGAAGCTGAGGAAAGACCTTATTGCTCTCTACAGCTAACTAGTTGAAGTAAGGTTGCAGCAAGGTAAGTGTCAGTCTCTTCTCCCAAGTAACAAGTGGTAGGACAAGAGGAAATGGCCTGAAGTTGTGCCAGGGGAGGTTTGGATTGGATATTGGGAAAAATTTCTTCACCAAAAGGGCTGTCAAGCATTGTAACAGGCTGCCCAGGGAAGTGGTGGGGTCACCATCCCTGGAGTTATTTAAAAGATGTATAGATGTAGTGCTTAGGGACATGGTTTAGTGGTGGACTTGGCAGTGCTAGGTTAATGGTTGGACTTAATGATCTTAAGGATCTTTTCCAGCCAAAACAATTCTACAGTTCTATGACAACAGCTAAGAGTCATGGAACAGCCAAGGTTGTTCCCATATGTCACCCGTATCAGACTGCATGAGGCACTTCTGCCATGAGGACATACTGACTTGTGGAACTCACAAATTCCACCCAGCTTTCCCTTCTCACTATAATTGCAGCATCTTCCTTGTGTTCTGGCTTGGAGGAGGTCAGACACCCTTGGGAATACCCTTGGGAGCAGAGGACTAGATTTTCCTCCCTGTGTAATCCCACTGCATCAGTGTCATCCGGGCAGGACGCGGTCCATCTTTTTGCATGACTCCCCAGCTCCTTGGCTAGGCAGAAGTAAACCCAACTGGCTGATGTGAGAAGCCATGCTCTGAAATTTTCCCTAACTTCATTCCACAGCATCTAAATGTGTATTTTGAGGGGTGTTTTAATTGCAGGGAAGCCTCCTGAGTCATGAGCTCCTAAATTAGCTTTAGGTTTCTAGGTGAGAAACCGCACCGCGAATCCCCGCACGCCAGGGAGGTGTCTGGCGGCCGGGAGCGGCTGGGCTGGCGGGGTGAGGCGGCCCCACCCGCACACCCACGGGAGCTGCTTCCCTTGCGCCTTTGCAGCCCTAACTTACCGAGGTTTTATTTTAAGGCCGAGGCGTTGCTTGAAAATTACACCGCCGGGTTACG
>NW_009970716.1:3430225-3475123 GCF_000747805.2 Chaetura pelagica
CCGGGCGGGCAGAGCCGGGCGGGTTGCCGCGGACACCTCCGTCTGTCCGCCTGTCCGCCGGTCGCGGAGCGGCCGCTGGGGGCTGCGGGGGTGACTTCCAGCCTGTTGGAGCACGGAGGGGTCCCCGGTGCCGGGCGGCTCGGCGGTGCCCGGGGAGGCGAACAGCGGGAGAGCCGGAGCCGTTCCGCTCGTTGCGGGCAGAACTCCTGGTTCGGAGCAGTGAAACGTCCACTCGGCTTTACAGCTGGTCTGATTCGGGTTTTTCTGGTAGTTGCGGTTTTTAGTGCTGTCGATTATTTTCATTTTTGTTTAAAGGGTCTCAATCTGATACTTAGAGCCAAAGGCGTTTGGTTTCCTTCCTTTAAAGCAGCTGGCAGGGGCATGCTGACAGCAGGGTGCGTGCACCCCGGTGCTCCCAGCTTTCTGGAAAACCTCTGGAACTGAAGTGGGCGAAACACGACAGTTTCTTGTGGAAGAGAATCTCAGGAAAAGGACAGCGTCATCCTGCCATTAATTTAGTGAAGATAGGATTCCTGCTAGAAACTCTCCATATGGGTGCTCCAGGCTTGTATGCGTTGCAGATTACAGTGGGGCGGGGTATATTGGCCTTGGAGACCACGAAGTATCGTTCGTGGTCATTCCTCTGCAGCTGTCACCGCGCCTGCTGCCCAGATGTCCTGCCCTGCAGCTCATCCACTGCCTTCCTGGCAGTTCTGAGGCCTCAGTCTCCGCTGCTGCTGCGGGAATGTGGCACGTGACCTACATAAAAACTTTTGTTCCCTGGCAAACACCTGTTTGTCCAGTCAATTTTTAGGGTTGTCTTTTAGATCATAGATGTGTTGTTGTAGGGACTGTTTATGCTGTATAGGGACTTTATGTCTGTCTTTCTCTATATACGTAAGTCCTAAAAACCACCTCCAGCTTTTAGAGGTGAGGCCATCTAACCTTTTTGGTCATAATAGCTTATTATGTTAATGTTATGAGTGTGCCTACTGGGGAAGGTACATACCTGCAGTGAGCATTAGTGGGTTAAGTCTTAGAAGTCTTTTACACACTCAGCTATTGCAGTGCTATCCACCTTTATGAATTTCTGTTACTTTTCAAAAGCACAGACGTCAGCTTAAAAAAAAAAAAAAAGAAATCAATCTTACTTTTGGTTTCTTCCTATATAAAGCGAGAGAGAATAAATCCTTCATAATTCTATCTAATTGTGGCCTGTCAAGATGAAAGAAATAAAGCTGTTCTTGTTAATTAGTGATTTTAAAAAGTGATTCTGTCTCTGACATTGTGGCTTGAAATGTTAGAAGTAGTTGGCAAAACAAAAGTGATTGTAGTTTGAACAGTACATAAGTGAGTCCAACGCTTTGATTCCTTTTGCCCTACCTTGTAAAATACAAGTTTTACAATTTTTGTTTAACTCCAGTGTGTTATAGAGTTCCAAATGTAAAGTGGCTTAAGATAATTTTGTTGCTCAGCCTGGAGAAGAGAATGCTCTGGCAGACCTTATAGTGGCCTTCAGTACCTGAAGGGGGCCTACAGGAAACCTGTGGGGGGTACTTTTTATAAAAAGGGCATGTAGTGATAGGACAAGGAGTAATGGCTTTAAACTGGAAGAGAGTGGATTTGGGTTAGACATTAGGAAAAAATTATTTGCTATGAGGGTGGTGCAACGTTGGACCAGGTTGCCTAAGGAAGCTGTGGATGCCCCATCCCTGGAAGTGTTCAAGGCCAGGTTGGATGGGACTTTGAGCAACCTGGTCTAGTGGGAGGTGTCCCTGCTTGTGCAGGGGGGTTGGAACTAGGTGATCTGTAAAGTCGCTCTCCAACCCAAACCATTCTGTGATTTTGTATAAGGTGCTAAACAAAGGCAAAGCTGCACTGGATGTGTTATTTGTCATTCCACAAAATATTGTTGCATGTGCTTCCCTGGCAGGCAGGGACATCACTGACCCACTCAGGGCCATAAGCCAGAAGTCTGTTTTAGAACTGTGATGGTGCAGCAGCCATTCTGTAGCTCTGGGTGGATTTTATTTTAGCCTAGCTGGATATTATTTTGCCAACTATAGAGGTAAATACAGCGAACAAGTTCTGTTGAAATTCCTTATACTGTGCACATTGTGATGGTTTTGCAGCACCTTACCTAAGACACAATGGAGTCTGTTAAGTCCAACATGCATGGCCCAGTTACATGGACAATATTCTGCAGTCCTGGTTCTTCTCTCTTTTTTTAAGGGAAATAAAGAAGTGGCCTACATAAAAACAGTTTGTAAATGCATTTTGGTACCTGCTTTCGGAAGGTCAGTATTTGGTTTTAGAGAAAGTTAGTTTCTAACTGACTTCTTCTTTTGTTATTAATTTATCACTTTCTGCTTTCATGTATTTAGACGTCAGAATTACTGATGTGTTAATGTGATTTGCATAACAGATGTGTAATAAAACCAAGTCTGTGTTTGTGTTTCAGAATTTTCCCTGCTAGATATTTTAGGTACTTGACATCCATTCTTAAAGACCAAATTTTGTCTCTGCTGAAGCTTGTCATAGCAAAATTGGGCCTAAGAACATCATGAGCCTTTGCAGGGCTAGTACAATAGAAGTAGCAAGATCCTCTTTCTCTTCTTATAAGTGCATATGAATAGGGAAAGTATACAGTAACCTGACAATACCAAGTATCAGATTCTTCCTCTGTGTGTTTTGAACATCTATTAGTTACTCATTGCAACTAATAGAAAAATATTTTGGCAGATGCATTTGTACATAGAAATTGATGTCATCTGCCCACATTCTGCTTGGGAAGTACATCAGAGAGCCTGTGAGCCTGCTTTGCAGGGCTATTACATATATACTATTATACTTGATGTTAAGCATGCTTTCCATTTTAACTTCCTAGGTTATGGATTCCATTTATTAATATGTTCAGATCTGTCTAGTTGTTAATGTGGCACCTAATTTTGCAAGATGCTGAGTCCTCTGTAAGTACAGTGGAATGTATGAAAACTTTGTAAGGTTATACCGCAGAGATGAATCTTGCAGTCCTTGTTCAAGTTGGGAAAAAAAAAAAAAAAAAGGTTGTTTTCTCAGAGGAGCTCCTTCATCTTGCACATGTTGATGCACCAACAGCTAGCTTCCCCAGCTCCCAAGGAGCCTCATTTGCAGTAAGAGTCCTTAGGTTCTCATTATGAAAAAATATGGCCAGGGATACGAGAAGGATCTGTCTGTGTTATCTGTATTAGTCTTATTTCTGCTGGACTTCAGTAATAATACAATGGAGAGGTATATTCTTCTCCTCTTCTTTCATCCTCCTCTTTCTATCCCACCACCCGTTCCATGGTATTGGCTGGGGCAAGAAAAAGGTGATGATTGCTATGGCTTTCATGAAAGATTTGAAGATGCTCAGGGAGCAGCCTATGAATTGACTGAGTGGTTGTAGATTTGCATGGTTATTGATTGAACAAATATGCTTCAGAGGCTTTAGTCAAAGTGTCTAGCTGGTATTTTTACAGATAATGGAACAAATGAGTCCCATTTGGGTGAGAACAGATGAAATACCACTTGATAAAAGTTTTTCTCATTAAGATTAGTTCTGATTCTTCTACAACTTTGCATGCATTAAAACCCATGGCTTTTTGAAGCTAAATATAATTTTATTCTTACTTTATAAAACTGCAAAACAAATGTGAGATCCAAGGCATGCATCTCCTAGGAAAGAAAAGACTTATCAGAAAGAACAGATAAGCTGTACAAAAATGTAGCACCAGCCATTTATGTGGTATAAGTAGTTGCAGTGCTTTATTTGTCAAATCTTTGTTGAATACAGATCGCTAGTATTAGAGCTTTGGTCTTTTTTTTTCATACATTCACGTGTGTATGTTCATATATTTCCTGTTAGTTAATCATAAAAGCTTTATTTTTAGCAAGACAGTATTTTTAGATAACTTAGTTCGTGTCAGTTTTCATATATTAAAAAATTTAGGAGAAAAAACAGCTGTCTGACTGAAATTATATGAAGATGTCAAGAAAAGTTGGGGGTTAGCTATTCAAATAGTTGGACTAAATCAAGTGTGAAACAGAGCTTCCTGGTGTGAGCAGCCTTAGTTTAACAAGAATTCCCATGCAAGTGAATACGTTGTCATCAGGGGCTCATCACTTTCATATCTGGGTGAGACTGATTAGATGGCACCTGTCATTAAGCACCCCTATTTGAAAACACTAGATGAAGATTTTATTGGTGAGCTCCATGAAATACAGAAGTGTTCTTACATGTAGACGCTTCTTGAGCCATGGATGTTATCAGATGCTTCAGTTTCAAGTTAGTATATAGAACAAAACTGCCTAAAAATTAAAAAGACCTTCTTTCCTGTGTGAAAACTGTGGAGCCTAAGGTGAGATGTATGTTGCAAACTAACTCTTGTGAAATAGTACCATAGATTTTCCTTCTGCAAATTAATGTAATAGATTTAAAAATCTGTTGCTAGTGGGTGCAGGGGAAGCTTGTATAATTTGCATAGCACTTTCCTTTTGATAAACTAGTCTGTGAGTCTACTGAATTAGAGGGATGTTATTCTCTGGTAACAACTGGGTCATCTTTTAGCTAAACATATGTAAATAACCAAGCCCAGAAATCCTGTTAGTTGCTTCAGCTTCTCTCTGGTATAAGCACTGATTTAAAATATTATAATTCATAAGCTGCAAATTATTTACTGCAGGTAAGTAGAAAACCTGATTCAACTTCCATTGAAGTCAAAGTCAGGCACCCGCTAGCTTCAGATAAAATTTGATCTGGCCTAAAGGGGTTAGAAGTAGGGCTGCTAGGGAGTAGAGCCGCTTTCATCTGAAAATTGAAAATCCTGCTATCTTTCTCAGCATGCTGCTACGCTGCTAAATCTGTTTGCATAGTGGCAAGTTATTAGAAACATATGTCATCCCTGGAGAAAAAAATAATGAAAACATTCCAAAGGATTTATGTATAATTTTGTGTTTGTATGTAATTGGAGTAACATTAAGGAATATTGTATTTTTACAGTTCTAAGGATTTATTAAGGTATTTTGTAATCTAAACAATTGTACTCTTAATAAAGGAGTGTCAATAATCTTACTAGCTTATGGCTTAGGGCTGCACTTGCTGAGTCAGTATGGTGGAAAAATTTTCATTTTTATTTATTTTGAAACCACATTTTTGTAAATGAGTGAATAAGAGAATATTTTAATGTTTATTTTTCCGAAGAGTTGAAATGTCTAAAAATCTCTGGATGGTTGACCTTCCAAAATAATTACTTCAAAATAATAAATTGTTGCAGGCCACCTGAGCTGCAGTAACTGCCTGGGTATGCTCATGATTAGCTGAGAGCAGCTCTGAAGTGTCTCAGCTAAACTGTTTTCTCTTGCAGACTAAGCAGTCACATTTGCTCACAGTTCCCCTGGGTTGAGAGCATGTGCAGGGACCATTGCCACAGCTCGGCTGCCATGCAGCGGCTTTGTGACACCACAGTCATTTGCTCCTGAGTTTGAATCCTGAGCCTCACTGAATGAGCTTTAAAGTTGGATCTGATCTCAATTTTCTTTGGTACATTTTAACATATTAATTATAATCTTGATTCTCTAATCTTGGAACAAGAGCCGAGATGTTTTATGGATAGGTTACATAGTCTGTTGTAGGAGTATATTCTTTTTTCATACTTAGTCTTTTGAAGTAAGTATTAGTTTTGTATTATGAAGCACAAAAGTTAAGTGAAAAACAGGTCATGGGTGGGGTAACCAACAGCAAAGTCAGTTTCCCTGTTCTATGCCCATGGGGAGGCTGGTGCAAGATGCTCACCCCCACCATTTTCTGTCTGTGGGGACAGCCATTTATTCTTGTTTCCCATCTTCTCTTTCATGTATAGCCACTTGTTCAGCATCAGGCTTGCCAAAACATTGCACAAGCCTGCAGCCCTGGTTGGCATGGCACAGCACAGGTGTCCTCTCTGTGCTGGTCCAGAAGTGCTTTCAGCAGGGGTTTTAGGTTTAGGATGTCTTGCTTCTAGCGGTAGCGCATCACCTGTGCAGCTGCAGGGGAGCTCAATTTAGAAGACTGGCAGTCATTGCTGTGGGGTGGGAAGAGAAACAGTGGGACATTCTGTAGTGCCAGAGACACTAACCAAAAGCAGGACAGTAAGCAGATTTGCCTAGGAGCTGGCTCTTCTACCTACCACTCAAGCAGAAAATCCTGTTAAAGTCAATGAGAGTTCCCGCCTTACTGAAGACCAGAGGAGGGGCCTCCCAGTTTGCTGCCTAAATGGGTTGAAATACAGTGTGACAGTAATTATACATAAGATTGCCCACCTTTTTGTATTAACATATGTCAAACAAAATTATTAAATAGCCGTTAGTCATTCAGTGCGATATGAATAATTTTGTTGTCATAGACCATTGCTACAGTCTCCTAGACTAGAAATAAATGTTGAAGTAAAGCTGAAGCATTTACTTAACAGAAAGAGGGTATTATTGTTGGATGATGTTCTGTGTCATTGACATCTTCGCTTAATTAGCTTTTATATTCCAAGTTATTTCTTTCAGAAAAATAACATTTTAACAAAAGAATGACCAAATGCAGACAGCTGGAGTTTGGAATTACACTCTGTATCAAATATCAGTAAATGAATTCTAAAATAGATGAACTGCTTATTTGGTTTATGACTGGATGTGCATAATTAGCTCATTTTCAAGTGTTTTGCCCAGATGAAATGTTAAGCCACCTGCATGGGAATAAGTAAATAGCTTTTTTTAAATCTTGGTCGGTCTTTTTAGCTCCCTTGCAGAATTCAGTTTTGATCACTGACATCAGTCTTACAGCTTTAAAGCCTGAGGTCTTTCTCTCTTATCTCATATTGTGGACTGGTCATGAAAAGTAGGGTGGGAGCAGTATTGGAACCATTGGGGATTTTAATGTGTGGGTTCTTGTCCTCTGTGAGTTGTACTTGACACAGACAAACCTTAATTAAACTGAAGGAAGCATCTGTGTCCTCTTCTGTAGTTCCCAGATACACTATTCTGTGAAGAACTGATGCACCACCATAACCTTCGTTAGCCTTGTCCTTGTCTGCTTTTAAGGAGTTGTTTTAAATCAGCATTTGTAAGAAGCACCAGATGGATGACACAAAAAAATTAATTAATCATTTAGTGACACTAGAAAATTAATTAATCATTTACTTACATACCAAATGATTTGTGAGACAGTAGCGTAGTTACCCACTATTATTCCTTGAGCAGGATATGGCTGGGTGAGTTCTTTTGTGGAGCTCCTACTGGTCTTGATGTCTCTCTTGAAACCAACAAGAACAGCACGAGTTGTGTTCATCTGTATGCATGGCTAAGCACTGACTTTTCCATGAAGAAAGGAACAGGCTTAGCTTAATCTGCATTGAAAAGTTCATCTTAGATCTTGTTAATTATCCTGAGAAAAGTTGCAGTGCAAAAATACACTTGCCAACTCATTAGGCTACAGCTGGAAGTCCAGGGAGACATGCTGATGCTTTCAAGTACAAAATCAGCTGCATTCCTCCCCCCTCCCCTTGGAATTATAAGGAAAGTGTAAAGAGAATTGCTTTATACTCTGAAGTATTACTATATCTAGGAACCCTCTTTTGCTATTGCACTGACCATCAAAATCATTTCAGCTCTTTTCCCTAGAAGAGCCAAATGGGTGATCTGAACTGGGACAATTAGTTGGAGAAAGCTGCAATTAGAGCCACACTTCACTGTGGCAGCATTTCTGCTGGCAGGACCCACATTTATATCCTGCTGGTTTGCTTGTGCTGCCCAGTCAGCCAGCTGGTTTTCTTTTGTCCTGTCTATTTAATGCCCAGGAGGAGGCCTGGTAGAAAGAGATCATCAATAGTCCTCTAGAGATCAGTGACCTTGCAGAGCTACTAGATCCTGGTCTTCTGAAGTCAATTGAAATGCTGGTATTTGTTTCAGTAAAAGCTGGATGGAGCTGGAAGCATGGAAGAGATGATGGGAGAGACGTTTTCTTGCATTATTAATAAAAGGGATTAAAAATTACCATTATAAAACAGCCAAGTATAGTGTTGCAGTGTTTCAGCTTAAGTTCTAAGAGGGAATATTTACTTGAACTATCTAAATTACAATGATAGAGGAGAACAGATGTCTGGAATGTCCTTATTAGCGTAAGTTTGTATACAAGATATATTT
This sequence comes from Chaetura pelagica, assembly GCF_000747805.2. Lineage (NCBI taxonomy): Eukaryota > Metazoa > Chordata > Aves > Apodiformes > Apodidae > Chaetura > Chaetura pelagica. The sequence continues at coordinate 3,438,413 of NW_009970716.1, forward strand.
TTTTTACAGAACCTATTTTTAGCCTTGTTTGAACAAAGGAAGTTGCTTTGTAAAGGAAGTTTCCTTAGAAATCTTCAAGCCTTTTTTTTTTTTTTTTTTTTTCCCCCAGTTCTATAACCCTGACAATTTAAAACTTGCCTAAAAAATACAGACCACCTGCACTGGATACTTATGACAGGTCCCTGGCTTCTGGATTAATCTTGATTTAGTGTGATGTCCTCCTCTATTGCCTTAGGATCATGCATCCATTAACTTCAGGCAGAACAGCATTTATTCATTTTAAAGTACTGCTGATTTTTTCTCTTTACTTTCTCCCTATTTCTTTAGTTCTGTTAGTGATGTTTCTTCCGTATTCAACTACAAATGCTGTTGTTTTCTTACAGTGCCCTATAGTTTTATCTTGTGTTTACTTACCCCTTCTTTTGCTTGTTTAGTGGCTCTGTTAACCTTTTCTGCCTTGTTCCTTCAAGGAATAACTTGGTGCAGAAATCAATGGATAATATTCCTTGGCCTATCTTATTTCTCACAAAGTTTAGCTATATAACTGAAATAATAGAAAGTTAAATTATAGACTACTGAGTTGGATGTAGGTAGTTCATCAAAAGACCAACAAAACATGCAGGATTCTGTAGGAGGGTGGATATTCTCAAGGTACAAATATTACAGAAGATGGAAATGATCAGGAATATATGTTATATAACAAATACCGAAAAGTCTGAGTTTAGCTGGGATTCACTGCATTTTAATGTTTAGGCTCCTTTTGGCTGGTTGGTCACTAGTCAGCAATATTGCACTACTGAAGATACCTTTATCTATTATTTTGCTGTATACCTAATTGATGTTGAATTGGGCAATGTGACTAGGCAAGGTTCAGTGAGTCCAGTCCCTAGAAGAGGAAGGATTAGAAAAAGATTTTGAAGTAGCCACTTGTACCAGAGGCATTTTGAAATGCCCAGTAATGGGTCAGCTGAGGTGCCAGCAGCCCCTGGATGGTACCCAGGGGGACAAAGTGGCCAAGGAGAAGAAAAAGGAGTCCTGTAAAAGCAATGATCAGGAGCTTTATGATCACAGCAACCTGTTCTTACTTGAACTGAAGCAAATTTCAAGCCCCTGGGCTAGTGGGTAGTATGGGTTGGGACAGGACTTTGCATGCAAGATTGCAAGGGTATTATGCTATGCAAGGGCCATGTACAGGGTGTTTCAGGTGCTAGAAGATAATACTTGGAGGTCATTTGGAGATGGGTAAGATTATATGGAAGAACTGAACTTGAGAAGTGCTGTGAAGAAAATAATTACAGAAAGGTTCAGATATTGTAAGAAAACATGGATACTAAGATGGCTTAATTGCAGGTAAAAAGGCAAGAGAACAAATGCTTTTTATGCAAATCTGGATCGTTTAGGAGATCATGGAAGAGTATAGGAGAGAAGGTTCCCACCTCTGGACAGTAAGATAAAAATGAACATTTTATCTTTCGGGCAGATAATTGTTCATGCTTTGTGTATGGTGTTTGCTGTTTTAGCCTTTTACCATTTTTCAGAATGCCTACAGAGGCATAAAAGTAATTTGCTTTCTTTCTACATTTTTCTTTTAAATTTTATACATATTTTCATTTGTTCTGCCACACTTGTCTCAAACTGAACTCGCAAGAAAAATTTAACTTTATGGCTTGTTGACAATTGTGCTTTGAGTTATTGAAGTTGGCTAAGAAACAATAACAAGGAGCTGAATAGGATTTTGTTTCTCTTTAAAGTGATATGGAAAGATTCTGTTACTTGTCTGATGTAGTGTAAGGTATTTTGCTCCTAAGGATTTCTTACTTTCAATTTCCAAGAAAACAGCAACACAGCAAAAATAGTTCTAAGCAGAGGAAATTTTCACTCATATGTGTTGTGTGTGATATTCTACATTTTAAAAGTGCCTGGATGCAGAAAAAATAAGTGTTAATGGATTTAGAGTTTAGATGTTGAAGATCCCAGGTTTAGTCCATGACAAAACCTGCAGTGACTCTGATTTATGTGTCATATAGAGCGGTGTTTCTTTAATACTAGAATTAAAAATATTTTTACATACTTCTTTATACTAAGGAGTAGAGATCACCAATATGTGTACTTTGACAGTCTTGCATCATATTGGAGTCACATTGGAGGGCATCCAGCACATGGAAACTGAACAAAGCTGCTTGTTTTTAGGTTCATGCTAGAAAGGAAGTCAGTTTTGTAATGATTAGGGTGGAGAGAGGCAGAGCATAATGTCTGTCTCCCAGAGCTCACCAGCTGCATGCTATTTACCCAGGAGAGGTGTTGCTGAATTGGGAAATAATGTATAGTAATTGTAATAATTTAAAATACAGAAGAGTCTCCAGGTACAAAAAAACAATCAGATCGTAGCCATAAAGGTTGCTTTTTTGATAGTAGGATATATAAAATATAATACACAGCTGTAGGGCTAGAATTGGGGAAGATAATAAAAGAAGAAACAATTTACAGTAATTACTATAACTGAGAATGCTATTTTTTAAAATCATGAGAGACTAGAAATATTTTTCAATATGTGGTCATTACCTACAATGTCATATAGATACTCAGGTCAGAAGGTAATGGTGGGCTTTTATTTCTGTCTTAAGTAATCAGAAACTGTCCTCTACTTTGCTCCTGAGTTGTAGGAGTTCTGGCTCTGACCACAGTATTTTAATTTCAGTAATAGTGCTTATGAGAGGCCTCTGTGGGCCTCTTTACACTGCAAAGGTCATATTGACTCTGATGGCACACTGTATTTGTCCACGTTTACTAATTCTCTCCTTTATTATGCTTTCTATCAATTTTCTTAGTCTAGAGGCCATAATATATACCTTCCCAGTTGTTATCAGTGACAGCTTTGGCATATTTACCAAATATATTTTCCAGCTGTTTGTAAACCCTGTGAATTAAATACTGTGCAACCAGTAATATGTCCAAATCAAAATACAGTCATTTCAATTAGAGTAAAAATAACTCACTCAAAGTACTTGCAGGTGCTTGACATTGTAGCCTTACCAATTGCTGTGGTCTTACCGGTTACTCTAGAAATGCCAAGAAAAACATGGTAGCAATAAACAGGAAAACATAGAGAAAAGTTAGTAAAATAAAACTGTATGCTTTTTTCCCCTCTCTCTCCACGTCATGAGGAATAGAACAGAGCACATCCTCCCTTTCTCTGTAACAGATTGTGTGTAGAAAACTATTTGCAAAAGGTGGAGAGCTACTGTGACTCAGAGCCAGGAGGGCAGAGCTGGGCAGAGCAAGTTAGCTGCTGACGTGAGATCAGGCAATTGCAAGCACTGGGAGGCAGGCAAGAGGTATGTTGGGATTCTGGAACAGGATTTTGATACAAACAGGCTGCCTAAGAACACACAGTGAAGCCAAGGAATCCTGCTCCATGATATCTAAAATACTGGACTCTTATTACCAAATCTTACACAGGGTCACAAAACATTAATAAACTTAAGGATCTGATTACAAATCTTAGTCGATATTTAGTACTTTATGCATTTGAAGCATGTTACAAATAATACAATTGTTAAGCCAATAATGTTTTAATGAGGAATGCTGACATGAGTGTGTTATTTTAAAAGTGAGAATCATCATACAGTATAGAGGGCTCTCCTTTTTGCGTCAGCCACATGTATGTGGTTGACATGGTTCTCTTACTTCATATAATCTGTTTCCTCCAGTTCCAGCAAAAAAAGAATTCCATAAAGGGGAATTAGTTACATGTTTGTTTTTTTGGATTCTTTGATTTGGTTTTTGCTTCTTTTTGTGTTGTTTTTTAAAAGTAATAATCCGAGTTTAGCATCTTTGCCAGGGGAAAGTCTAGTGCTGGTTCCAGTGATGGTCCATCTTCAGTCTTTTGTCGATGAAACAGCTTGTTATAGGCTTGGAGGAAGTAAAGGTAAAGGATGATTCCTTTCAGTAACATGTGAAGGTGAAAAAGCTTGTAAGGGGTCTTTTGTTGAAAGCTTGGATTACATTTTACTTGGTGACGTGTTCTGCTTTATTTTAGCTCATTAAAGTAATTTGTCATGTACACTTTAGATTATTTGGTTAAATTCCTTCTAGCTCACCTCCACTTAAATTTGTGTTATATGACAGATTAATTTTCCCCATTTATTGTCTAATCTTTTTCAGTTGTGTGCTCTACAAAGAATGTTAGGCTGGTTTCATTGGTGATGACTCTTACCTGATGTTTTGATTTCTTGTAGTCATATATAAACACTCTATTAATTGCTGTAACATTACTATGTGTTACTGATTCCTAAATTCTTTCAGCTTACAAGCAAATACTGTTGTGCAACTTTGCAGGTTCAAATACCTGCTTTTGGATGTCAGCATTATGTCCAGAGAAACCATTTTGCACCATTTAGCAATCACTGCTTATACCTCTTCCTTGTGCTAAAGTAGTTTTAGAACTATTTGGTTTGACGTGGCATATCATCCAGGGAACTTATGTAGTTAAAAAATTTCTTCCATTGCTGTCATGCAGTTCTAATGGGTGTGAGATAAGTTCACATAAATTAGTGTAGTAGCTTTATAATTAACTCTTGAAAAGAATAATTAGGTCATCTGCTGTGATCTCCTGTATGTTGGAAAACATTATATCCAAACTTGAGTACTTTATGCTTTACTCAGTAACCTGTATTTGGCTGAAGCACATCTGAATGCATAGAGAGATGGGAAATCTACCTCATCTTTGGCAGTTTGTTCACTGGTTGGTTACTCTAGAGGTGAATATGTCTGTTTGCTTCTCTTTTGAATTTGGTTGATTACAGCTGCCAGTCCTTGGTTCTTGATCACCTCTTTATTCATGAACTTCCCAATATTCAGGTTAATTTTTCTATGCAAAGGTACTTGTACACTACATAATCAAGTAAACTCTCAGTCTTCTTATCAGTACATTGCCAGATTACTCTTTCTTAGTGTCTAAGCAAAAAGCTTTTCCTTCATCCCTTCAATATATATTTTTTTTTTTCCTCTTTTTCAGTTTTCAGCATTCTTTTTTAAAAGTGGAGACCCTAGCAAATTAAGGACACTGGTGTTCAGACTCATAATGAAGATGTGGATTTCTCTTACCTTCTTTTACTGTCTGTCTCACTCCACCATGACAGAGGATAATACAAAGAGTGGTCAACATGGACAGAGGAAGGACTTCTGAAATGCATTTTATTTTTTCTGTCTTTTTCTCCCCCCAAGAGGGAAGAACTATTGTGGTGATACATTCTGTGTGTTACTCCTCTTTCTCCTAGTGAGGTTAAAACATGGAAATGTTTATGTGTGATCAAGGCTGTTGGTTTTTATAGTTGATGACTGCAGAGGACATCTGTTGATTCAGTACACCATTATCAAATGTCTGGCACCTTCATAAATGACTTAGTTTAGGAAACGGAGAGGATGTATCCGCTCTATGCTGCTGCATTTATTAAGCTTGCCAGTTACCTCACATTAGGGCTCCAGTGCATGCAACACAAACACAGTCTGAATCCAGCTTTATTGATGCCAAGTTAACAAAAATATTTTTAAAGTACCATTATGCAGAACTAATCTAATACATCATAAGAGTCCTCATTCAAGAGAAATCAATCCCTGTTTTGACAAAGGATAGAAATGCCTTGCAATCTGGTACCCATTTTGACCATCAATCAAGTCACTGAGAAAGCTGTTGGTAAATAGTAAAGAAAGGCTTGCATCCACTTGACATGTCTGGTGTAAGTGGTTTTAAAGCAGGTGAATAACCTAGAATTGATTGTCCACCATGTCTACTACAGCTTCTTTGAACTTTGTGTATCGCTAAGTGAATTATCTACTTTCACCTAAATTAGTGTGTGTAGCTCCATTTTTAAAGTGTTTCCAAGTGTATCCACTTTTGTGCCCCTGCTGCTTCATTTCATTATACAATAAGGATGATGGTTTCTCCCTGTAGCAAAGAAGTTATCAGATTTTAAATTATTTTTCTTTACATTGATCCAGAGGGACAATGCCAGCAGTTTGTTAGGGGCTTTAGGAGATCAAGTTCTCCTGAGTTTTCAAATTGTATTCATAGGCTGAAGAGTCCCACTGTGCAGATAAGCGTCCAGAATTTAATCTTTATGATTCCTGTTTGCTAGGATGTGTATCATAATGGTATGTGGGAGAACCCAGGGGAGACACACAAATTATTGCAAAGAAAGTATTTGTCTAAGGAAGTCTGTGTAAGACCCTGCTTTCAGCAACGTGACAATGTAACTCCACATACCAGACTTCTTCATTCGTGCTGCCAAAGGAATAATAGGATTGCCCTGCTTTGTTTTGCTTTTTCACCCTGGCATTAAATGAGCTGAAACTTGATGTGTGAGTTTCTGAAAATAAGGTCAGTTGAAAAAGAGTTCATTGTCCTTTTATTCTTGTTCTTCTTAGGTGTTCACAGACAAGTCCAATTTTATCCAGAGAACCATGGCCGAAGGTGGATTTGATCCTTGTGAATGTATTTGCTCACATGAACATGCAATGAGAAGACTGATTAATCTGGTAAGGACACCGTGAGGATATTTGGAAGGGTGGTTATTCAGACATTACTTCACTCTTGCAGATTTGCAGTTACTGATGCTTTTGATTCTGCTTACTCAGTTGCGTGTACAGTTAGAATCTCTGTATCTAACTTTCTGATGAGCTTTTGAATAGTTAACACAAATGGTTTTTTCCCAAGGCTGCATTTTGACAGCATCAACAACGTTTCTTTTGAAATGTTTATTTGTAACCCTTTTTAGTCTGCAGAAGGCCAAAGATACTACCCTGCAAACTCTTTGAGTTCAAAGTGATCACATGTCAAGTTCCACATACTCTTATGGCAAGATAACAATGTCAGAATTTTTAAAAGTAAACTTTAAGAAATTCTCAAGTTGAGACTGCAGTGATTTTCAGTTCCAAATTCTGTTTCTTGCTATGTCATTGCTATGGTTAAGCAGCCAAGAAAGTGATATTACATTGCTGTAACTATGACCTGTAAAATAGAAATAATTCTTTGCTTCTGTGTGAATCATAGATTACTGTCAATTGAAGAAAAAACTACAAAGTGCTATTTTTTTTTTTTTTTTCCTATTTATGTTTTGTTTTTTTTTTAAACACTAACAGTTGTGAAATGTGAGGAATTATATTAACTTAATTTCAACTCTTAATTTGGTTAAACTGTACTTTAAGATCACGTTGTACATCAGCTTCATTTGAGGTACTTCCCCTAGTTGATATGCATAAATTTGTTTTTATCCTATTTTCTTTCTTAGGGCCTGAATGAATATCCTTTCAAGTTCCTGAGCACATCAGCTTACTGAGCACATCCTCTTAGAGAGGATGCTTCTCTAAGATCAGGCCCTTCTTCTAGAGGTTTCTTACCAGTATTTTAGAAAAGTTATCAGGCAAATATGGACTCCAGTAGCCTAGGATAAGAGTAGGGCTAATGTGTAATAAAACCACATCCACATGCATACATCCACAAAAGAACAACCTTGTTTTAAGCAGCACTTTGTGAGAAGTATATGCAGCATGTTGTTGCAAATGTGTGGGTTGCACTCATAGAATGCTACTTCACCCTGAACATAAAATCATGTGTCCACACTTTCTTGGCCTTGGAGTGCATTATTACACTACCTCATCTGGCATGGCAGGGGAAGAACTGAAAGCCATGCAGATGCTGTACCTGTGTGTGCTCTCAGGGAGCTTGGATGACCCCATTTTCCAGAATTACTCTGCTCAGAATAAGCATTTAAACACTAACAGTTGTGAAATGTGAGGAATTATATTAACTTAATTTCAACTCTTAATTTGGTTAAACTGTACTTTAAGATCACGTTGTACATCAGCTTCATTTGAGGTACTTCCCCTAGTTGATATGCATAAATTTGTTTTTATCCTATTTTCTTTCTTAGGGCCTGAATGAATATCCTTTCAAGTTCCTGAGCACATCAGCTTACTGAGCACATCCTCTTAGAGAGGATGCTTCTCTAAGATCAGGCCCTTCTTCTAGAGGTTTCTTACCAGTATTTTAGAAAAGTTATCAGGCAAATATGGACTCCAGTAGCCTAGGATAAGAGTAGGGCTAATGTGTAATAAAACCACATCCACATGCATACATCCACAAAAGAACAACCTTGTTTTAAGCAGCACTTTGTGAGAAGTATATGCAGCATGTTGTTGCAAATGTGTGGGTTGCACTCATAGAATGCTACTTCACCCTGAACATAAAATCATGTGTCCACACTTTCTTGGCCTTGGAGTGCATTATTACACTACCTCATCTGGCATGGCAGGGGAAGAACTGAAAGCCATGCAGATGCTGTACCTGTGTGTGCTCTCAGGGAGCTTGGATGACCCCATTTTCCAGAATTACTCTGCTCAGAATAAGCAGAGTTCATCACCCATGTCTATAATGTGGCACTGCAGAACCTGTGCCATCATGTTCTCACATTGTGCCCCTGGTCCTGTGCACACATAACGCTTCCTCAAAAACACACAGGGCACAATGGGAGCCAAAATCACAGAATCTTACCCCAGACCAGGCTGTCTTATTGGGTGGGCTACATCAGCGGCTGCAGCAGAAAGCCAAACGGTCTCCTACAAGGACAAGAGGAAATGATGCTTGTCATCTGCCTTACAAACCACAATACCTTTGGGCTAAGCATCAAAGCTGAAGTTGCCAAACAGCCTAGATCTATGTAGTGGTAAGCTGCACCAAAGTCCAAAATGACACCAAACAGATAGAGCATATCTGTATGGCCAATTCCATGTGCTTTATGCACCTGATATACTTTCCCTTTGGTAGTTCCCAAGTGTGGTGCAGCCGGTGCTCTCCTGAGTCTCAGAAATCATGAGGTTTTGACTCAGTTTCTTATTACTGAACAGGCAATAGGCTTGTCTGGGGAAGGGAGGTGCAAGAAGAGAAAGGAATGTGTGCCCATTTGCTGATGTTGTCAGAACTGTTTAGGGTGGGAGGGACTTCAAGATGTCATTAGGCTGACTTCCTGCTCAAAGCAGAGTCAACAGTGAATTCAGGTCAGGTCATTCAGGGTTTTTATTCCAGCTGACTCTTGAAAACAAGGATAGCAATTCCACAGCTTCTTGGGGCAACTTGCTCTGTATTTAACAGTCCTTGTAGTAGTGAATTTTTGCCACCCAGTATTTTAGTTTATTGTAAATTACTCTCTGCTGTAGAGCAGTGTGAAGAGCCTGTCTCTGTCCTTGGTAACCTCCTTGTAAGTACTGGGGGTCTGCTGTTAGATCCACCCAAAACCATGTCTTCTCTGGGCTAAACAAGCCCAGTTCCTTCAGCCTCTCCTTACAGGGAAAAGTGCACCACCCCCCGGTGACCCTCTGCTGAATTCACTTCAGTCTGTTAATATGTCTCCTGTAGCGGAGCCCAAGACTGGATGCAGTATTCCAAATAGGGGTTTAAAGTGCTGAGCATAGGGGTATACTCTCATCCTTCAGTCTACTTATGCACTGTTTAAAGGTCAATGCTGTTGGCGTAGAAAATTGAGGCTTCTGTGGAGAACAGTTGTCTGTTCTCTGAAGCCTTTATGTCAGGGCTCAGCCATCCTAGCTCATGCTTCCCAGTTAGAGGCACAATTTAAAAACTTTTCTGAGCTCTCCCTGCTACTCCCATATGGTTGCTCCTACACATGTTCTTTCCCAAAAAGGATTTTTCTCTTATCCTCAACATGACATTTGTGCCATATATCCCACACTTGTGTTGACTCTGGACCTTCAGGCTTCTGGACACATGCTACAGTGGTGACAAAGAAACCCCCAGGACAAAGCTTCAGGAAATTGGGAGGAAGGAGGATGTGTAATGGCTGCTCTTTCCTCCGAGGCTTGGCAGATGCAAATCTGAATTACTATGGTTCAGACTTTCAACCTCTATTCTGCATTGGTTATCTTTTCTCTTTTTGCTACAACACACTGACAGGCAATAGTCAGCCTGTCCTCTTTACATTGTGGCTGGAGGATTCTAGGTATGAATGATGTAGGTGAGTTGTATCCAAGGTCAAAAAAAGTGCCACACGTGTCTAAGATTTTGTTCCCAGACAGCTCCATGCTGTGTAAGGTGGGTGCAAGTGGATCATCTAGAGGCACACTTATTCCCACATTATGAATGTAAACAGAGCACATCATAGGTGCACCCTTTCTGGCAGTCACCAAGACCAGTCTAACAGCGTTCCTGTGTAGTTGCAGGAATGGAGTTTATTTGCTCAGTGTCCAGCTTCCAGAAAGATTGGACCAATTAGCACTTGAAACTGTGAGGACTAAGGGGAGATGCCAGATTTCATCTACCCTAAAAAGCGAAGCAGATGCTCCTAAATATTTATAAGAGCAAATCACCAGCTGGGATAATTCAGCAGAATCTAGAAAAGAAAAGTCTCAAAAGTCTCAGTCAGCAGCCAGACTATCCTCAAATAACCTGTTGCATTATTTTAACAGGGGACTTGTTAAACCTTCATTATTGCATCTGCAACTTTTATGCTTTAGTAAGAGTTTGCTTTCTAAGCTGCTGTTTTATCACTCAATCTTACACAATATAAGCAAACAGGAGTTTTACTATTTGTTTTAAAAGGCACCCCTGAACATCAGTTCTCAAAGTTGCTGAACTTCACAAGTCTCAACGGAGACTGGGTGCCCACTATATATAAAAGTTGGATCCTCAAAACCTTTACTCCAAAACCATTGTGATAGAAGAAAGCCAGACAATCTGTAGAGAGGGGGAAAAAAAAATCCAAACATGCTCTATGCCCAGAATGGTTCCCTACAGCTATTCAACTGTTGATTTGTTTTAACCTAGACAGGTGTAAAACACACCAGAGCGCACTTGAATGGGATTACAGCTGGGAGTACTTGTCGGGATTTTGAAGCAAAGTGTATAACAATGGGGTTGTAATTGTCTCCAGACCAAGCATTGTAAATCCAGAAGTTCATAGTTTAGCAGAATAACAATGTAATTATAAGAGATGCCCAAGTGTGGACATGTACTTTTAGGTTTCTTTAGTAATAACACTGTACAAGAAACCCATGATTGATGTAGACTTCAATAACATGCATTTGGGTTAAATTTAACTAGTTTTTACAGACTTATTTGTTTATACCTTTATAGAACAACATTGATAAGAATTAAGGCTTCTGCTAATGGAAAAGGCATGATGTAATCAGTTATGACCATTACATGTAGAGTAAAAAATACATATTTAAATGTAAAGGATTTCTATTAGAGTTAACTGTATGGGAAATTTGAATGATGCTACTTACGCCATGGTCAGAAGGAGGTAAAAAAGTCTGACTCTACAATTTGAAGTTCTTATTTTAATTCCTAAAGTGTTAAATTTAATTTCTAATTTAATTTACTTTGAAATTCTTAGAAAATGTATTCGGTATTCAAAGCACAATTTGTGGATGAATACGTATTTTTAATATATAGCATTATAGTTTAAATCCCTACTTGAAATGCATACTTCAGTTCATCTTGTCATTACATATAATGCTTATACAAAGAAAAAAAAAAGCTATTGTAATTTCAACTCTTCTTCCTCTCTGCTATTAGAAACACCACAGAAAATTGCAAATAAGAAAGCTGGTTGTTTTTTAAAAGCCTGATTCTTACTAAGCTACGTGGCTTGATTATTTTTCTGTCCATTTTGCTTGACTAAGCAGAGATTTGTTTGTTGAGTTTTTTTCTTAATTCGTAATACCATGGGGATTTTATGGACAGTGGACTGTACATCTCTAATGTGCATTTTACTATTAGAAGATTTTTGTGCTGCTTATTAGGTTAACTGGATGATATTGTTCTTATAATTTATATATACATGCTTAAGTGGAGCTGAATTCTCTTATGCTGAATATGCTATTGTTTTTCTGAAGTGGATTTTTCAGGGTTCTCCTTGGTGTCAAAATATGAAAATTTTGCACATGGTAAACTTCTGTAGTAAGGCCACTCTAAATAATGTGCAGACATTATGATTTCCAGACATTCCTAGGAAACAACAGAAATCTAAAGTCTTTGGTTGTGACTTCATAAATATCATTTCTAGCATGTAATACCCGTGGCAACATCTGTTATGATTTGATGTTGTGTAACAATTTGGCTGTTCTTTGTTGGGTTCACTGTTTACTCTGGATATAGCAAATAATTGCGAACTTCCAGAAGAGGAAGTAAGCATAGAAGAAAAATATCACAAGACTTCCCGTCCTCTGCAGATACACGAGAGTTGTCAGGAGACAATGACAGGTCTGTTAGCTTGTATGACTTTGTCTTTTGTTCAGTGTAGTCCATCTGCAAAACTTATTTGGACAAGAAGAGGCAAAGTTCAAGAACGAAGAACAAGGAATGACATCAAGTACTTTAATGAAGGGGACTCTGTCAGACAAGAGACCAGCTGTTTGAAAGAATCACGGTGAAGATCCTTGTGTGGTATCCAGAGGACATGGTTCCTATCTTAGATGTGGCAGAAGATAGCACATCTCTGGATAGAACAATGTTATATTTAAAATTTTTGTTTCCCTATTTTTCACTTACTTTGTAAAATAAAAATCTGATTGCACTATGTTACTCCTCCAGACTTTGATGCTCTCAGAGTAAGTTAGCACGGCTGATCCATGGAGTATTTTAGCACAAAGCTCAGTTCCAGTCTAAAAACTGGATTGAAACACAGTGTATGCGGTGGCAGAGGATAGTTATACATAGAGCATCTTCCATGAAGCCTGAGACCTGTGTATGACTGCTTAGAGTGGCCAGAAATGTCAAAGCAAGCCAGTAAAACACATAACTTTGTATGATGTAAACATCCTTTTTTTTCCCCCTTTGATACAGTACTTGTTTTACAGGAAATGTGACTTTAGAATTCTCTCATACTAGTTTCTCTGAAAATGAGCAGTATGTTCTTTAGCCCAAAACATTTCTAGTTCTGTAATACACAAGGACCCATTTTTATGAACTACTAGCAGTTCTGCTGTAGGGATTTGATGGCCTTACAACCATTTGATTTGATGGGAATTACAACCTTGTGTACCTTTCTGTAGCTAATTGCAAAGTAATGGCCCATGTGTAGTTGTGTTGCTGTACCAGAAGGCTTGAATGTCTAAAAAGCGCTGGGGAACGAAAAGCAAATAATTTTTTTATTTTAATCTCTCTTGTATTTTGAAGTGTCACTAGATTTTTTTATAGCAAAAGTTGCAAATCCTCAAACTATTTCAACACAGTTAGTTCAAACACTGTTTTGTCAACCAAGTTTCCACATAACTCACTTGGCCAGGTCATTTTAGAGTCTTATTATTATAAACTGGCATAGTCTGAAATAGTATCCAGCATAGCCATGAATCTTGGCTGAGGGAGACCTTGTGCAAACAGCACAGAATAAATACAGATGACTAAAATAGATCTGCGTTGTGTGTTGCAAATGGTTGAAAAGCTCTTGAGATGTCAGCACAGCTAAACCAGACTTACATAGTCCCTAAGGCAACCAGCAGAAGTGAGTTACCCTACTGATGTGGCCTTCTACTGAAAGTACAGGAGAACTATACAGACTACATATGTGATAATTTAAAGTCCCCTTCTAAATACAAAACTTGCCCTGGAGGCTTTTTACACGTTACCTGTCATCTGCCTTGTAATTATATTTTAATAGCAGCTGCTACTGCTTGTGGTCTATAGCCCTTCTTAGCCAACCACCACAAAAGCAGGAAATTGCATTTTTCTCCCACTTGCACCTTTTTTCTAAACCTGTGCCTTCAATTCCCAATTTCTTGGCACTCAAGCTGATTCAAAAAGGACCTTTCCCAACAGCTAAACCTCTGGTTGCTTATTAGGACAAGGAAGCTATCATCCTTCTGAGATGCATAGAAAAAGACTTGCTGTATGTCTGAAGTCACTGGGCCAAAAGAATAAAACACAAGGTTGGAGTGGCAGGGCACGAGGCTGTTTCCAAGCACTCTTGCTCCACTGACACCATTTCCCCACCTTCAGTGGGTGCTCAAGGTGCTGTTGTGGCACAGGTTAAGGCCCCAAAACTGTATCACAGAACCCATGCATTGCTAATGGTCTTTAAGCAACAAACTAGTTGTAGATCAAGCAGTTTAAATGGACAGTATTTTCTAGACAGATAAGTGGATTTTTTTTTTTAATGAAAAAAAGAGGCAAGTGGTCCACTCGGGTCCATGTCACTTGGAGACTATTTTTTCCTACAAGGGATTAGGTATCAGGACTTAAATTAAAGTTGAAGGTGCCTGTCATTCTTTGCTTTTCTAATTCCTAAGCTTTGTAGTGTGCTGGAAGCTGCTGCTTCTTAACCAGTATATATTAAAAAAAAACAACAACAATAAAAACAGATCTCAGTCACACCTCATGACTGCCTCAAAGCATGCATAGTGTGACAGTCCTACAAGCAGTGTAGAAAATTAGGCTTTGAAAATTCTGACTACTTGATATTCCTGAAGTAATTATTAGCTATAAACTGTATTAGGAATGGCTGAACTGTGTTTGATGACAAGAGCTGTGTTGTAGCCTTCTCATTTGAGGACAAAGGAGAAAATTGCACCTTTTCTTTCAGACCACATGTGGATGTAATCAACATTTGGAGCAAACTGTACTTTCCGGTTGGAACTCCAAGTTATAAGCCTTTTCCTCAAGGTTGTCCAGGTGGGAGTACCCTTTTCATTTGCTAACATATATCATTTTGCAGAAGATACTCAACTTATGGGTGTCTTTATAGTACTTATGGGTAACTTCCATCACCCTGATATTCGTTGGAAAGCCCACACAGCAAAGCAGGTTCAGTCCAGAAGGTTCTAGCAGTGCATTGATGGTAGATTTCTAATACAGGTAGTGAAAGAAACAACGAGGAGAGGAGCACTGCTAAACCTTATACTAACAAATAAAGGAAGTCTGTTTGGGGACATTAAGGTTGGGAATAGCCTTGGCGACAGTGACCATGACATGGTAGAGTTTAATATTTTACAAGGAAGAAGCAGGGCAGTAAGTAGGATTACAACCCTGGACTTCTGTAGGGCTAACTTTGGACTCTTCAAAGATCTACTTGCAAGAATCCCATGGGCTAAAACTCTGGAAGCAAAGGGAGTCCAGAAAAGCTGGTCAATTTTTAAATACTACTTCCTCCAAGCCCAAGATAGGTGCATTCCTTTGAGTAGAAAACCAGACAGAGTTGGTAAATGACCTGCATGGATAAGCAAGGATCTTCTGAAGAATGTCTCATGGAAGAAGGAAATGTTCAGTTAGTGGAAGAAGGGACTTATCACTTGGGAGAACTATGGGGACATTGTTAGGGTATGTAGGAAAGCAGCAAGAAAGGCCAAAGCCCTCTTAGAACTTAAACTGGCAAAGGAAGTAAAGGAGAACAAAAAGAGCTTCTTCAAATATATCAGTAGTAAAAGGAAGAAGAAGGAAAATACAGGCCCACTGCTGAATGAGGTGGGAGCCCTGGTAACAGAGGATGCAGAGAAGGCAGAGTTGCTGAATGCCTTCCTTGCTTCAGTCTTTACTAAGACCAGCCCTTATGAGCTTCAGATCCTAGATATAGGAGAGGAAGCCTGCAGAAAGGCATCCAGATGGGTCTTGCAGAGGGGTTGGACTCCGTGATTTTCAGAGGTCCCTTCCAACCCCTAATATTCTGTGATTCTTTGAACTCTTTGGTCAAAAAAGGTATAAGTTTGCTAATGCCTTCTTGGGAGACTTGTGTATGTTGTTTATTAATGTTTTCAAGTGCCTCTGTAGTAATATTATGTAGGATTGTATCATGTCCATTTGTTGTCTAGTATTTCATGTACTCACAGGTGCTGTGAACTCCTTGTAATGATTCTGACTATTGCACTACTTCACCTTGCTGTCCTGACTCTCCCTGATCTGCTAATTCATTCTGCTTGACACTCATTAAAAGTAGGATGCCAGTGACATCCTAGGTCCTTAAGGCCAGCAAAATTATAAAATTAAGTACCAATAAAAGTAATTACATTATAGGAAAGTGAGGGACGTGTGGAAAAGGGGGATCTATATGATGCCAAGGCTAAACAGCAATTCTAGGAGAAATGAGAAAATAAAGGGAAGAATGAGTTCTTGCCTGAATTAGGGTTCCTATTTACACAGTGGTCCCTCTGACTTGTTAATCTGCTGCAACTTCCTCCATAAAATTTCATGTCTTTCAGTATGAAAGTTAATGTTCTCCCTCTGTCATGACTGGCAGATGGTTTGTAATCTAGTGTTATTATTCTGAAAGGAACGAGCCATCCTTCACTCTCATTTGCCATGGGAGAGAAAATAACTTGTCACCTCACAGGACCAAACTCCCTATTTTTAATGCAAACTGTTACTCTGTCCTTATATGCAAAATCATGTATTTTATTTTAATTCTGCATATGCTCATAGAAAATGTAGGATTGAGGAAGGCAGTGTTCACTTTGCACTTGTTTGTTCCTCTAAGAGAATATAATGTAGTTTAAAAGACAATTTAATTCCATCAGTATGTCCTTCTTTCCCCCCTTATTTTTCTTACTTCTCGTGGCCAGCTTGTAGCAGAATAATGCATGTAGGTGTCATTTTTTGCATCTTTAAATCTGAACTCTACAGATAATGCTACAATACAATTTGCAGCCTGGCTTGTATTCAGGACTGGCCTATCCTACCATAGCAATTTATTTATCATTCTGTTTACTAAATCATTTGTATACTTTGGACAGAACAGATATGGCTGCCAAGAAAGCTTAAACAGTGATTTGATTACCCAGAAGTATGAGAATGCAATCAGGAGTATGCCATGGTGTTGTCATCTTCTGGCATCATTGGAGAGAAAAAGCAGAGCTTACAACTGGTCTAAATTGCAAAAATGTATTTTCACAAGGGATGATATTTTGCCCTTGCTATCACAAAAAAAATTATGTCAACAGTCTTTATAATTCCATTTTAAATTTATTTTTATTCATGGTATAAATGACCATGTCAGGTTAGTTATCTGTCCTTGCTTTCCTTCTTATCTCCTTTTCTCCTCATTGCCAACATTATACATTTCTGTCTTCTTATCTTTGTACCTAATTTATCTGTTTCTTTCACACATTTCTCTGGGCTTTCTTCCATCACAATTTTTTTGTAGGGAGGTCTCTTCCTGACCAGGCGCATGAACTTGCTAATCTTTCATTAATGTCTTTTCTGAGGATTTGCTTCTGCTTTGAGCTGCCTCAAAAGTTACTCTAAAAGGCAATTATTTTAATTATCCCTACATAAAGAATGTATTTTCATCTCATCTGCCATTCACACTAGACTTCATCGATCATTGGACTGCCACTAGTCCTTTTCTTCTTGTTTTGTTACCTCTTTATTACACCATTTCTGGAGTTGGAAAGTGCTTTTGGATGGGGATATGCCATTATTTCTTCTGCAAAATGCCAAACTAGTGAGCTGTCTGATCATTGCTATCTTCCTGATATATGTATGCTTTGTGTTTGTTATTTTTTTCTTGGTGGGTTTTTTAGCTGTTAAATAATACACTTAAGTGTTCATACTGGGTAGGAACTCTTCTTTTTTTCAGGCAAGATGCTACTGACTTTAATTAAAAAGAGCAGAAATTGCAGGACCAGTCCCAGGATTTGTGAGATTGTTGAACTCTGGGGTAGCAAATTCTGAAAACTCATTTGAAGAGTTTCAGAGGAGTCCCCTGAAGAGGAAGCGAGAGCATTGGCACAAGAGCAAGTTACTGTGAAGGCAGTGAAAAGTCTGAATTTCCTTCTCCACAGTAGCTATCTGTGATGAGTGGTAAATGCAAAGTAGCTTAACGTCTTTCATGGGAAGACTGAAATTATCCCAGTGGCTGAGGTCACTGTATTGGAAAAACAAGTTCTCTGTTTAGCTAGATGAAGCTGTTTCACTGGGCTTGCTATTTCCCTTGGACTTAAGTGATTTTGTGGAGCATCTAACATGCAGTAGAAGTTCACACCCTGTTTTCACCACACAGTGGCATGTTTGTGTGCCCGTAGTAGGTTTGCATGAAAAATTAGAGACTTTACTTACTCTGGTGACTTCACAAAAAAGCTTCCTGAGTCTGATAGCAATGTGACTGTTCACATTTTGTTCATAGCTGGGGATGGTGAAAAATGGTGGCTCTCACTGCTAAAAACTGTGCAGACTCCTATCAGAACTTGGCATCTGGTGTAAGAGTAGCAGCAGGACAGACATTTCAGGTATGCTTGATGGGTGGATCCTGTTGTTCCACAAGATGGCATATTAAAACTGAACTTTATATATAGTGTCAAAGGAGTAGGAGCTAAACACTGTTGTGCTGGTGTGAACTGAGGCTAAAAACTGTGTTTTGGAAAAACAAAAAAAAAGAAAAAAAAAGGAAAGGAAGAGCTATTTCAGATTTGAACTAGAAGCACATTTTAAATGTGCTTTCTTTATTTTTGCAAGGCAAAATTTGAATGTCACAGGGAAACAGTGAGGTAAAGCCCTTTTCTCTCTTACCATTAGAATTAACTTGGTTTCTTTTTTTCTTGGCATTGTTTTGGGTTTACATTTGAAATAACGGCAGTAAAAGGATGCTGATTCGCTGTAATTCAGCCACTGGTGCCTCCCAGTTCCAAGAACTTAGGAGAAGCTTCATAGAAACCAAATATTCATATTGACCAAAAATTCTTCTGTTATGGGGATTATTAATTTAAATTATTTTTACTTATGCTGTTCAAGATTTTAAGTGTACTTGGAGGGAATTAAAGCTCACAGCTGTGTTTAAAATAATGTGCATCTATAGTTAGTATTATTACTTATATTGCCTGCAAGTTTGCTCTGTATTAAAACTGAAAATTTTTTAGCCTTTTTAGCTCCCTTTCAGTTTTTGTTCTGTTTACAGTTTGTGTTGAATTTACTTTGGACAATAAAAGATAAATTAGTTCCTCTTTTGGCTCACGTGCTCTAAGCCATTTATTCTATTTGGAT
The DNA here is from genome assembly GCF_000747805.2 of Chaetura pelagica. Lineage (NCBI taxonomy): Eukaryota > Metazoa > Chordata > Aves > Apodiformes > Apodidae > Chaetura > Chaetura pelagica. The sequence continues at coordinate 3,457,392 of NW_009970716.1, forward strand.
GACAAAATGCACAGAGAATGTTAAAATTCAGATATAATCCTCGTTATTTAAATAATATTTTAAAATATTGTTATTTATTTATATATTTAAATAATATTATTTACTTAAATAATATTTTCTATACATATTTAGTTGTGTAACATTTTTAAGTCTCATCTTCTTTTGCTGAATAAGCCCTGATATTTTGTTTCACTCACCTGATTTCTGTGTTCTTTTTAAGGGCTTATTCCAGAATAGACTGAAAAACATGAAAGGTTGTTGCTGACTTTAGTGGGTGTCAGATCAGGCAGTCAACTATTAATCTACTAAATTCACATTTTTGACAACACAATCTCTGAAATATGAATAAACCCAAACACACCATTAATAATACTGCTTTTTCATTGAATCAGAGAACTATTCAGATTGAAAAAGTCTCTTGGGATCACCAAGTCCAACCATCATCCCTACTCTACAATGTTCTTCCCTAAACCCTAAACCATATCCACCAACACCACATCCAAACGACCCTTATACACATCCAGGGATGGTGACTCAACCACCTCCCTGGGCAGCCAGTGTCTAACCACTATCTCTGTGAATAAATTTTTCCTAATGTCCAGTCTAAACCTCCCCTGTTGCAGCTTGAAGCCATTTCCTCTTGTTCTGTCACTGATTACTTGTGAAAAGAGACCAGCACCAACCTCTCTACGATGACCTTTCACGTAGTTGTAGAAACTGATGAGGTCTCCCCTCAGCCTCACACTATTTCTAACACAAGCCAGGATGCCATTTGCTTTCTTGGCCACCTGGGCACACTGCTGGCTCATGTTCAGCCGCTTGTCAGTGAGAACCCCCAAGTCCTTTTCTGCCAGACACTTTCCAGCCACACTTCCCCAAGCCTGGAGCGTTGCCTGGGGTTGTTGTGGCCCAAGTGCAGGACCCGGCACTTGGCCTTGTTGAAGCCCAGACCACTGACCAAGGAGCCCAAGGATCTAATCTATCCAGGTCTCTCTGTAGAGCCTCCCTATCCTCATGCAGATTAACACTCCCACCTAGCTTGGTGTCATCTGCAACCTTACTGATGATACACTCCATGTCCTTGTCAAGATCGTCAATAAAGATGTTAAACTTTTAAGTATGTAAGAGTTAACATATTCTAAGAATTACTTCTCTATTCAGATGTTTCTCATCAATTATATTGAGTTCCCAGTCTGAAAAATTTACTATATTTGAAAAGTCTTTTTGAGGGTTTTGTTGAGAAGAAGGAAGGTCTGGTTCAACTTTTCACTGTTATTCTACTTCCATCTTAACTCGCCCTCTACACTGCAACAGAAAATCCAAATACAAAGGACAGTTCCTAATAATTGCTCTTTTTTCAGTTACCTGATGATTGGAATGTCTCACGTTGAATTTATTTTCTAACACTTGCTACGTCCTTTAAGGGACTAGTTATCAAGAGAGAGCTAATTGGTAGAAGGGGCATATTTGTTTAGGCAAAAGGCATTACCTTTCCCAGCCATTCAACTTGCATAAGCTTTTCATACACGTCCCAGAATTGTTTCTCATCTTTTGTCTAGTTGAGTGACCACAAGGGATCAGGTTTATATTGGGTTGCAGAGCTAGGAGGAACTAGTTCACCCAAGTGAATAGAGAAAAACCTGTTTTTACTGCTGCTTGTTTTCCATATTCTGCCATGTTTCGTCCCAGGAGAATACACAGCCTGCTGCTGAGCTGTTCAAAATGTACAAAACAGATTTGTAACCTGGCTTCCTGACTGTACAGAGTCTGCTCTCCTAGAGCTTCTGCTTGTGAAATATTCAGGTTTTGCACATGCTTGTAGTCGGGAAGGCAGTGAGCATGGGAAGATATTTGAGTGTGGTTTTTACCTTGTGATCTGTTGCTTCTTAAATCCTATTTGAGTCTATGGGTGGTCTGTTCTGACCAAATCTTCTACAGCACAGGTTGTTTTCAGATGTTTTTTTGTATTACCCAGAATAGTTAAGAAATATTTCTAAGAAATGTTTGTATTGCTGGATATGAATATAGCGGAGACTATGAGGTGTAAATTTTTTTAAGTGTGATCTCTAAATTTGCAGGATTATATGATTATATACTGTTTTCAATTTAGAGCAATTTAATCCAAATTCTTAAAAATGCAGGTTTTTTATACTTTTCACTTGTAACTGTTTCACAACATGATTTGAGGTTTCAAATACTACCTTATACAGTTAGTTTCTAAATCCCCATGAAAAAAATGAATATTTGTTGTCCAGTCCCTCTGGAGAGCACAGTCCTATTATCAGACAGTTGGCTCTGTCCTTTGTAAATGTTCCTCTGTACATTGTTCCTCCATACATAAGTAGACTTTTTTCCTTATTGGCAGGAAAGAGCATTTTTTCAGCAGAGATCTTTAGAGCAACTCTTAATGGTATTTTTCTTAAGACTGCTTGCTTGTAATATTTCTGTCATTGGTGTTTGCAGCATGACTTTTCATTCTAAGCTGTTGGAGCTTGTCCTGTTTTTTGAGAAGTCAGCAAGCATGCATATAGTCAGTATCTGAGTGCACCCCCTGGGCACACAAAATCTCAGGTATTTAATACTTTTTGTGTCTTAATCAGGTGGCCTGCTACATCAACAGGTGTTTCCAGACAGTGTGTAGGCTTTTCATGAAGAAATGGTCAAGGGGACAGTGAAGGACATGGCATGGTGTGATTATGGCCACCCCTGAAACCACTCTTCAGGAAAGGCCAACTGTAGCCAGAACACCGTACTGTTGTTGTTAAACAGGCGTCTCTGGTGGTTAACATGTTCATGTCAGTCAAAGCTGGAGCTTTTGGGTTTTTTTGGTAGCAATGGAAGCCCACCTGCTAGGCAAGTCCAGGAAGAGAAAGGACCCACACCATTTTTTGAGATGGCTTTTATAGAAACATTAGTTTCATGGTTTAAAAAAGTTGTATTGGGACAGAGTGTAAGACTTAGAATGGGAGATAGCTGATACTGCAGCTGGAACACTCCAAGGCAGTGTTGCCTATCTGGGCAGGCTGGATATGCTGTATTAGTAGTAGCCATCCAGGGGACAGAGGGGAAACTGGATGTGATGTGCTTGTTGATATGTATGATGTTTCTTAGCATGTGCCTTTCCATTCTGGGCATCATTGAAGAATAGCTGCAGACTGTTTTTTACAGAGTAGAGACTATAAGTTAATCTTCCTCCAGAAATAAACCCTTATACAAACAAAAGGTAAGTATGTTGCTGATCTCTTTAAAATGTGGGTATAGTGATATCCAGTTTTCCCAGATCAGAAACGTCTCCGTGTCAGATATTCCAAATTAGTACTATTGTTGATGTAAAAACTCCTCTTTCAGAATGAATTCCTAAGTTTCAAAATAAAATGAACTTTACTTTTATATAAGAAGGGCAGGAAATATGCATAGTTTGATTTTTTTAAAATATGGTTATAAATAGAAGTGTTTTTTATTACCCTTGCTGCTGTTTTTAACTACAGAAATGGCTGAAAGGTTAAATCCAGATTGCCAGTACTTCCTCATGAACTTATTTGTAGTCTCAATAAATTTGCTAGCAGATCTTAATATATGAAGGAAAGAAAGAATATGATCAATCTCAAATTACATTTTTTTCTTTGTCAAATGCATCAGTCATTGAAAATCATTATAATAAAGTAAGAAGCTTAAACTTTTCCAAATGTCTTCCTCCTTCAGTTGCTCATGTGTTTCCTTGATGTGTTTTGCATATTATGACTACATAGAGAAAATAATTTATGCCAATACAAGGGGAAGTTTGGTTTCTTCTCTTTCATTTGTTTATTTATGCTGATAATAAACAGATAAGCCTGTTATGACAAGAAGTGTTAGGATTTGTGACACTACCGTGACATAAAACCTGTTAAAAATCAAATACCCATTCTAACCAAAGCATTGTAACAATTCTGTACTTTTTTACAACTCTTATTATTAATCAGTGTAGTATGTAAGCAAGGGAAGGACCTATTTCCATATTAGAGCATATGAAATCCCATCCATTTAACCACTCTGTGTCCCATAAAGAATAAAGATTTTGGTAGAAGCTGACTGAGTCTCATTGCTGAGTGTCATGCCTTTCTTTTTCTCTATTTCAGCTAAGACAATCCCAGTCGTACTGCACAGACACAGAATGCCTTCAGGAATGTGAGTAACTGTCGATATCAGATGCATAGAAGTAAAATGAACACTAGTGATTAAAATACAGTTAGACTGGTCTTTAAAATGCAGCGGTTGATCTAATGTTATAGGAACGTATGACACAAAATCAAATACTACAGTGCTAAACTTTTTATGTGGGGATGTATTTCTGTGTATTTGTGATGCAGATTAACATTTGTACAATTAAAGCATTGTATGGAAGTGGCAGTGGTGAGCAGGCTGGAGGTATGACCAGCGTGACCATCGATCGTGCCCCAAACATTACTGAATCTTACCATGATCTGCAATAGGATTATTTCCATTTTTCCCTAAGGAGAAAATTTGGAGGTGGCTTTATTAGTCCTCCTTAGTCATAGCAGCCTAACCAGTGAAGACTGGATATTCAGCACAAACCCCCACACATACACATGTTCATGGCTGGGGCTGAGTAGCTTACTATCAGTACAGCTTTACCAGCAGTACTATCAGTACTGCTTTCCTGCTTTAGTGGGGGAGTTGGACTAGATGATCTCTAGAGGTCCATTCCAACTCTGATGATTCTGTGACTCTGTACTGTGAACCCTCTACTCCACTGTGAGGGACACGAGATTCACCACCAGCTCTGACTGATGAGTTGTCATATACTGTGTCTGCATTTCTGTTTGACTCAATGGCTGTGTAGTTAATGAAGCAGAGTATTGATGAGTACACTTCCTTGAAATTTGCTGTGAAATACATAAAAAAACCCTCTCCCATATGGTGAATGTATCTAGAACAGTCAATCATTACCAACATGGGCAGGGAAGCAGAGCTGCAGAGAGGTTAGGCAGTAATGTAGGCTTACCCTGAGGCCCTCTGTTTGCACTTTTCATGGTCTAGAGGGAACGTTGCCAAATGTTTATAAATAAAAATGAAGTGGATCTGTTTTTCCTGTATTGCTTTACCAATTGAGCATATGAACAGACTCAATTAGCCTGCATCAGCACTACTGTAATGCTCAGAGGGAGCAGGGAGCACTTCAGCAGTGTTCTTGGAAGAAGGAGCTACTGGTGCCTGTCTTGTACAGGTGTAGGAGCAGTGCAGTCAGGGTTTCCAGTATGGTGGGGAGAGGTCTTGCCTTCATTCACTCTCATGTTCCTTCCTCTTCACTCCCCAGTAAAACCTGTTTAGAGGTGGGCAGGTAGCTTGGACTTGCACTGTACACTCCCATTGTGAAACAGTCCCAGAGTAATTTTTGTGTTGGGCTGAAGGAGAAAAGCTATCCCAGATATAACCCCTGAAAAAAAAAAAGTGGGATGCACATGTTCCATAACAGTGCTGCTGGCTTTACCCTTTCTTTATGGGCCCTCCAAGTTAGACTGTGTGACTTCCAGCCCCCCTCCACTCCTGAATGCACCTGTCATAGGGCAGACATTTTCATCTCCTACATCTTAGACATCAATATGTGGTTTGTTTGTTGTTGTTTTTTTTAAACCACAGGCATGTAGGAAAAGGAAAGAGGTAGGTGACAGGGGACATAATATATTCCATGTTAGAATTAGGCATGGTCAGGCTGTGCAGCTTTCTGAACTTTAGCCCACAATCAAAACCAAACGATCATAGGTCATTCTCACTCAAGCCTTTGGAGTCTTGGTTCATTGAAATTTATGAAGCTCTTAGGCTGAAGACTGTGGAAATTATTAAGTTCTGTTACATGTGGGCACAAAGTTTGTGGGATAGCTTTCATGCTACTGAGCTATCGTACAGTGGGGACATGAATGTTGCAGCAAATAACTTTCCATCCTGAAAGAGATCCAATAACTGTGCAGATGCAAGCAATTTGGCAGCAATTGTTCCAAACCAGTGGCTTGTTTCAAAAACCAAAGCAAAAATTACAGAGTAAATGCTCTCCTACTTTGCCTTAAATTTAGTTTCAGCAAAGGTATTTTTCTGCTGATGCAGTGAAACCAACTGCTGATTTGTCAGATTATTTTGTGATGCTTCTGTTACTCTGTGCTTGGGCCAGCGTGAGCTCTGTACGACCCCCAGTAGTCAAAGGCAAAAACCAAACACATTGAGCTTGGAGAAGCTTCTAGAGATGTTTTCAGAGACACATTAAAACGTTTATTGGCTAGTCTTCTGACCATTGCTTCATCTTGTTCTGATGAGCTATACTGTGATGAGGTTATTTTTGAGGTGGGTCTCCTTTTCCTTAGGTTCCACAGCTTCATTTCCTGTAACTTGCTGACTTTGATTCCTCATTTCAGGACTTTGATATGAAGAAGCTTGTTTCGCTCCCACTTGTTGCTCATTCCCAGTATTTGGTCTTTCTTCTGGAGGAGCAACTGGGAGTGTTGTCATACACAGATTCTTAAGTTGCAAGGTCGTGGAAGAACTGATGAGATGTATGTGGTTTTGTTTTGGGAAGCGTCAGGACTGTGGTTCAGCCAGTGTCACAGCAGCATCATGTGTTATGCTATTGCTACCAGCTGGAAGCTATCAGAAACACCCTGCATTGGTTCTTCCTGAGCACACTGTGTTTTTTCAACCCTTGATTTCAGATATTTTTTAGAATTTTGGAGCCAGATCAAAGCAGTATCACCAAGACTTCCTAGTTCATTTTTGGTTTATTAGCTGTAAATTTTTATTTATAGTTGTTGGCACAATATATTGTAGTGACTACCCTGCAGAGAGTTTACTGCCAGGGTCTGGATCTGTGCTTTTAGATTTGTACTCCTACATACAGCAGGATATGAGCACTGCTCCAGAGAGCATTTGGGCACTCTGCTTGATGGCTCTTCATCTGCTGACTCTCCATCCGAGTATCTGCTGCGATGGTAAATCATGTATCAGAGGCTGATGACTGTTCCCTCCACATCAGTGGGTGCCTTGGAGAAAAAAGGCTGCAAGTTTTGAATATGCAACACATCTAATATTCTACTAGGATTGTTTATGCACAGCAAATCAGCAGCTCTTATAGTTTCCCTTGAAATGAGGAATAAGCCATAATTCTTTTCTGAATTCTGTCTAATGCAAGTGGAGCAGGGAAGATTTCTCTGAAGTGTGTTGCAATTGCAACATCAGCAGTTCATCCAGCCCAGGGTGGATCCCCAGCTGGCACTGAGCTGCTCTGATGGCTCTTGGCCCTTCACAATCAGCCTTCTATGTCAAAGGAAATGAGGTACCACTGCCTGAGTTTTTAATTCGTATTCTAGCAATTCCCAGATGTTGTGACCTCGATTTACCACATTCATATTTTCAACACTATTCTAACTGCTCTACTAGCTTGTAGTATCATCAGAGATGACTGTCTCAAATGTCGTCTGCTCTACTTCCAAATTATTATGTCTTTTTAAATGAATGCATCTCTGTGATTCATCTTGAGTTGTACTCATTAGGAGAGTCACAGCAGCTTAGCCTAACGGCATGAAGTGTCTGCCAACTCTTCCCTCCCTTTTCTGGTAATTCCCTTCTCCCTTCCTCTACTTAGGTCATTTTCAGCTTTCTTCAGTTTCCTTATCCTGCCGTTGAGAGTGCCAGCTTACAGGGATTATTATCTGCTGAAGGTCCCACAGGCTCTTTATCTTCCCTGATGATTGGTCTGTAATATACCTCTCTCCGTATGGTTTCCTACTTTCCTTTCACAGAACAGGCAAGGCTAAAAATGCAGTGAAAAAGAGAAGGCAGAAGTCAGAGAGCACGATTTTGCTGTCCTGCATGCAGCTGTTAAACCGTAGAAAGCTGAAGATCCAAAAGGAGATATTTCTACCCTAGGAGAGCAGACATAAAGTACCACATGGAATATACTTTTACAGTAAAAGAAAAGCAGTCTTTTTCATTAGAGTAAAACCTCACTCTGAATGAAAAACAGCCCTTTCAGAGGAGAAAAAAAGTTTATGTAAAGAGTATTGAACAAGAGCATTTATAAATTTCATTATTCTATTCTTGATATTTCAGTTGTACAACCAAGTTGTACCTTTAATGCTTAGAAATTATTTTTACCACTTGTCATTTTAGTAGTTTGTCTGCCTTCTAGTAGAAGATTAAACGAGGTGGCAAACATCTGTCACAGAAGATTATTTCTTTCCTTCCAAGAGAATACTAGTTTTATGTGGCCTAGTCTCTGTTTCTATAGGAAAAAGCAAGCCAAAGAACTGTATCTCATATATGGAGCAATGAGATAGGATTCACCAGTCATTAGCTCCCAGGGGAGTTTATCCCACAGTTTCAGACCAGCCCCTCGTAAAGCTTTCTTCAGGTCACAAATTATTCAAACGTGATGTAAAAACATTCCAGGTAACCAAAGGGGCATAACTGCTCACAGGCTTCATTTAGAAGTACATGAGCCCAGGTGACCAGATACTCTGAAAATAAAGACCTTGGGCTGGATTTGGTGTTGTGTGGAAAGGCAGGCTAGAGACTGTAAGTTTCCTGTCACTTAGTGACACAGAAGTATGTACTGCTTCATTCTGTACTAGTTGGTGTCTCCCAGACACTGGAGATTAATAACCAGATCCATCCATCAAAATTAATGGTGGCAGAGAAATTAATCTGTGAGGTCAGAAAAGGGCAATCTTCTAGCCATCTGGAAATATTAAAAATTACAATCCACAGTTCCTTTTATAGGATAGCCTTTTTTTCTTCAGGGAATCAAAAAAGCACTTCTAAATTACCTGCAAAGATATAAATTTTAGGTAAAGCACTGAGGTTGTGAACTCTTACAAATAATTTTTTTTTCTTCTACCCAACAGCATAAATTCTGTCCAACTTGGCTTCAGTTTCACTCAACTGTTCTATAGCCATAAGATTTTTTTTCTGATGAATTTGTGATCTCAGTGATGGTGGCCTTTGTAGCAAAAGATTGTTGTCTTCTACATATTATTGCTCCCAGTAGCTGAAACAGGTTCTTGTCTGTTCTCTTGGTTTGTGATGCAAAGCGTTGAAAAGCGTGATTCACCCTAGTTATGTGAGATTCTGCTTATCCTCCTCTCCTTATGTTAAGACATTAATGTAACATATTCTGAAATATCTCATGTCCTTATTAAAACACATGGTCATTTGTGAGAGATAGGGGTTTAATGGCACTTGAAGAGTGTAGACAGTGTTGTGCGTGGTCTAGTATCTGGCATGAGCTGGGTAGGTAGTACAGGGCCAAGCTGTTGTCCTGCTTAACTTAGTTTAGAACATGTTTCAGCGCACTTGCTTCCATCCAAACTGAATTACAATGCAGGCTGAATAGAAATTGTGTCTTGCATGAATGCCTGTGGTTTCCCTCTGTGGTTCTTTCTGCTCCCCATAGCATGAGCTGACCCAGCAGTATTTACTTATGCCAACTCTTGTTTAACTAGGGACCCGAATTGCACTATGGTTGAGCAAAAATTGTAGAAGGCAGCTTGACTAGTTGCTGTTTCTCTGCATTTTGTGGGGAATCCAGCCTAACAGGTGATCTGAATGTTCTGTGTTCTACTGAACATACATGTCAAAGCAGATGTGCTGCTGAAAGTAGTCTCAGTGCGGCTATAAAGCCCCCAAATAAAGCACTTGTACTTTTCATGCTGGATTATACTTCACTGGTTTGCATATATATAGGTGATCCAAGATTTAAAATACTGATGTATCATGTTGATAACAACAATTACAAGTCTAAACTAATACTTGGCACAATTCCATGTGCTTTCTGAATCAATAGTGTTTCATTAATTAGAGGCTGTAGCATTCTCATTTATTTTCTTTGCACTATACCTTGTCCTCATACACAGCCTTTTATTCACTTAGATCTCCAGAAGAGCTGTTGCTTGTATATACTTCCAGTTGTAAAATTCCTCTACCTTAGCAAATTCTTTAGTTTTGAAATGTCTGTCTTATGGACATTTAAAAGGCAAGAGCTGCATGGCAGTTTCATTTGCTCATGCAAGATAAAGGTGTTGTTTGTGCTTTGGCAAGCATGAACTTCCATAATACATGTTTTTTCTTCTTTGACATTTTTGAGCACATGTGATGTTGGTAAAGGACATCAGTCTGACAGCCCCAACTTGTGAAGTCTTTTTCACAGAGCAGCAGTGTTGTGAATGGTGTAGCTTCACCTTCCCCAGAGTGCCCCTCTGCTCTGTCTTAGCTGTGTTATGAAGAAACTACTTTCACAGAAGAGCCTGTGTTAAAAATACTACTCTGTAAAAATACTGCTCTCTGATGAGAATGGTTCTTTGGTATCAGCATTAACCTTCAAGGAAATAACTGACTTCACAGTTCACTGGATATCTAGCAAATGTTAAATAAGAGCAACTTCCAGCTGATACTGAATCCAGACTTGACTGAATGAGATGATCCAGATGAGTTAACTGAAAAATCTGATGGATATGGGTATCTGTGGAATTTCTAGATGTTAAAGTTTTCAGCTTGAGTAATAAAATAGAATAGCTCTTCTATTTCTGAAGGTTATTCATTATACTTTTTATTAATTGCTCTGTATTAATTGATCTGCTGGATCATTAATGAAGATGTTAGATCTTTAGATAGTATTATAAATGGTACCATGTAAGTACCATAGGTAATTAATGATACATTGATTTCCACTTCATTTGACAACATGAGTTACAGTTTGATTGTTTGAAAGTATGTTTAACAGGAGAAAAGCTGTTGTTTTCAAATATGCAGGTATTTGGAAGGATTTCTTGATCCAAAGAGACTAACCAGCCATTTCCAGTCTGAGGGAATTTTCTCAGCTTTATTTCCAAGCTTTGATGCCTCAGCCATTCTGTATTGAAATTAGGTGTAAACTTTGCACTTTGTATTCATGGGCTTCAGTTTTTCATGTATCTCCTCAGCATTTTTTCTTCTCCTGACACTTTTTCCTTGATGCTGTCAGATGATGCTACCACATGATCTGGATGATCAGTCACAGAGATCTGGCATATTGACTCAGACACTTGTTCCAACAAACTCTCAATAAATAACTTACAGTAGCAAATAAGATTACAACCATTAATTTGCTCCCGTCTTACTAGAATTAGCATGTCCTCTCTGTGGGGCCTAACAGTGGATCTAAGCGTTCATCTCTTCAGTCTTACTCTTTCATTTGTTGTAGGCAAAAACCAAACACCAACATACAGATGGGGGCTTTTCCCACATAAATGTATTTTGCATCAAGTTTGATTTCTTAAAAAACAAGTTTTATTTCTTAAACATAAAATGTGTGTTTTATCATCTCCAGTTCATTAGGAGTTAATGTGAACTAAGAAATATTCATGGTAATTCTGAGAATGCCAGTTAAATCTTATGAAATATATCCTTTTTTTTCAAAGGGATAAGAAATGTGATTTAAAAACAGTATAACATTGACCAAGAATTACTTGTCTCAAAGCCAAAAGGAAGGACAAATCAGATAACTCAATTGAAAAAATATTTCAGGTTGTGTTTTTTTTCTGAGACTTACATTGCATTTTTTAATTTCATTTTGGGGAAAGAACTCTGCTGTCAATCTGTGTTACAACTTGAGTTTTCCTTGTCTATAGTGCCAGGACCAAATCCTTCTGGTGACAATGGCATCAGCTTTGCCATGATAATGATGGCCTGGGTGGTGATTGCACTTGTCTTATTCTTACTGAGGCCTAGTAATCTCAGAGGATCCAACACAGCCGGAAAGCCAACCAGCCCACATAATGTAAGTGTATCTTAAAGTGACTGCAGAGAGACTCTACAATAGCTTAAATGCATTTGGTTTTAATACAGGCTATCTTATAGTCATTTTTTCCTACTCTTATTTTTTCCGTGTTTTTTTGGAACTCCATTAACAATGAAAATTAGTAAAGCCAAAGTGAAAGCAGAATCACAAAGGCCAGCTGTGAGGCCTGCCATGGGATGGAGCAGGCACAGGAGACAGAGTGTGGTCGTAATGTCCTCTCGACACCATCTGTCCCTGGTTGGAGCTGCCTCTTGCCTCCTTATGTACAAGGGGGGAATCACAGCTTTTACAGAAGCCAGTAAACAAAATTACAGCATGAAACTTAGGAAGATGATCTTTATCGTAGATGTGGAATCACAGCAAAATGCTAATTGATGCAGGAAGTGGTACTGTCTTTTGATTCTCGTTTACTCTGAATATTGAGAGAGATACTGAAAGGTCTTAAAAGAAAGCACAGGGTAACTGTTCTGACTTCTTTTATTGCTAAATTCTCTTACATGAAAGCACTGTTTCTAATCCTGTACATGGGTTGTTTGGATTTTTTATCCTTTTCCTCCTGCCTTCTTCCTAGGGACAAGAACCACCAGCCCCACCAGTGGACTAGAGTGTTCAGCATTGAAAAAGTTCAGCAGCTAAAACCTTGCACGACCAAATGAACGAAGTGACCAGATTACTCCTAGACTCCATTCAATACTGTTTTCTTTTCTCATTTATATAGAGCAGAATTACCATTCAGCAGTTATCTTCATGAACTGCTTTTAGTGACTTCAATTTTAAGTTAATTTGTGCTACCACAATTCCTAGCAGATTGTCATTTGAATAAGGATAAGGCATTGCAGGAGTTTTTTGGTTGTTACTGTTGCTGCAGACATTCCACTCGGTCTCCTTCTGTTACAATGTTCCTAATTTCTTTGCAGTTATTTCTGATACGCATTGAAAGAAAAAGAAAAACCCTGTACTATGATAATGGAAGGTTTCTGGCCTTTCTTCAGATTAATCCATATTTTTTCTCCAGTATGGTTTTGAGAGTTATATTATGATAGCAACTACTAGCTTAGTTATGTGGTGAAAAATTGATATTATTTTATATTTGCCCTGGATTCAGAGCAGCTTTTACTCTGGTCTTTGGACCTCTAACATAGTTTTCAGGGTTGTTGGCAAAAGCACGAATTGCCCACTAGAATGATACTCTGTGTGTGTATGTGTGTGTGTGTGCGCGCGCAAAGAAGTGAAGGTGATAAGTGCCACTATCAAAGCTTTGACATATATATATATTGAGAACTTTACACAAAAGGTTATACCACCAAAAAATAAATTAATTTAGTCTTGTTCACTATTAAATTACACATATTATTCAATATATTGTTCAAAAAATTATTGAAAAAATTATTTTGTTTACTTACAGACTTCATGAAAAGAGAAATACAGTGAGAAGAACTTAGTAGAATTTTCTGTTCTGGTATAGTCTTTTAATAACTGGTATCTTAACAAGTTTCTAGCCTTGATTGGACAGGATGAAATAATTCAAGTATGTTACCAAGGTTACCAACTTTTCATATTCAACAAATATTAGGTATTCAGTTTTTTTCACCTGTATTTTATCAGCAATTCTTAACATTTCATCCTTATCTATTGCTAATTGTAGACTAACAAACTTGCAGGTGACTACATATGGCATGTCTTGTCCATCTAATATTTGTGTGTGTGTGGTGTGTTTGTGTGCGTGTGTGTGGCTGTGCACGTACCTGTGCACGTCTCCCGTTGTAGCAAACGGGAATGACTTTTTTATGTACATTAATTTAAGAACATTTTAAAGATGTACAGAAAAGTAACACTGTATATTTTTCTTGATCAATTGGACAAATTGATGAGAGTAATGTAAACAACATTTTTATGTTACCAACATGAAGCTTCTTTCCATAAAGATCAGTAGAACAGACATATAGGAATTCAAAGCCTTCCTTTACAAACCTTTATTTCATTAAGATTTTAGTTACAGAGCTGAAGGGACTAACTGTTAAGATGCCTAAAAGTTTGTATTAATGGGCTCCAACAAAAATCTCACAGCAGATCCAATGGTTGACAGGCGCAGGGTTTTCCTCCTCAGGGTAAATGGCAGGCCAGCCAAGCCTCCTTGTAAAGGTACATAGACCTGAAGAAAGGCTTCTGTAATATGATGTAACTGCCCTTTGAATTTCTTTGGAATAGTGTGCTCCCAAGCATAGGAGCATGCGTAAAAAAAATTTTAAACAAAAAGGAAGATGATTGGGCCAGATTTTCTCAGAGATGTCAGTGCAGGTCCATGTGAAGGAGTGGAGCTGCAGCAGAGAAGCTGAGAGAATTTGTCCTGTGAGGTCTAATAGTGTACAGGCCACAAACACTGTGTAAAGATGTCACTGGGACAGGCAGTCTGACTGTGCTTGCTTTTTGCCTTCTGTGTACATTTATGTTCAGGATACTGTTTTAAATAGAGTAAGTAATACAGCACCATTTTGTTGAACCAACAAGAAAATATATATGATCTTCTACTATTACCTCTTCTCCAATATTTTTTTGCCAGAATTCTTCACTATTGGATGCATAAAACAGGCTTCCAGTTGATTAAAAAGCCAACTGGAACAGGCTTCATTTCAGACACAACACTGCTCCTCATCACATTGAAAATTGGTGAGATTTACAGCAGATGCTCCTCACTTGTGAGGATCGGTCTCGCTTTATTTACATGTCTCTGTATGTATTTGTAAAACTCACCATGTGCACCCAGCTCTAACAGTCTAGGCAAGTGAACTTTTTGCTCAGTGTAATGTTGTGTTTGACATTTAAATGAACTGTCTTTGCTTTAAATTCCTCTTAATTGTCCCAGTGATTTTATATATGTATGCGTTCCTCGCGTAAATTGCTATTTGAAATTTTCTATGTGAAAGAAAAAAAATTGGAAATATTTTATTGTAAAATGTTTTACTGAAGAGCCAGGCCACTATCCCACATCAAAATGTATGCCTTTTAGATTCAGATAATCTTTCCAAGATACAACCTTCAGATCACCACTCTTTATTAAAATTAACTAATTGTAGGACTGTATTTTGCCACTCTTCTTCATGGTAAATAGTGCCTTACTCATCAAGTAGTTGCACTGAAGTTTGTGGAACTACTCTGAGATAATGTACTAGTAGCAGCTTTAGTAAGGGTGGCAGAAATCTGGCCTTTAGTGATGTAATTTGTGATGAAAAAATTGTATAATGGTTACAGATGTTTATGGTAAATTTTGAGAAGTGTGGAAGAGATTAGTGGTATGTGGAGCTTCAGGATATGATTAATTCTGTAATGAGGGTTTTAGGCTCGGTTAGTAAGAGACACAAGTTGCAGCAACTTGGGAAATATGGAGGGAAGTTTACAATTATACCTTAGTGTAGAATTTTGTTAAAACAATAGTATTTTTAGAGTCTGCTTAACACAATTATTATACTCTGAAATGAGAAATCATACATATTCATGTATTGTCTGCAGATCACTTAGCCTTGTAACATTCATGATTGAAAAAGGAAGAGTGATGATGTGACGTACCTAATGTAAATCAGTGGTTTAAAATGTCTGAATTATGCCAAACAAACAATAATCTGTGCCATTTGCAGTTTCCTAGTAATCTTTTACTGAGTACTTGGATTGGGATAAAGGGCTTGTACTATGCACTTTTTATTGACTTAACAAAATAAATAGCAATCATTAGTAACCTTGTCTTTCTTTCTTAGTCTTTATATAAGATGTACAACTGCACCAACCTCTAAATTTCTAAGGTCATTTGAAATAATCTAAAACTCAGTATCAGTAAAAATAGCATGTAATCAGTGTACATTTTAAAACTTAAATTCCAACTTTTCTAATGGGCACTTGCCTTTTTTATGTATCTCAAACAAGTCAGAACAAAATATAAATTGTTTCCAAGGTTTAAGATACTTTGATGAGCAACATGGACATCTCTGGCTTTTGCTCTGCAAAGTAGTTATGCAACATAGGAAGTTAGAAATAATACTGTAAGAAAAGTAATGAGAGAGGCCAATAAAGCCAATTATGTTACTTAATCTTAGATAAAATCCTACTATTTTTGAATTTGCAATCTATTTTCTAATCCCATTTCTTGGCAGTGTTGGACCCAGAGCTGCTCTGAGGAAGACAGATGGACCAGGGGATCCAAGGGAGCATGTATAAGTAGCAGAAACCTGCTGCTTCCTTACTGGTCCCATGCAGTGCAGCGCTCTTCTTCCTCCAGCAGCAGAGGATGAAATGCTGAGCACTGCCTTGGCAGCAGTTCAGACCCTGGGGTTGGGATTCCTGTGTTAATCCAGGGGAAAAAAGAAGAATTCCAGGGGAGCATTAGGGTTTAAAATAATACACAGCTATCCAGAGATAGTGGTAATAAGTACAAGAGAATCAGAAAAAAAGTCTGGATTTATTTTTAGTAATAATAAAATAGTGATTTAATGACAAATGCTGTAGGCATTTCAGTCAATTTAGAAACTGCATGATCTCAATCAGAGATTCCATTAGCATGAAGTGGGTTCCTTGCCAAAATGGGTGACTTAACATTCTTTTCTCATTCTACCTTTACTTGTTTGGTACCAGCCAACAGCCTACAGTGCAATTCACTGCAAAGACATGGACCTTGGGGTGGGGGAAGAAGCTGACCCACGGTGAACATCACTTGTAAAACAGGCCTAACGAAGTAGATGGGAGTTTTGAAGATCATGGTGTCGTGAGACTGACTCAGTAGTGAGAGCTCATGAAGCTTCTGTTTGCTTTGCCTAGGCTTTCCTGGAAAAACTGGCGTGTTCAAACTTAAGACATCTGGCAAATGACCAATGAAACAAGGCATTACTTGTTTTTACTTCAGGATAAACACAGTGAACCCTGCACCTTCACCAGACAGTTCTCTGGCTAACCACACTGACTTCACAAGGATCCCATACTGAGATTGCAAACCTCAAAAGGCTCTTTCACGTGGAAACATACATATTTTATGGTAACATTTATAAAGGATCAGTGAATTACAGTATGTACTCACTTAAGTAGGCAGATGCTTCTAGGGCAAGATCAGATCCTCCAGAGTAAAATACTAACACAGTCGAGTACAAAACAGAAACAATTATTCCAGTTTCTTTTTTACCTACTTCAACATCCATGGACAAAACTGCCATATAAGAACAAGCAGATACTTCACTCCCATCATTAACAAGGACATACATGTACTACCCACCTCATTCGGCAACATTTAACACAGAACTTTTAATCTGTTAAAAGGATAAGTGACTTTAGTATTGCAGATGCAGAAAAAAATCCCAGCTTCAAGAAGATGCAGTGTAAGTGAATGTGAATGCAACTAAGAAAAAAGGGCAGATTTTTTCTACTCCTTCTGCTCCCCAAGTCAGATCAAGTATACCGATAAAAAATCACATCTATACAGAGGGCAAGAGTCATACCTAAAATCTTTGGTACAACTAAGCAAGCGATTCCTGGGCAGCAAGTACCTGGATCAGAACAACTAACAAGGCAAGACTGTATTTTACTGTTACCTACCCATGTTTCTGGCCAGGTATCTTTGCTAACATTGTACTACACGAGGAAGAACTTAAGGCCAGTTTTGTATTTCCCAGTAAGTACAGCTAAAGGAACAAGTTATTCATGTGCATATTTGACCACCAAACTCGGGCTGTTTTATAAAACACCTCGAGGAAGAAGAGAGGAACCGTTCCACGAGGAATCCCTCACCGCACCGCTGGCACCCGATCTCCCCAGCAGCGCTCACGGGGGAGCAGACCCCCCTCTGCCCTGCCCCTCACCAGCCTCTGGGCACAGGAGGGTCTGGGGACCCTTCCGGCGGCTCTCCAGGGCTACGCTGCAACCTCACTCCCAGGCC
>NW_009970716.1:3475903-3490157 GCF_000747805.2 Chaetura pelagica
AGCCCCGCACAGGGCGGGCGTCCTCCGCTTCTCCGTGTGCGGCAGCGGGGCCGCTCCCGGCCCTTCCCGGGACGGAGAGGAGAGGAGAGAGCCATCGCAACCCGCTCCGGCCGTTGCTTTCTGTGCCAGCGCCATCACGTTTCAAATTATTCTCTTTATTTCCTTCAGTTGTCGGCCGGTGTTCGAATTGGTAACTCCCGGTTCTCCTTTCCCCCCCCCTCTCTTCTTCCTAGAGTAATCATGTTTGAAATTAGGAAGATCTGCTGCATCGGTGCGGGTTATGTTGGTGGCCCGACCTGTAGTGTTATTGCACAGATGTGTCCCAATATCAAAGTTACCGTTGTGGATGTCAATGAGGCCAGAATCAACGCCTGGAACTCAGACACGCTCCCGATCTATGAGGTAAAGGTGTCTCACTGTTGTCTCCTGTGGTGGCCAGTGGTTGTGTTTGGCTTTCTGTAAACACAGAATGAATGAATTAAAATAGGGTTGGCCTTGGCATGTTTGTTTCATTAAAAAAAACACAACAACCCTACAAACAAGCTTACAACATCTGTTTCTTGGAATGCTGTCTTTTTCTGATGAAGAATGTAAAAAAACTGCCAAGAATTAGTTCAGACAGTTGTGAAATTGAGTCATGGCACAGTGAGGACTTTTTGTATTTGTTTGTTTTGGGATTTTTCTTTCAAGTGTGAGAAATTGTTTAGTGGGCTGCCTTTCTGTTTATATCCCAGTAAGGCCATAGTTGGGGTATGTGATGAGCTGCATAAGAAAGCTTCTCTTTTGTTTTTGTCTCTCTCCCTTTGGTGAACTTTTGGCTTTCCAGCACTTGCTCAAATATTTCATGTCATGGTAGGAGTCTCAACTTGGAGATCTGTTTGTCAGGTTACAGTGTATGACTTTATTTTTAAAACAAAAAGTGAAGGCTTCTTTTATCTATCACAACTTAGTCAAATAATTTTGTAGCCTATTGTAATAGGGAGGATTGCTCATGTACACGTGGCCTCCTGTTCCTCCTGTCTGAGTGGAAGTGTTAAGGGATGGGAGAATGTTCAGAATAGTGTGTGTCTCTAGAAAGAATCTCAGGCAATTGTGTCTGTGATTCTCCCATGCTGCAGGTGTGGTACCATGATAAGTGTAATCTGGTCCAAACATGAGTGGTGGCCAAAAGGAGTGGTCTTTATCTCCTGTGTGTTTCTGCTGCCTCCCCCCCCTCCTTTTTTTTTTTTTTTTAAATGGATCTGGGCTTGCTAATTGGGTGGAAGACTTCTTTTGTGGTTTTGTTTGGGTTTTTTTGTGTTGAGTCAGTTTTTGATCTGATGTTAGGAAGATCATGACATGTAGCTGAGGGAAGAGGTGGTCCCAGCTCTCCTGTTTTTTTCAGTCTAGGGAATATTGTAAGACTTCTTGAATCTACTTATCAACACTACAGGTATTTCTTTAATTGTTGCTCATGGTAATAGAATTGAGCATGGGAATAACTGGAGCCTGAATTCTGATTGTGCAAATACCAATTCAGTGTGGCTGAAAGTTTTGAGATAGCATTTTGAGTGTTGTGAATAAGAAAAGGCTTTATTTTTTTCACTATGTATATCTACAGAAGCTTTGCTTTACATCTGGCAGACTGCAAGCATGCTACACAGAAGAGGGGAGGAAGACTGTCTGAAATGATGTGCTATTTGTTTGGGCATGCAGTTTACTGTTCCAACTGGTTAATACCTTAACTGCTTATTTCTGCTTCTTTTCAGCCAGGGTTAAAAGAAGTTGTAGAATCCTGCAGAGGAAGAAACCTCTTCTTTTCCACCAGTATTGATGATGCCATTAGAGAAGCTGATCTTGTATTTATTTCTGTAAGTTTAGGGTGAGAAAGTGGCTGTATGCTGTTGTCTTTTTTCTTTCTTTTCTTTTCTTAACAAATCATTCTATTGCTCTTGTGTTAGAAAGAGGCCTTTGTTTTGTCATAAAGATTCAGTTAGCAATGTCATTGTGTCTGTTTTCTTCTTGTCTTTGTGTGTACCATGGGAAAATTTAATTTTATTTTTATCTGTTTCTTGTAGCCAGTAGAACATTTGACAAATGAACAGTCAAAATGATAATGTTGATGTTTAGCTTGGTTAGATACGTGGGGTCTTGGGGGAGAATATAGTGCAGATCTCTCATTGCAGCACAGTACTGGAATCTATAGGACTTTAATAGCATTGATATGGTTCCTATATAGAGATGCAAAATCATATACTGGTTATTGGTTACAAAGATGACTTCTAGAAACTTTTAAAAACACATGTACTGATGGAAGAGGGGCTGGCTTTAATATTTTCTAGCTTTGGTATTTCTAAGCTGTTGATGCCAGTAGGAAAAGGGTCCAGTTAAACAGTGTGACTTTTTGTAATCTAGAAGGTTGTTCCTAATGCAGAATCCAAAAGAAGTGATTGCTATTCAACTTGGTAGGCCACAGTTTATTTTTGCTACTTGCGTCCTCTTTTCTTGAGAGCTCCTCTTTGTTAGGGCACCTCAGTACAGAGCTCTCTTTTTGATAGTATGTGTCTCCATTCATTGAGCCTAAAATGAATGCTACTTGGCTGGATGACTGCCACTAATACAGGCCATATATTGCCACCCATCCTTGGCTTAAACCATACTGTGGTTTTACATGTTGTTGCCATTTCTTCTTTCATTTAATAATGAAAAGGCTCCTCTGTCTTAATCTAAAGAACATGTTTTCCCTCATGTTGCTTTTTCTGTGTACTTCAATATAGCAGTTTTCAGCAGCTCTATACTTAAGTTTCACAGCAAAGTGTGTTTAAAGCATAACTGTCTCACTAGCTGCAAGATTCTTATAATTAATATTTTGCTGTCCTAATGTGGGAAAGGAAACAAAAGGTGGCTGGCTGGAATAATGAAGAAATTACCTGTATTTCCTGGATAAGGACTAAGTTTCACCAAAACCTGCAGTGCTGCTATGAATTGCTCTTGTTTAAACTCTATTTGAATAGAGGCCAGCGAGCTTTATTTAGAAGACAAACTGTGTAATTGAGAAAGCTAATAGCTGTCCATCTGATATTTAACCAGAATAATTCTGGGGTAGAAGCAAGCTGGACTCTGGGAGGGAAAATATCTGTCTGTTTTAACAATTTCACCTCATTAGTCGCTCTTATGGTAAGATATCTGTAACATTTCTGCCCTCTCCCTCTATTTGTAACTAGGTTAACACCCCAACAAAAACCTATGGCATGGGAAAAGGCCGAGCAGCTGACCTGAAATACATTGAAGCTTGTGCTAGACGAATTGTGCAGAACTCAAATGGCTATAAAATTGTCACTGAGAAAAGCACAGTTCCAGTACGTGCTGCAGAGAGCATTCGTCGAATATTTGATGCTAATACCAAGCCTAACTTGGATTTGCAGGTAAGCATTATCTTGAAGTTGTGTATTTAAAGGCTGGTTGTTGCTTTGGGCTTTTTTCTGTTACTCTTTATTTCTATGCTCGTAGGTGCTGTCTAACCCAGAGTTCCTTGCAGAGGGAACAGCCATCAACGACCTGAAGAACCCTGACAGAGTGCTTATTGGTGGAGATGATTCTCCAGAGGGACAGAAGGCTGTCCGTGCTCTTTGTGCCGTCTATGAGCACTGGGTGCCCAAAGAAAAAATCCTCACAACAAATACCTGGTCATCAGAACTTTCTAAGCTGGTTAGTGTTACTCACTGCTGTTGTCTGCAATGAGCAAAGGGTGTGAGATGAAGTTCAGAAGCTGAAGTTCTCTGATGCTGAGCAGTGCAGCTAGGGAAGACAGATTAGATTGGAATGACCCAGTACATAGGTCAGAGGATATTAATCTTTTCTGATTATCTCAGTTGAGCTGGTATCAACTTTTCCATACAATCTTTCTGTTACTTATTGCTGTGTTACTTAGCACTGAGAGTTTACTCTTATTAATTAGGAAACTGTTTACCATCATAAAATGTTTCAAACTCTGCAAGTTAAGCATTACATTATTTTGCTTGGGTCCATTAACTGCCATTGATGTATTAAGGTAGTTATGTTACCATTTTGTATCTCTGTTGAGTTAATTAGATACTACAGTAATCCTTCCAGCAGTAACTCCTTTTAGTCTGCAGGCATCTTGGTTTCTGGAAGAACTGAGTTCTCTTCACTACATTTTTTATTTACAGGCAGCTAATGCTTTCCTTGCCCAAAGAATCAGCAGCATTAACTCAATCAGTGCTCTGTGTGAAGCTACAGGAGCAGATGTTGAAGAAGTAGCAAGAGCTATTGGAACAGACCAAAGAATTGGAAATAAGTTTCTCAAAGCCAGTGTTGGTAAATCAAAGATTCCTCTTCCCCCTCTGCTCTTTTATTTTCCCTTTTTGTTACTTCTGGCTTTCTCTTTAATAGGTCTACTAGGAGTCTTTTGAAGTAAGTGATTGATACTCTAAAATGTTCTACAGCATGAATGTGTGAAAATATTGCTGTAGAGTACTATCACAAATTAGTTTTTCTGGTAAAATACTAGGACTGATGTTGCTCTAGACTCTGGCAATCTGAAAGCAGAGTTTACAGTGCGTGGTTTATGCTGCCTGGAACACTCAAAAGAAAATTGCAGTTGTATTTTTTGAAGTACCACTGATGATTGTGTACCCCAAGATGTCTTCCCAAGTGTAGATGCTGCAGTTTTGTTTGGGAGTGACCAGAGAAAGGGGATGCTTCTATGTAGGTCAGAATGAGTGATGGCAAGTTCTAGTTTGTATCGTACATTCAGTTGTTTAGTTTTAGTGGGGAGTAAGATGTGATAAAGTGGTCAGTACAATAGACTTTCAAACTTATAGAACAAGACTAAAGCCTATCTCTGTGGCTACAGTCTTCATATCAGAGAAAGTGTGGGTTTAAAATTACCTTATTAAATATAACCTCTCCTAGAGTCTGTGCAAGAGTGAAAAGTAGTTGTCAAATATATTACAAAAATTCCTGTTAGGTTATTATACTTCCTTCTACAATTCCCTTGCTATATTTAGTATTGGCTAGTCCTAAACTTGAGTACTGTGTGCAGTTCTAAGCCCTGCAATTTAAGAAGGATGTGAAGGTCTTTATGTTCAGAGAAGGGTAATAAAGCTGGTGAAAAGGCTGGAAGGAATCGGTGTTAAAAAGCATTTGGACAATGCCCTTAATAACATGCTTTAACTTTTGGTCAGCCCTTAAGTGGTCAGGCAGCTGGACTAGAGGATTATTGTAGATCACTTCCAACTGAAATATTCTATTCTACAATGTGTTGATTCTGGAACTCAGCTGAGCAAAGTTCTAGGGTCAAGGATCCTTCTGTTAATTATTTCTGTTCTTTAGCTGTGTTGATCTTTTGGTTCTTGGCAATGATTGGATATCCACTTGGGTGAGGAAATAACATAACTTTCACATACTTATTCTGAGAAGTATTAATGTAAATCTCTGAGTGGGGAGAGGGAAAATTCAGAAGCTTGTCCACCTACTTCTAATAAGATAGACCCTAGTTCTTTATTATCATGTTTCCCTGAGACTGGATTAAAACTTCCATTGACTTAAGTGGGACCTGAAGAAGATTTTAGGTCTTCTGTAACTGACAAAGTAAATAGATTCAGGAATTGGATTTTGAGAGATTCTTAGGGTTTTAATTTGCTAGCAGTGAGATACTAGGAAAAATTATAATGCTGACTATGTCAATGATTGCAGAGAAATACTTGATTCCATTGACTGCATTAGAATAGTACCTTAGCCACCTGTAAAACATCCATTTTCTCTTTCAGGGTTTGGAGGTAGCTGTTTTCAGAAGGATGTCTTGAATTTGGTGTACCTCTGTGAGGCACTGAACTTACCTGAAGTAGCCCGCTACTGGCAACAGGTACAAGTTTTGAACTTTTTTTGAGGGGATGATGTTTCTTCAGCATTTGGGCATTGAGCTTTTCAGCACTGCCCACATATAATCTGTATTGCAGCTTTAAAGAGCAGACACCTTAATATTGATCATGTTTACATTTTAGGGCTCTCAGCCTAACACTGGCATTTGATACTCTGCTACAGATCTTATGATCTTTCACTCAGGGTTGTTGATCTGATTTAGGCTATGGTGATCAAATACAAGGCTCTCTAGCAGGTGTCTCAGAATACAAACCACCAGATCTGCTTACCTTATTAGCAGCCTTCCTTTTTTCAGTCTTTCAGCTACCCATTTTCCCCTCACTTTTCTTCATTCCAGTCTGTTTCTAAATAAATAACTTGCCCATAATTACTTTTTCATCATTGGTCAGTTGTGCTATGCTTATAGAACTCAAACATCTGTCACAGTGCTATCTGTGACTTGGCAGCTTCTTGCATTATCTGTGATGTCCAGGGGCTTTCTACATCCTGTTCAGATAGTCTAAACTCCAGCCAGGGGCTAGTCAGCAGCCCAGTTACTTGCTTGCAACTAGAATCCTTACATGATTGCTTGGGACAAGGAAGACATGGAGTTGATGGTATCTGCTGGTTTTGTGACTGAATCTGTTAGCATGGATTAAAAAGGGAAAAGATGTTTTCACAGTAAATAAGTGTACACCTGGCAATGTGATATCCATGTGACAATAAAAAAACTCTTTAACACTGAAATTGCTTTCCATGTTTCTGCCTAGAATATGGTAAATTGTATATTAAAACCAGTAATCTGAAAAAAAAATCCTAGCCTTTGAACTAAATAATGCATGATAGTATAGATGTATATGCATCTACAGTCACTAATTAAAATAGGATTTGTCTTAGCATTTGATAAATTAACTAAATTTATCTTTGGGTTACTTATGATACCGAGTAAAAATACTTAGCTTTCTCTTCTAAGCCTCTATTTAACTTATTTGTGGATGGCTTGGCTTAACTGTTAATAGAACCTGTTTATAGTTTTAAATGGCTGCCTTCTGTACCATCATGTTTTATATAATTTCAGGTAATAGACATGAATGATTATCAGAGAAGAAGATTTGCTTCTCGCATTATTGACAGCTTGTTCAATACTGTCACTGATAAGAAGATTGCTATTTTAGGGTTTGCATTCAAAAAGGATACTGGGGACACAAGGTAAGAAAGTAAATTCAGTTAACTAACATGGATTCCCTGCACTTGTAACCAGCTATGCAGCTAAACCTCCTAATAGAATTGCACTAATAAAAATATATTGGATATGGAACCCTTTACCTTTTGTGATTGAACTGGTTTGCAACAAAGATTAGTCTGTCTTTAAACGGGTGCGACAATTGATACGTGAGCTCTATAACATACCTGAATCATTCAGAAGCTGGAGTAAATAACTTGTCCTGCTTAATTTGCATAAGCATAGATTTTTACTCCTTCTGTGCTCCACAGAAAAGAATGTAAATGCTTTTACAACTGGTTGTAAATTGCCACGTGAAGTCCAAGTTTCAGCTTTCCCAAAGGTGTTTAATTCTGTTTTCTTGTAAAGCTCAAACTTGATACAGCTCTCCAACTGCAGTTTGTGGGGAGTGCTTCATGCCATGTTAATTATGGTCAATAGGAGTCCTGAAGCTTAGTATCTGTTGAATGATTCAGGAAAAGAGTTGCAAACTTGTTTTTCATATTATTCCCCTTGATGTCCCTCAAGATTTCAAGTTTGCTGCTGGCATGGATTGCTGCTAAGATGTTTAATATAAAACTAGTATAAATGCTCTGGCATTGTCTATTGTGACTCTTGTTACTTAGAACATGCCATCTGGTTCTTTAACTGATTGATTCACTTCCTTAGAGAGTCATCCAGTATCTACATTAGCAAGTATTTAATGGATGAAGGAGCAAAGCTCCATATCTATGATCCTAAAGTACCTAAGGAACAAATCATCTTGGATCTCTCGCATCCAGGTGTCTCAGAAGATAATCAAGGTAGGAATGCTACTATAAGTCTTTTGTCTTTCCTATAGCTTTTATAGATAAATGCTAATTCTGTACTATTTATTTTTCTTTTGATAAATACTCATTTGAATACAGCCAGAGAATTTTCTCTCTGTATAATTAAAAGGAAGAGAAAGTAGAATGTTCAGAAGTATGAGAGACTAGTGGTGTTCTGTCAGCTCCTTTATGTCCTGAGTCCTGTCTTGCTTTAGCTCTTGCTTGCATATGTAAAGCAGAAATAACTCTGGAATTCACTTCAGAGCATTCTCCCCTCCCCACGTCACTTCCAAATTCATTTTTTCCTTAAGTTCCAGAAGACTTTAAAATCTGCAACTAGAAATTTATTGAGGAGAAGCAGGGGCTATTTAGGATTTTTTTTTTATTTCTTTGGGAGGGAGAGAATGGAGATGATGGATGGGGAGAAGGATAGATGAGGCTTCTAGAGGTGAAGTGAATGGAAGACTGAGCTGGGATGAAGAGTGGAGGGGTACATTATTTGACATGCCCTTGAATTAGAGGCAGAGGGAAGGGTTGCCTCTAGGGAGGGAACCTTGCCTCTAGGGTTGATGAGGCAGCAAAAGGGTGAAGGCAGCCCCTCATGAGCCATGTGTATTTTTTCTAGTGTGAACTGAGTGCTAAACAGGAACTGTGATGTGCATTGGAACTGAGGAACTGGCATTTAAACATTCCATAGTAACTTCTAATTCTAGAGATGCTAGTGGCTGTTTAAATCAAATATGAATGCTTAACTTCGAACACTTAAGTGCTCTGATTCTATTCAGATGCCAGGTACAAGCTGCTTTCATTTAAATAAGTAAATTCCAAGTGACAAAAGCCTTGATAGAAAATATCTCTGGGTGAGTGACATGAGGCTCCTTGTTTGTGAAGGGCAAGGAAGGAGACTCACTTGTTGAGAGTGCACCAGATTGATGTTAAAGATGTGTGCAGAATAAAACTTGTTTTTCCTTCTGTTACAGTGTCTCGGTTGGTTACTATAAGTAAAGATCCCTATGAAGCCTGTGATGGAGCTCATGCCCTTGTAATTTGCACTGAATGGGACATGTTTAAGGTAAAAGTTATCTTCAAACTAAAGAAAAAAAAGAAGTGTTATGCTTCTTATTTATTCTGTCTGCTTTAATTGCCCTCTACAGGAGTTGGATTATGAACGTATTCATAAGAAGATGCTGAAGCCTGCATTTATCTTTGATGGTAGGAGAGTTCTAGATGATCTTCATAATGAACTTCAAGTCATTGGCTTCCAGGTAATCAATTGGGTGCATCTGTTTCTTGTGTTACTTTTCTTTTGCTCTTTCCTCTTGCTTTCTCTCCCTCTGCAATAACCGAGGAGGAAGGGGAAAAAAAAGGTGAGGATTTGAATCTAAATCTTTACTGAAGTCTCCACTAGTTCTGCTTTCCTCCATTACCTTACTGTTTTCCTATACTGATGCTTTAAAAATCCAAGCTACATCAGGCTATGCCATGAATTTTCTGCAGTATAAGCATGCCTTGAAGCACTTCTAGCATAGGCAGAACTTGACTAATACTAAAATAATCTAATGCCTAAATAATCTTACAGAAGCATTGTGGTCAGATGTGATCAGAACAGAATCTACAAGCCAGATCATATGCATATTTCAGTTGTTTCACTTTGTATATTCCTGAGTACTGTGATTCCTTGTGCAATGGCTATAGGCTTTCTCTCTTGGTATTTTTCCCCTTGCTTAAACTACACAGCTATTTACGTGGTGTGTGAACAGGCTTGTATAAATTGATTTAACTAGTCAATTGAGGCTGTTATGGGCAAATAATGGGGCATACAGCTCACTGTTGAAACAACTCTTTTCAGAGTTAACTCAGATGTCTCTCAAGAACATATTAATCAGATTTCTGTTAAATTTTAAACAGCTAAGGTATTTTGTCTGTGGGTGCTTTGCATCCGACCTGCACAACTTACACAAGAGGAAAGCTGCAGTTCTTATTTACTGGGTGTTTGAACTGTTTTGCTAGTTGGTGTTCTGTCCTCTAGTGATTTATATCACTATATCTGTCCTTAGTGATTTATTTTAGTCTGACCTAGAAATGAGGAGAACCTGTCTCACTCTCTTAATTTTGCAGTACCGGGCTAATATGTATTGGCTTTGTTACATGCTTTCTCTTATACAGAGTTGGCTGTCTTAGCCTTTCAGAGTTATATTGTTTCAAGAACAACCCACTGCATTAAGGATGGGGGGAAAAGCTGCTTCTATCTGACTACTGGATATAAATTTTTAGACAAAGGAGGCCAAAGGCACATTTTCTGAATACCTAGAGACCTTTTTATATTTGTACTGATAGTCGTATGGACAGTGAGGCACCTGAATGTTCAAACTAGCAACAGGCAAAGCAGTGGCTGTTTTAAAGAAAACTTCTTCAAATCCACTCCTAGAAACTGTCCCTGAGCACACTGTGCTTTGTGGCTTGTGTTATGAACTGTTTATGAAACGTAATCATAGTTCTTGATTTAGTTTGTAGGTTCCTCTTAAGCTGACATGATGATGTAAGCTTGCCACACTCACTTGTTAAATATTTTCTCTTTCAGATTGAAACAATTGGAAAGAAGGTGTCAGCCAAAAGAATTCCTTTTGCTTCCTCATGTGAAATTCCCAAGTTCAGCCTGCAGGACCCACCTGTCAAAAAGCCTAGAGTATAGTGTTTAATATGTATTGAAGGAATTCTGTGGACCTTCTTAGGGATAATAACTGTAAGCCTATGCTTTTTTAAGGAAAAATATTTTTCATAAACTAAAAACCAATTTTACACTAGAAATGGTACCTGGTACATGTGAATTCAGTCAATTTTCAAATCTCTATTTTTATAGCCGTTTTTTTGGTTACTGAAGATGGTACACACGTTTTTAATAATGAACATCTTTTAAGTGGAAAAGTTACCTTCAAACTGCAGTTTTCTGCTTCCAGAGATCTTCCTAAACAGCACGTTGAATGTTTCAAGTGATATGAAAGCAAAGAGGTTAGATTATCTTTTTACTTCAGTCCAGTTATGGACAGCAATCATTAACTTTGGTCTCACCAATTTTTCTTGTTTTTTTTTCTGGGGTAATTCCATGACCAGTTAAATGTTTGCTCTAACTGGCATTGAAGTAAAAAGGTAAGTACTAAGTGAGTTTGGTGAGATTTGGGCTGAGCCCTAAAATAGAAATTGTTGTGACAGGAATACCCTGATCCTGGTTGGGATCAGTGGGCACTGATGCAGTCTAAACTACATCGGCTGGGAGGCCAGATAGTTCTGCAGGCATCTATCATGTAACTAATAACAGTGGTATAACAGCTGTAATCTGATACACTGGCAGATCTTCAACTTTTGATTCTTGGGTTGTCTTGCCTACATTCCATGTGCAGCCACATAAATTATTGATCTAATCAGATTCCTGGGGCAAGTTTTTCCTAAGTTACAGCAATACAACTCATCTTCAGCAGAGAAGCATTCTGCTTGTTTGAACACTGAATTTGAGCAGAATCACCTTAATCTGGTGTCATGCCAAGTAGAAAGCAAATGTTGGATTCAAAGCTACCTGATGGGCATTTTTTCTCCCTTCCTTTCTGCTTATGTACTTCATCTCAGAGCAGTTTTCTTAATGAATCTGCAAAAATTATTCTCTGCTGTTACGAAATGATAAACAATAAAAATTTAGCCCCACAAGTCAGCTTGCTACCTCATTTAATTAGCAGGAATGAATATTTCCTATATTATCTTGATATTTTTGCCTTTACTATTACTTGTTTTTATTTCTACTTGTTTTTATTATTCTTAAGTGACCAGTGCTATTAAAATCCTTGAGATGGCAAGAGTCTGTGTTTGGCTTGTTCCATGGTGTTGTGGAGGGGAGGACAGAGGGACCCTGAACAGATTTCAGACTGGAAGGCATAGATGTCTTAGTTAAATAATGGTAGTGTTGGGATGTTAGAGAATTATCTTGTAACTAGTCACATAATACCTTCTGAATTTATTCAACAGGTGTGCCTTTGAGTATACTATATCAAGAGTTAAAAAGAGCCTAAGACTAGTGTTCTTGGTGATGAGTGCTATTATTGTAACAACTTACCCACAGAAATGTAGATACAATCTAAGCTTTAAGATAGATACTTGAAAATTTAAGGAACTTGTATAACAATGGGTAGAAGATACAAGACACTTATCTGACTGAAATAGCTGTATCCTTGAACCAGGTGCTTTCAGATTCTGCAGTTAATGGCTTCCACACAGGGACTTACTATGCAACAGTCACTCAGCACTTTGGGCAAACATGCCTTGGGCTTCTTGTTCTGTCACACTGTTTTTCTGTGAAGAGCACATCAGAAGCCACTGGCTTAAAATCAAAACTGCTTTGTTTTTGTTTTTTTTTTTACTGTGCCATCTTTTCTTCCTGATTCACTAGCACTGCTTTCATGCAACACCCACAGGGCAGGGAAGATTGATACAGCTGTGCTATTTTTAAGTGTTGTAATCCAACAGGTCACCCTGTCTCTGCAGGTAGGCATCATCTTGACTACCTCTGCCTCCATAGCACTTCAGAGGGCAGGCTGGCCATTCCTTCTTGGGGATTAAGAAGGGTACTGACAAGTTGTGCTCAAAGGATCTTGTCCTGAACTATCCTGAGGGTAGCACAGCACTGCTTCAGGGCTCATCTTAACAGGGAGGGTGAGTAGATGCTTCTGAAAATCAGAATGGTTTTCAGAAACTTGCACACAGCTGGGACCTGTCCTCATCAGCTTGAAGTAGACAGATGAACCATTAAACTCTGCTCCTGTTAAGAATGTGCAAGAGCTACAAAGCTTAGGAAAGAGGAAGCATCAGATGCTTTCTGAAGAGCATCAAGGGGTAAAACTGGTACTGTCATTTCCCTTGCTTTCCAGGAGAGACAGCTTAGTTTCATTGTGGCTGCATTCTTTTAGTGGGACATGGATTGTGGGATGAATTGTCTCAACAGCTGCTGCTGGGTCATGTCTTCAGGATACTGAAATACTTTACCTTGCACATATGCAAGAAAACCTTACCTTAGGCCATAAGATCAGGCTTTGGAAGCTTGTGCAGCACTGTGACTCATAAGCCATCATCTTCACAGTACAGTTGCCAGGGAAATAAGAGCTGGAATGACTTATTCCTGCTTTGAAGGCTTGAGTAGTTCCTATAAGCGATGTTTAATGCTATTGAGTCTCGGTCTATGGGATCTTGCAGCATGTAATTCTTGATGAGAATTATGTAGTATGAGTAATAGACAGTAATCCTGTGCTCTGAAATTGCTCTTAAAACACAATCCCTCAGTAACACTGCTTTTCACTACAAAAATGTGAATACAGCAGAAACAAATCCAGCTTTAATGCAAGCCTAGGAATAGTATGGTACAGAATGCATAAATTAAGATGTGCACAGACAAATTGCAAATGCCAGGCAAGATGTTCTATTTTTCTTTTATGTATGAGATCAACCTTTTATTGTTCCAGGTCTATGACAGCTGAGTATTCCAAGTGGATAGAATATATTTTGACCAAAACTAGTTAGTATAGGAGCAGTTAGGGATGAGATTTTGTACTTGCTAACAAGTTCACACTTTTCTCTATCACTTGGGGTTCTTCTATTGATCTAGAATTTACAGTAGCACTATAATCTTGCTCAACAGCTAAAGTTCAAATGAGTTGTAAAACAATGCAGAAAAGCGTAATGGGTTGTTATCTACCATTACTTCAGGAATACTGGAGTCAATTTTCATTACTTTATTCTGAGCTGTGAATTTCTATTACAAGTTGAACATCTGCAATAAATTGACACATGGTGTAGTATCGAAATATAAATGCTTGGAATTTTATTTTAAAGTAAAAGGACACCAATACTAATTCTTGATCAAGTAGGAAAAAAAAATAAAACTATTCTTAAATGAAAACTCTGGATTTGTTGACTTACCCTGAAGACTTGGAAGTCACTGCAAGATGCAGTAGTTCTCTACTCAGCTGCGTAACATTTGTGTTTTACACAGTGTAGTAGATTGATTTAACAATGTTTAAAAAGACTTTGTTTGTTTGTTTAAGGTCTGTGTCAACTTGAAATAATATTCCCAGCACTGAGGTTGATGTTTTTCTAATTGCAAGGAAGATTAAGATTTCTTAAAATATTTGATGGCTGCTCTGTGAAACAAACTGAGAGAATGAAGTGATTGACATACAAAAAGAAAATATCACTAAGCAGGAAATTTCCTTGGAAACAAAATTGAGATAGTCATAAAACCTGTGCTGAATTTATAACCAGGAGTTTTGTGAGAGTTGGATGCTTTTAACATACAATTATGAAATACCAGAATGGGCAATAG
>NW_009970716.1:3490235-3495346 GCF_000747805.2 Chaetura pelagica
ATATGAGGTAAAAATGTGACTGCTTTCTTCAAAAACCACAGCAAAACAGTTTAACACAGTTAAAAAATAGTCTGTGTATAACTTTTGATACTTGGCATCAGCTTGCAGACAGTTGTGTAAAGGCATGAGATCATCTTCGAAACCAGCCAGCAGCAGTTTATAAAAGATAACTCTAACATGAAATAACATTGCACTGTGTTTCCAGAAGCATTCTTGCACTGTAAAGTAGTGGATAATTACTGTGCAATGTCCTCTTGTCCATGTTTGATAATAGCTGTATGGCTCAGAATTCCTTTTAACACATTTCTGATGTCAATATGTTGAAAGAGTAGGGACTTGGCAAAAGCAACAGTAATATTCTGATAAATCTGCTATGTAGACAAGTCAAACCCATTATATGTAGTACTAACCTCTAACAAAGGCTGGCACCTGTTACATGTGTGAGTATCCTGGAGTTGATGTTGAGCCAGACCAGTGGGCAGACTTTTTTTCTAATTAAAACTGTAGAATTTATTATTTAAAACTTAATATTTTTAATTAAAAAACTTTGCCTTTCTCTCTTCCTTTACAAAGCAGAGCAGTAAGACTTCTGTTTCTGTTATTCCACTCTGTTCTTCATGGCTCTTGTTTCTCTTCCCCTAATTTAAACCTCCAATATAATATTTAATTAGTACCTTCCTTCTAGTTTAAGACTGTCTTTATAAAACTTTTAATATTGCTGTTCATTTTGTCAAGTGTCAGTTGTGCATCACTGGCCTCAGTAGTATAATCTGATTTTTGTTGTTCATGACAAAACCAAGTTTCTCTTATACATTAGCTTGCCAATTATTACTGCCAACATTTTGCTGAGTAGGTGGTAGATGAAGGGTCCTGTCTTCTTTGTATAGCCTGCAGTAATTTAGACAAGTACTATAGCCCTAGTATTACCTGCATGATAAGAGTTTGGGACCAGATAAATTCCTGGCTTGTTTCCCAAGTAACTTCATGAAGATAAGTGTATCTAACATCCATAGCAGACAACTGAGAAATACTAGTAAGGGATCCACTTTGAAGTACTGTGACTGCAAAGAGAAGAACTTGCAGCTGGCTTGTATACCATGAGCCATCCTTTTATTTCTGCTTGAGCTTAGTACAGTATGTCATGGATTCACATTTCACCTATGGTGCATTCACCCTGCTGCATTCAGATTTAACAGCCAGAACATGTCTCAAGGGAGCAGGTAACCAGGCCCATCAAACACAACCACCCCACCCTTACACTGGGTATTTACCTGTCCTTTAATGCTATACCTGTGGAGCAGAAGCACAGTCCACAACTGAGGCAGTTCTGCATACCAATACCAAAGAACCACCTGTGCAACTCAGTGGGGTTTGTTACAGTCATGCACCCAAACTAGGGGTGGCTCTAGTCATGCTGTTATGACAGGTCTGATTTTCCATATGGTTTAAATTACATGGTAACTACACAAGGTTAATTCTCTTGCCAGAAGGGGCTTCTGTCTTCTTCAGCTTGGTACCTTGGTTACCACGGCTTACACTTGGAGACATGCAAGCAACCTGAAAAACATCAGCTATGAAAATATTACAGTTCATTTTCTTAAGATGCAGATAAGAGATACCATCTCTTGAAAGAGTATTACTGTTACCTTCTCTGGTGTGGCTCAAGATAGTCCTAATATGGTCCTTTGTCATGCACACAATCTTTAGAACTCCTCTGTTTCCCAGAGGCCCTGCAAACTTGTGTTACATAATGGCAAGATAAACCAAAGTATTGGCACCTTTTCTATTACCTGGTATTAGCATTTTCACCAGTACCTAACTGCAGCAATATGGATGGTTGTATCAAACCTGTTTACTTAAATGTATCCTCTTATTTTTTATTTTTTTTTTCCAGCTTCCATTTCTTCCACCTCAGTCAGTTCCATTGCTCTTTCAGAATTGTTTTGATCTTCTAACTTTCTGCTGAACACTAGAAGTATGATGGTAGTTGTAGCCTTGCCAGAAGAAATTAGGTAGAATACTGTGAAGTGTTTCAGTGAGAGAAAAATGCTCTGGACAGATACTTCCACCTCAGTCAGTTCCATTGCTCTTTCAGAATTGTTTTGATCTTCTAACTTTCTGCTGAACACTAGAAGTATGATGGTAGTTGTAGCCTTGCCAGAAGAAATTAGGTAGAATACTGTGAAGTGTTTCAGTGAGAGAAAAATGCTCTGGACAGATACTCGTGCATCTACCATCTGGTCTGCTGCATATCTGGAACTGAGGATCGTTAAAACTGGTTGGTTTAAATAGGTTCACTCTCATTTTCAGATGGCTTTTGTCTTTCTTTTTTCTACCAAGTTCTTCAAGAAGAATTCACCTATTTAGAAAGAAAAAAAGCACCAAATTATTTATAGTTATTTCAATGAAATAAAGCAAAACAATACACATCTAATGTGAATATTCTATCTACAATGTAATTGTTCTTACCAGTATTTTATAGGAATTCAATTTTATACAACAGCACTTTCAATATATATAGCAGGGATGTAAAAATAAAAACCAAACACAACAAAATCCATAACCCAACAGACAACCCCTCTATCCCAAAAATCCTGATTTTACTCATGCCCAATTTTATGGACTAGCTCTACTTGATTGTGATTTCCAAAAGGCAGATGTGGAGTGATTTATTTTTAAATTAATTCCTATTTCATAAAGTATCAGCAACTTCTAGTGAAACCTGCTGTAAATTTGAGCTGACATTAAAAGAGTCTGAGAAGGCAGGTGTCCCAGATGAGCCTTCTCTGCTCCCTCCTTAGGAAAATCAGAATGTTGGACCTATACAACAGTTTCATTAATATCAGCTACTATTAATGTCCAGTGCTTTGCCAGAAAGAGCACTGCTGTAAATGTGTCTGATTATTTCTAGGGCACTGTAAATAAATTCTGCCTAAAGCAACAAAATGACATCGCAAACAGAAAAGGGCCCCATTAAACCCTGATGTGTCCAAGAAACAGAATGTAAAGGAAAACTCCAAACTGAGTACCCTTTATCCTGCCTCACACATTAAGTATAATACAAAGTAAGTTTGCCAAAAAAAAAGCTTAAGCAGCATAGCAATTATACAAATATGAATTACTGTCATACTGATGCATTTAGGTAACCTGTGGAAGATAGTAAATATAAATAATAATTAATAGTAATAATTACTATATGAGATGTCCTTAAGGTAAGTTTTGTTGCAAATTATTCAC
The DNA here is from genome assembly GCF_000747805.2 of Chaetura pelagica. Lineage (NCBI taxonomy): Eukaryota > Metazoa > Chordata > Aves > Apodiformes > Apodidae > Chaetura > Chaetura pelagica. The sequence goes on from NW_009970716.1 coordinate 3,493,473, forward strand.
AGCTTTAACTTTATATATTAAAATATTATGTGCTAAAAGATCTAATACTACTTTTCAGTAATTTACCTGCTTTATAGGAGGAGCGCACTAAAGGCCCACTAGCAGTGTAATGGAATCCAAGATCGTTTCCTACTTTTTCCCAGTGCTTAAATTTTTCAGGAGTTACATACTCCTCAACCTGAGAGAAAATAATTCATTTTGATCAGGTATTAATACAAAGGAAATAGCTCTAGCTAGCAAGTACTGACATGAAACGCAATTATGTCAAACGTCCAAAATTTTGCACTGCAAAATTTTCAGCAATCAAGTCACAAATGGAATTTTGTCTCTGTTTTCTACCAAAATAATACATTCCTTCATCTTTTATATTTAGATTAAAAGCTTAGAATTTAATTTCTAGTTGTTGCTGTATCATTTTCTTCACTCTGTTTTTGAATGGTTCTTTCAAGCAAACAATTTTTTGACCACATTTATTAAAAAAAAATACAATACAATAAAATAGTCCTACAAATCTCTTCACTAACAGTTATTTCAGTGAACCAGTAACAGAGACTCAAGCTCTGGACAGATTACAGAAGGAGAAAACTGTAACATGCCCAGCTGAAGTGGCACCACGAAGGGAGAGCCTATGAGATGGCGAAGGGGAGCTGGCTTGAGCCATTATGTTTGAGACACACACTGAGATTCTTGTTTTCCAGAATCATGCCTCAGCTCCAGCTGTCTCCCCAGCTAATAGTACCAAGTAGCAGTAGGAAGTCTGCAGAAGATGGAAAGGATTAGATGGCTGAGGTCATTTTTAGCAAAGAACACATAAGGGATGAAGATCAGGTTAAGCAGGGAAGGAAATTTTCACAGCATCCACAGTTAAGGTAAGGATGCATTATCAAGCCTCAATGTAGAAAAAGGTACAGACTGTAATGCTGCTTGTAAATAAAAGGCATTTTTACCTTCAGGTGACGTTTTGTTGGTTGCATGTACTGTCCTAGGGTCAAACAATCTACATCTGCTTCCCGCAAGACTGTAAAAACAAAATGCCACAGGATTTATGAATTTCTTCTTACAAGCACATTGCACTCACTTACCTCTGTGAACTCACCTCCTCTTAAAAATCCTTTTTATATGAAAATGTAGTAAAGTGCTAAATTCTAAGCATAATAACAACTTTTTTTTTACGTCTAAATAAGCTGAAACCATTTTTTTAAACAAGATCTGCTATTTCTAAAAAAGAATGCACAATAAGGCAACTATGCTGCAAGCCCATTTTAAGGACTGCAAAGATAAGAATATTAATGTATTCACACACAGATACTTCTAACTTCTATTGCCATCAGCAGAAGCTGGAACTACGTGTGAAAAATCTGAAAGCCACATAAAAGTACAATACTCCAGAAGGTCAATCTTTTTTAACCTAGGTTGTTTTTTTTTCCGTCAAGCTTTGAAAACATTTCCTGCACCAGCAAGAGGCAGAGACACCCACAGCTGCCTTCCCACTGGATGCAGTCCGTACCTGTGAGTTATGCCACGTGTTTCAACCCCAACTCACGTTTCATTGTGGAATACACCTGCGCATCCGTCTCGCCGAGCCCCAGCATGAGAGACGTTTTGGAGACGAGGCCGGGCCGCACCTCCTTGGCGCGCTTCAGCACCCGCACGGACTGCTCGAAGCTGGCGCGGGGGTCACGCACCTTCCTGCTCGCATTGTCAGCACAGGGGGGTAAGAGCGCGGGAGGCGCGCACAGGCGTCAGCGATGACCGGAACGGCAGCTCCGCGGTCCCAGCGGCGCGGGCTGACACGGCAGGAACCGCCCCGCAGCACCGCGACCTGCCCGCCCTGAGCCCCGCGCCGGGGGCCCCGCACCCGCAGCCCCGGGACC
>NW_009970716.1:3495771-3500507 GCF_000747805.2 Chaetura pelagica
CCCCCCCGGGCCCTGACACCAACCCCCGAGCGACCCTCTCACCTCTGCAGCTCCGGCACCGTCTCCACGTTGTGGGCATAGACGTCCAGCCCCGACAGCGCCACTTTCTCCACAGCTTTCAGGTCCCCTCGAAAATCGGGAGTGAGGCATTCCACCAGGATTTTGGGATTCCTGGAAAGGAGAGACTGACAGTGAACGCATCTATGGGATTCGTGCCACTCTTGGGAAAGAATAAATCAATATAGCAAAAAAACCCAAACAAAACTACATGATGCTGTGATAAGCAAAGCAAAGTCAGGACACACTTCTGAAACAACTGGTTTCTGCCAGTATTTGTACTGCAATTGAAACAAACGTTCTGATTTTCTTAATGCGACTGAAATACAATGAAAGCCAAATAATAAATACAAAAGCGATTCCAACAGTCTCTTAAACAATCACATCCACTGTTTATACTCGATTTTTCATGTGTCTTTGTTACAGATTCACTTCATACAAGTTCAGTATCAGAGCTCCAAGATACTGAGGAGCTATAATCCCACCTCCTGGGACAAAAGGCTCTGCACTAATGCCCTGGAATCTGATCTTGGTGTCCAGATTTCTACTCAGAAAGGGAGGCAGGGAGAACTGCAAGAACATGTTGAGCCCTCAAATAGTGTGGATAAAGACTCAAACCAGGTTACATGAATGAAATCTGTGGGTAGACAAGTCTGCGATCAAGTGGCATCCAGGGCTCTGCTGCAGAGAGCAAAGGCATGGCTGGGGAAAGCAGAAAAGGTGCAGACACAGACGTAGAAACAGCCGTTGTGGGAAAACACAAAGCAGTCTGATCAATGCTGAAAGAGAAACCCTACTTCTGCTTCCATGTGGTGACACCACTATCTAAAGCCACTGTTTCAGCCCCAAGCTTGAAGAATGAACCTATCTCAAAAGTATGTGTTCATTTCCTGTTAAATGAGCCACACGGTCAAAGAAATAATCCAGTGCTCAGCTTTAAATAAGCCTGGGCTACACTGGAAATGCATCCAAATTCAAAATACTTTGAGGACATCATATGAAAAAGATAAAAACTAGGGGCATAGAAAGGCTAAAGGCAGATTTTTGTACTTGCGTGGCCCCTGGAATAATCCAGCTAAAGGTTTTGACCTATATGCAATACCACACTATAAAGTTTTAAGAGTAACACATTAAAATATACCTTTCTTTCAGGTGAGAGACTGTCTTTGCAAAGTGTTCTGCTCCACCATCAGGCATATCTAGAAGGATTTCAATTATTCCGTTAACCTTCCTGTTCAAGACATGTATTTACTTATTAGCAAAGCTACAAACCCTTGCAGAGTCCAATTTAAATGCAAACTAGTAAAGCAGTTTTTAGTCAAGCCCCAGTCTTATCTTACCACTTATGCCAAAGGTTTATAATGGATACTCTGCCAGGTCTTGTCTGCACAAAGTCTAACTGTGATTGTTTAAGGCAGACTTCAAATGTTTACTCTGAATTTACCTGTCTCTAGGCTCACTGGCGGTCTGAGCACAGAATTACTTCATCTATTTCTGGTTTTGGTCTGAGAAGCAGTGCTATAAAAATTAATTTTTTTTTGGTAAAGATTACTCTTCTACTGTAAGACACTTTGCAGCTACTGGTCTTTCCATCAAAGTATACTGAATAATTTCTACAATGGTCTTCCCCACCCATATGATGTCCCCACAAAGCAGCTACTATAACCTCAGAAAAAGGTAACTTTCAGGGTTTTTAAGTATAATTTCTTTCAGGTTTAGTCTTTGGAAGAAAGTTCTGTAGTGGTATTGTATATGAACATTTATGGGTTGGTTTGGGTTTTTTTGCTGATCAAATAATAGAACAGAGTGTGTATGTATATATTTTGGGGAAAAAAAATAAAATGTTTAATAAAATAGTGTAATATTTTAATGTAACTTCTCTTATGTTTCACCAGACATGGAGAAATACTAAGAATGTGTAGAAAATGTCTGAAGTTTTAGCACTGTTGACTCCTTTAAAACAGTAACCCTCAACAACTGTGCTGAGGGAAGCATGTTTATCCATGTCTGTGTTTACTTCACGTAAGGCACTTGAGAGCTTAGACTGGAGGACACAAGAGAAAACATACTGACCATCTCTGTCCACAGATGTCAATACCACGTAATCCAAGCCCCACTCAGCTATAGCCTTTGCTGTGTTGAAAGGCTCCTCAGGATCCAGTGGAGGTGGATTCCTTGCTGTCTTTACTGAACAAAATCTGCAGCCTCTAGTGCACGTGTCACCCATCAGCTGAAATAAGACGTTTCTGCCTTTACATTGTACACATCAATATTGCTCAGTTGAGAGACATCACTATTACTCAGTTGAGAAACAGCTGCACAAGCAACATCAGATAAATCCCAATACTAAGGAAAACAATGAGGACATTTCTTGAGTAAACCCACATCACTACAGCAGAGACCCAACAAACAGAGATCCAATAGCCTACAAACAGCTGGAACATCAGTACAGTACTCAAGAAATGGTTAATGGCTTACCATAATGGTAGCTGTAGCTGTAGCATATTCACCACCTCCCCAGCATTCTCCAATGTTGGGACAACGTGCTTCTTCACAGACCTAAGGGTAAAAGACAGTGACGTACCTGTCTTTTTTTTTTTTTTCCCCAATATTATTACAGCAAATTAATATTATCTTAACAAGCAATTTTGATAGTAGCCTACAAACACAACATAATTCCTTCTGTGACAAGTGAGATTAACAGAGTTCCATGTTGCTCTCCAGGAAGTCAGTAGGATAGCTAGAAGAGCTGTTTCCTATTATCCAAATACCACTTTTTTCCTCTACTTCACAACTGAAAAACCTCCACAACCACATAGCTACCTTATTAGCTAGCACAGGTTGTTATTAATATTTTAAAATTAGAAAATGGTAAAATGTTCACAAAGTCTATGATTCATTAAAGCATGATCTTATTCTGGAAAAAAACAAAACACCAAACCTCTCCATGCATACCCACCACTGTTCACCATCTGGAAGGTATATTTAACGAAGCATATATTTCTAGAATTTCTTTTCATGCAGAACATGTATGTAACACTGAAATTGTGTGTGTTCCTATTAAAAACAGTCACACATAGCATCTTCTGATCTTCCTGGGGATGCAAGAGGTAAACCCTAGTATTTAAAAATCACAGCAGGAAGAAAACAAAATACTCCTTTCATTTTGTCTTCATTCTTTAAGGGTAAAATTCACTGCTGGAAACAAAGATTAGCATTGGGCTTGTTTTGAGCATTGAAGATCATGCAAGACATGATTTCTACCTGTCCTCCACAGAGAGCTAAGGTTGTATCTGTAAAAAATGCCTTATTTCTACAGAAAATCTTGGGTCAGTACTAGCTTTACCGTATGAAGATTTAAGCTTCTCAAGGTATTCTTTAGCTTATTGTAGTTCTTTCCCATGGGAATACTTGTTTTCAGCCATGGAGGAAGTCGCAGCCTGAAAAAATACCAAGCAAACATGAAGATGAATACATTATTTACATGGTTAGTTTCCATTATTTCATAGATCCACTTTAATTTGCTACAGATCCCAGCTAGGAAAGGTTGCTTGAAGTCTGACGCAGCTCCGCAACCAATATTCACATCTTTCTTAGTCACAGCAGCCTCCTCTCTTCCGTGCTTATCATCATCCCAACACTCAAGAGTAGGAGTTTGTTGTCACTCACAGGTTTAAAACTGTTACTTCTGCTGGTGGGATTTAATAGTGCTAGACTGGAGACTGCAACAATTAATGGCAACGTATGTTACCACAGCTATCAAAAAGCCTGATCAAATTTATAATCGGAAATATCAGGGTCTTAAAGCATTTTTAAATTTAGTCTTCCTTTGCCTGTTTTAGTCTATCAATAATATCTTTGCAACACTAAGGCAGAGCACCCCTACCTACTGACTTATATTAGTAATTTCATACAGGCTGTGGCACCCACACTCAAATGAGAAAATACCATAATGACCTAATGTTTTGTTGCATATTTGAAATTAATTTTTGTTTCTTTCTTGAAAAATTATTAAATTGGCAAGCCAATATGACAGAATTTAACGAAAATACATTGAACACACTTTGCCATGAATACTAAACACGTAAGATACCACATGGAAGCAACTACAGTTGATAAAAATCACAGTCACCTTTCTCCTTTCTGACGCTTCAAGTTGCCTTTATACTCGGCCCACGCGCTCCTGTCTGACAGATCTCCAGAGACAAAGTCTTGCAAGCCTGGTCCATTTTGCAGGAAGTCTTTTTTCTCGTCTGGCAATGACCCTGATGCTCTGTACTGGTTACATGCGTGGCTCCCTGGCACCTAAGGAAAGCAATACTGTAATTTAGTGAATCGTAAATAGTACTAGTAATCCATACTAGGCGAGTGCTTGTCCTGTTGGTTACGGACGTACACGCTACAGAGCCTGTGTCAGGCTGTTCCCGCTGCCTGCAAGTTGAATATTTAACGAATCATCTTTTTCCGTTTTAAGCAATGGACAAAAACCACGATCTCTTCCAAAATATCTCGGCAGCCAACATACGCGGTAGGTATAACGGACACGGCACGGATTCACTCGAGGTTTCAGGGCAGAAGAACAACACCCCGAGGCAACGAGCGGCTCGTAACCGACTCACGTTTTACTCCACGGAAAACCAGCGCCGGGGCGGGCGGCCCAGGCCCCCAGCACCCCTCCC
>NW_009970716.1:3501083-3512126 GCF_000747805.2 Chaetura pelagica
GGCCCCGCGGCGGCTCGCGGGGGTGCGGGGGGAGCGGGTTGGTTCGGCTCCGCGCAGTTGCGCGTTCCGGAGTATGAGCAGGGAGGAGAGGGAAGGGCGCGAAGAAAGTGCCGTTCCGTGAGAGTCTGCAGCTTCTGTTCCTTCTCCTTTGTAGAATGAAGACCATTCTCAGCAACCAGACCGTTGACATCCCCGAGCAAGGTACGTCTGCCTGCGCGTTTGGAACATGTTTCATGGCGCGGACCACGCAGCAGGTTAACCTGCCTCTGTCTTTGATTTCCAGTCAGTGTCTCACTGAAGGGCCGGACAGTTATTGTCAAGGGACCCAGAGGAACCTTGCGAAGGGATTTTAACCACATCAATGTGGAGCTCTCTCTCCTGGGAAAGAAACACAAAAAGGTGAGTTCTGTGGAGGTGGTTTCTCTGCACAGAGAGAGAGGGTAGCTTTACAGTCAGCTTAAAAGCTTCTTGGTGTTGTGAGATTGAACCAAAATGTTAAGCTGCAGGCAGGTTGTTTAATTTTTTGCTTATTGCTGTGTTTTCTGAACAAGGTAGGTCTTGTGGAATCTTGGGACCTGCTGTGACACCATGGAAGTCTTGCAGTTTGATGTGTAGGAGTGAATTTATTTAATAATTTCTTCTGTAGTTACTGTAATTTATTGGGAAAGGGGTTGATTGTTGAATCCTGTATTTTATAGACTACTTTTATCTAGGTAGAGCTAAAACTCTACATTTACTTTACAGAATTGACGAGTTACATCAGGAGAGCTGATGTTTTCTAAATAAAATGCATCATAGTTTCATATGGCCTTAAAAAGTACAAAAAAAAAAAAGGAATTACTGATGCCAGCTATTTCACAAGCATCTAGTATTTCTTGAAAACACTGGACCCACACTGTGTCATTTAAATCTGATACATTATACATAGGAGACTGACTTTGGAACAGCATATTCAGTGTTTAGCATGGGGTAGCACATCCTTCAGCTTAAGATGTCAGAATATCTATCACACCTTCTTTGTGATTTTGTTAGCAATGAGACAGAGAAAATAAATACTTGTCATCTGTCTGAGGGTTAGGAGTTTAAAGAGTAGGTGGACCTTTAAGAGTGTTTCAAATAAAATATTTATGTGTGTTTTTAAGTGGTTTGTCTGAACTTTTCACCCAGATTGTCCGAGCACCATCTCATTTTGAGTTTTGACATGTAGCTGAAAACTGTTCATTTGATTTTGTGTTCCACAGCTGCGTGTTGACAAGTGGTGGGGTAACAGAAAGGAGTTGGCGACAGTTCGCACCATTTGCAGCCATGTACAGAACATGATAAAGGGTGTTACACTGGTAAGTTTCATTTTGAAATAGGGTGGCAGTAGGAAGCCTTTGACTTTAGTGCAAGCTTTCCAAAGCACCCAGGATGTAGCTTTCTGCTTTTTTTCCTTGCATTTGCTGTCAGACAAGTCTGTAGGTGAAAAAGAGCATGAGTGTCTCTGGGGCTTAGTGTCTTGCCCTTGTTAAAATATGATTTTTGATACATGTTTGGTTTAGGTTTCTCCAGTTTGCTGCATCTCTTTTGCCTTTGGGACATGCTCTGCTTTCAGTACCTGATGATGTCCTTTACTGTAGGGCTTCCGTTACAAGATGAGGTCCGTGTATGCTCACTTCCCAATCAACGTAGTTATACAGGAGAATGGCTCACTTGTGGAAATCCGGAACTTCCTGGGGGAGAAGTACATTCGCAGAGTGCGTATGAGGCCAGGTGAGCATGTCTGGAGAGGTACTTTGCTATTCCTAACTGGAGTTTCTGAATGTTGTCTTTGAGTACTGCTACTGATGCAGGAGGTTGTGAGTAATTGCTGAAACAGCAATAGCCTGTTTGAATTTAGGTACACTTATGGTAGCTTTGCCTCTGTTCAGTTTTAATAATGCTTTTGTAATTACTTTTGGTAATAAGAGCAAGCTAATAACTAGTTTAGAGCAAGTTACTGTAACAGAAGTTTTATGTAGCCCAGTGTTTACTTTCATGATAGTGAGATCTCAGCAGTGTTCATGGTTGGTAGGCTGCAAGTGCTTAGTTTTAGATTTGTGTTCTGTTTTTAAACTTGTACATGAACTAGTTCCTCATCACATATTTTTTTTGGTGCTTGAAGTGTTTTCGTGTTTTGAATTTCCTGGTTGTCTAGGAGCACATACCATAAACCTCAAAATTACTATCTTAGTTGTTAATTTTACATCTTAAGTACTTGTGAGTTTTAGTGAGATGTCTAGCAGAGTAGGCATTTGATAGATCTTGTTGAACATGAAAAGGAAGAGACAAAACATGTCAGAAACAGAATGACCTGTGGGAAAACTTTCTATATTGGTATTTTTAATAGTTCATTTCTGCTGAATGCATGGGTAATGATACTTAGTATGACTGATGGTGCTTTGAGGTGGCTTTGGATGAAGCCTCACACTTGTCCAAAACAGTAGATAGTGTGGTGTTACTTACAGAGGCTTTGACTTGGATTTACTGTGGGTTACTAAAAGGGGGTTTGATGATTCCATTTTTGTAAATGAGTGTTTACTTCAAAGGTAAAGCACTTGCTTAAAATCTTAACATCTGTTGACAAAGTAGATTAAACTAGTAAGATTTGCTTGTGTTATTCTCCTTGCAAATTCAAGTTCCCAGTTAGACTCTTGAATGTCCTAGTGTTTTTACTCCTTGTATGTGCAGTGTTGCTAGCATACATACTGTGCTTGATGTGTTGGGGGCCAGGGATTTTTTAAATGACCCTTCTTTAGGGTGCATCCACTTCTGTCTCAATGAACATAAGAGTGTGGAAAATGGCACCACCTAGCTGACGAAGCCATGTTGGCAAAACCTCTGGCTTATACATAGTGGTGCTGATTAATGCTTTAATACAGTGACATTGAAGTAGGAGTACCTCTTCATGCTTTCAATCCAGAGCATGACTTGCACTAATCTTTGTGTGCTGAAATGGAGGGAGGGGGATCCTGGAAAGGATTTGGGACAACTCTTTTAACAAGGTCATAGATGTTAATAATTGCCCAGAATACAATTTTCTGGATCTGTAAATTGGGACAGGACAGGAGCACTCTTTCTTTGATATGCTTGATGTCTTCACCAATGATGAAGATTGTGTGTTTTCCTTTCTGTAGGTGTTTCCTGTGCAGTATCTCAAGCCCAGAAAGATGAGCTGATCCTTGAAGGAAATGACATTGAATTGGTCTCCAATTCAGGTTTGTGGTGTAGATGTGTGGGCAGGCACAATGATATGACTACCTTTCTCTGAAGTTGTCAGCTTAGCAAACTGTCTTTTTCTCAAAGCCTATGGTGAATGACAGCTCATGTTTTCATTATTTTTTTTGCCAGTCACTGTAGTTGTTTTAAAGAGTTTCTTATACTTTTTTCTAAACTTTAGGACAATTTTACAAGGCCACGGAAACTTTTTTTTTTTTTTTAAGCCAGTGTTAATGGCCTTTCTGGACACCGAACTTCTCAGCTTTTCAGTTGAACAACTGTGCAGTAATAAACTTGACACTGCATCAAGTTGCTGAGATAGGGTAGGAACGGATAGGATTTCAAGTTGGTAATTCCCTTCTCCACATGACAAGTTTCATTTGTAAGTTAAAATACCACAGAATAAACAAAGGCTACATGTTGGCTTAGACATCTTGGTTTGTGCTAATGGTCTTGCTTTGTCTGCAGCTGCCTTGATCCAGCAAGCCACTACAGTCAAGAACAAGGATATCAGGAAATTCTTGGATGGTATCTATGTCTCTGAGAAAGGGACAGTACAGCAGGCAGATGAGTAAAATTAAGAGGTTAGTATCATCGTACACGGGTTGTACATCTTTGTAGAGGTGGTTACTCGACCTGTGGACTTGATAAGGTCTATGTGCTTTAACAAGGCTCTGATTAAGCAGGTTCCCAGCAGGGACACACTTGTGCTTTTAGAAGGCATCATAAGAGGTATCATAAAACATAACTTTTGCTAGGGCTCTTGACAGCAACTTTGTATCTTGTAACAAGTTGCTAGTATGTTGCTGCAGGGAGAAACACCCAATTCTGTAGCTCAGTGTTCTGCCCTGTGTGTGGTAGTGGCAGCGGTGGCTGAGGGTTCAAAAGAAACTGACCTGGAGTGACAGGTTTACAGCTGTTTACAGAGAAGGCTTTCAGATGTTACTCCTGGTTGAACACCGACTTCACTAAAAGAAGTGGTCAGCACACTGTTTTTATATAATGGTCTTCTATGTAGTTCATGTATAGAGGCTGGTTAACAAAGGGCAGTTTAACAAAAACAACTATTTAACTTTGTGTATGTACATTCATTACTGAAGTTGAGTACAATGATTTGGGAATAGTTTAAGAATCTTAATTGCTAAAGGAATTTGATGCATTTCAGCTATGTATGGTTCCATACATGGTACAAAAGAACTTGTGCAGAATGAGACAGGCTGGCTTGTAAATGAAATAGGTGTTGTGTGCCTTTTGAACCTAAGCTTGAGATAGGACACAGATGAAGTGAGTTTCATGAACTTACCTTTTTTCAAGTGCCAGACACTTGCAAGCTACTAAAAAAAATATTTTCAGTGCTGTTCACAGTTCCTTGAGAGATGGAACAACTTGTTACTTGCTTGTTAAAGAGCTGTGAGCTGTTGTGTTTGAAGGCATCTTTAATCTTGTCTGAATAAAATTAAGACAGTTATTTGAACTATTAGTATCTGTCTTACGTTAAAACTATCAGATAAATGAACTTGTTACATGTCTATAAAATTTCACATTTGCAGTGCTATAACCTTTCTAAAAGCTCTTAACTTTTTATTTACAGTTGTCTGCATCCATGGAGCCAAACCACCTACATCAGCAAGTACCAGACTGAAGAATCTGATACAAAACCTGATCATCATGAGAGGATTAATAAAATAAAACATATTTCATATCGTGGCCTCTTTTTTTTTTTAAGAACAAAATTGTGCTTGTGCAAAGTTGTTCAAGATCTTTGGCTTTTGGAGGAGCCAGTTGTTACAAGGTAATGGAAGATAATATTAGTGCTGTGTACATGTTGCTCACTGGTCTCTGAGAACATTCAGACAGAAGTCTGATGGTTTGGAAACCTGCTGGTGGAGTGGGGAGCCAGCACATAAAGCCACGAAGTGGTAGATTTAAATGATAGCATTAAGAAACAGCAAAAGCGTTGTTCACACAGAAAGCAGACTAGTTCTGTTCTTTCACATTGTTTCAGAGCCTCATACCCATTGCTGCAAAAGCACTTCATGTGCTTTTTCTGGAGGGGAGTTCAGACATGCGATGACAGAATGTGGAAGTAGATTTCTGAAGCAGACTTAACATCAAATTGGAATCAGTGGGACCAAATTTGTAAGACAAACTGAATACAGAGATGGAAGTGGAAGTCTGAAGATAATGCTTTAGCTGTGTTGTTCAGTTGAGGAAACCAAGAATTTGGCCTCAGAGTTCAGGCAGAGCTTGTTGCTGAGTTGTCAGCAACAGTAATTTGTGTCATCTGGGGATGTTACTAATTGTTACTAATTTGCTGAGTAGCAACATCTAGTTGGGATTTTGTGGTATTCTGTGCTACGGTAAAACTGACGCCACATTCAATTTTGAAAAAGATACACGGAAAATACTGGTGTAGTGCAGAAACAGGCTTGGCAATAAGTGGCTAAAGCTTAATGTTGTGGAGACTATCTATGCATACCTAAAATCAGAAAATTGCCCAAATTACTCTTGAATGATTCCACTGAGCTCAACAGTGGTGTGTGATACCAGTGTCTCTGAGTCTGGAGAAGCAGTGGTGCTTTGCAGACATGGACTTTGTATGGGGCCTGATTAATATTTTTAAGCTGGGTCCCCATGCTCTGAATTCTGTGGCTGAAAGAGGCTTCCCAAATTCTCTGTGCTCCCCCAATGCACATGGAAGTCTCCCTGTAGTGAGCTTTGGTTTAAGGCCCAGTTCCTGTGTGCTGTTTGCACTGGTAGAGCATTTTCTAGTGTAGAATGGGTCAGTCCCTCATTTGAGTAGTACGTGCTTGAATTAACCATCTTGGATGCTGACCACTTGAAATATGGAGAAATTGTCACATGCATTTATGAACTGAGATTGAAGGTTGGGTGAAGTGTTGGGAGTTTGGGGTTCACTGATTGCACATATCCTCAAAGTAGCGCTTCCACAGTTTCTAGTAGTCTGTAAGTGGCCATAATATGTTATTGTTCAATTTATCAGAACACACTGTCGTTTACCTTGTGTGTTTATGTGCACTTGGAAAAGGCAGTGTGTTTGTATGCCCTGTCTCTTCAAAAACACGGGTACAGATAAAGTGCATCTGTTTTGGGGACCTGAAGACTGAGGTAACGCTTCTGGTAGGAAGGGGACCTGAAGACTGAGGTAACGCTTCTGGTAGGAAGGGGTTGGGGGTTTCATCGTGCCTTGGAAATGGTACTAGCCATTGGAAAATAATGTGGAGGGAGGCAGTAGGAATTTTTGCCCTTTCTGTTCCTAGAACAGCTTCTCTATCCCTCTCCATAGGTGTGTGGTACCTGCCTAGGCAGTGATGATCTAAGCACACAATTTGATGCAATGACTGAAAAGGCTGTCCAGTGTTAATTTAAAATCATGGCACAGTTCAGGGGAAACACTTCTTGGGCTCATTTTGAGAGGACCAACAACAGACCAAGGGAAACCTCTGGGTTTGGTCCCTGAAAAGTTTAAATGACATTAACAGGTTTGCTTATCTCTTAAAAGCAGGCAGCTTTTGTTTAATGCAGCAGTAGCAATAAACTCCTTTCAATAGTTTTATTCCACCCATGGCTTGCCCTGGCACTTGACTAGAGCGGATGATAGTATATGTCTATTTCTATGAAAAGTACAATTTAGAATTATATTAATCACTCTCTTGAGTAGATCAATAGTTACTATTTTTATGTTCTCTGCTAGTAAAAATTTTTACAGCTGCCCCTTTTTGGAGATGAAAAATAGTTATTGTATGTTATTTTGACTTGGGTCCAATTATATTTGCCTAAAATGTTAGTATCTGATCTTCATCCAAGAAGTGAGAGATACAGGTATGTTGGCTGATAATAGAGTTAACTTGGATTTGTTCTTTTAGATGTATCTTCAGAAGCTGGCCCAGCACATTTCATTCTTGGTGGTGTACTCAGTTGAAAGTTTGTGGGTGTTAGTAACACTTTTATTTGTAAACCTTAACCGCAGTTTCATGCTCAACAACATGCATTACATGAATATACATCACAGGATGCTTTGGTCCAAAAAAGATCATAGAAAAGTGCGTATCAGTTCTCACAGCTTTTTCAAATAAAACTGTTTGAAATGTTATTCTGAGGCACAGGAAAGTAATAAAATTTTCTTATTTGTCTTTTTTTTTTTTTTCCAATAGATGTATTTTACTTCTACATACAGAAGGTGGATTGAAGTAATTTCACCAGAAAGAAATGTCATCATAGCTCTTCTTCCTGTGCATACAATTACTTTTATTTTCCAATGAAGTGTTTGGTATGTATGACTGGAGTGACTCACATAGTTCTTTCCTACAGAATGCAAACAGTGATGAATCTCACTGAAAATGGGCTTGTGCCCCCTTTTTAAAATGAAACACGGATGTGCTGGATGCTTTTTGCCTTAAAACGTTTTCTTCTTTTTCTTTTGTGAAAAACAATAATGGTTAAAAGCAAGACAAGAGTAGAGAAAAGGCAGCAGGCAAAGAAGATTAATGGCTTCTTCTGAGAAATAAACAAGCAGAAGTTGCACTGCTTTTCTTGGTTGGGGGGATCACAGGCTGAATAATCAGTAGGAAAGCCGTTGTTGCTTATCAGGTTATTGTAAAATTGTATTGAAGGCTTCCCTTTCAAATCCGAAGTGAAGAATCCAAATCTGGGTTTAGATTTTTCTTCGGTCAGCTTAAATGCATAGTAGCCTTTAATCTTGACTTTATCAATGTAAGATGCTGTGAAGGGGGAAAAAAAAGAAACGTTAATAAAACCTTGCATGACCTGCAAACCCTCTGGTAATGAGTTCAGATTTCAAATTATTAACAAATTAAAAAGCATAGTTGTGCCATATTTACGCTTACTGCTTCTAACAATACTCAGCTCCCACTGTGTTAATTAAGTAGAATAATAGAATTGTTTTAGTTAAAAAAGATCTTGAAGATCATTGAGTTTGACCATGTCCCTAAGAAGAAATAGTGCATCGTGGGTTTTTTTTAAAGTTAGAATTTGGGGATTTTCTGGGCCTACTCTGTGAAAGCTGGATTTGAACAGGGTTAGAGCAGGGAGCTTGCTTTCTTGGGAAAAGCCAGGTATGTCTCTTCACTGAACCCAGCTGTGATGACTCAAGGGAGCAGCGGCTCATTTGTGCCACGACAGGAGCTTTCTGAAAATGCCTGCCTTGCTCCAAACTCAGCCCCACAGCATGCATGGCTGTATGTTGTACTGCTGCATCCAAGTGTTGGGTGAAAATACTTCAGTGAAATAATAAATAGCAGTTCTTGGTGAGTAAACATCTCTTCAATTCACGTATAAACAGATAGTATAGTTGGGGATGTAAGAGTATGCAAGAAAGCTGTAAATTGGAGGATCTTTCTGTGAGTTACAAAGTATCATGCTACCTGAAATTAAAATGGGAATGCTATAAGGTGTTCTTTAAACAACCTTTTCCTTTAATAACCCCTCTACTTCAATAACTTACTGTTCTTTTGTTTGCAATGTGAAATTAGCACTGAAAATAAATCAGCAAATGCTTATTAGTCCTATTAATTAGTCCTGTTAGTCCTTAGTAATTGAGAAAGAGCTAAGCACTGGAGGGGAATGCTCTGGTTCTTGTTGGGCTCTAAAAGGAATCTGAAGCCATGCCTACTCATGAGTAAAACCTATCTCAGAGTTTCTTATATAGCTAGTTCCTAGAGAGGACAAACCAGGATGTGTAGACTATGTCTGGGGACAAGTGTCTCTGAAAAGCTTTTAGATGCCCCACATCCTGATCAGAGATCTTGCTAGTCCTTGCTAATAGGGAGTGCAAGGAATTATTGTATGTCTTGTTTTGGCTTTATGGTTCAGGTACTGAGGCCTGCCTGGTATCCTGTTGCTTGCTGCTTTCCTTTTAACGTTTGGAAGAAGAGAGATGGGAGGGGTGAGGTCCCTGAAACATTTATCATACAAGAAACTATTGCTGAAGATCATTGCTTTGAACATTGTTGTCCTCTACCTCCATAATTGTTATTAATTTTTCACTAAAGTGAAGAACTAGATTTCTGTAGGTGCAGAGTAGCAAGCAAGTAGTGGAACAGGACCAGAGTTTGACTCTCCCTTCAACAGCAACTATAAAAATCTGGTGAGCTGCTCTGTTTTGTCTGTATGTCTCTAGGTCTTGGACTTGCTTGTGCTTTCCTGTTCAATGACTCTAGTGCAGCAGCAAGTAAGGAGGCTCTGACCTTGCTTTGTAGAGTAGAAATTAGACTTGTCTCTTGGAAGTTGTTGAAGTGCTGTCTCCTACTAACTTCTGAATAACTACTGTGTTTGCACACCCAGATGGCTTCTCACAGGGTACAAACAGCAGAAAAAGCAGCTGTCTGTCTGTGTGTCACGTGAGGGCTTGATACATTGCTTTGTGTTGTATCTGCCCTGAGTGTGCCTGCAGAATCAGGCCCCTCAAGCAGCTGAATGCTGCTGGTTGGTTCCTGCATCTCAACTAGAGCTGCTTGTTGTCTGGGGCAAGTCTTAGGTGCTTGCTTCAGGCATGCCTGGGTCTGTGCAATGGAAATGGCTCTGGGGATTATGAATCGATCATATACTCACCTTTCAAAACCTCTTGTATGTATTTTCCCAGGTAATAATTTCTCAGTTCATCGTTGTCTAAGGACTGGTCATCTATTCCATTTGCTGTGATGTAAATATCAATGTCACCATAGTTTTTTTTAATCCACTTGAGAACTTTGCGCAGTCCCCAAGGCACCACTGCCAGACGGGAAGGGGAGCTCAGGCAGGTGATATCCTGCAGAAACTGGATGTCACGATCAAATTCATACCGGCTCCCATTCTGAGGTTCATGAATCACAAATCTGGTCGTGAAATGATTCAGTGCATAAAAGTCAGCTGCACCTTTGACGAGCTGCTTTTCCTCACTTGTGAAAGATGGCAACAAAGAGTGTGAGAGGCCTTTTCTGTTTTTAAAGCCAATGTATTCCCTCATGGTAGCTGGGTACTCCCCAGTCTTAAATATGGGATCAGCAAACCAGCCTATTTCAAACTGAAGAAACCTGTTGGCAGCTTTCGAATGAGATTCAGAGTAGGGGTTGGCAGGCTCAGCCCAGTCCGAATGCAGGGACAGGGACACTTTGCCATACTGCACGGACCGGTACTGCTCGTTGTATGTTTTCCAGGCCATGGCATGTGCTATTAACAGATTGTGTGCTGCCTGATACGTGTCATTGCTGCTCCTATTGTAGATGTCGCTCAGCCGGTTAGGCTCGTTTATTGTAATCCAGAGTTTCACCAGATCACCAAGTTCCCGAAAACATAAAGCAGCATAGTCTTGAAAAGCGTAGGCAGTAGACTGGTTCAGCCATCCTCCTGTCTGCAGCAAAGGCCCTGGCAGGCCCAGGTAAGCGTGAGTTGGGTAATACAAAGTGACCATGGACTGAACATTGAGTTTCAGTGCTTCGCTTATCACACATCTGTAATATCTGAGAACTTGCCTGTTGACTACAGACAAATCTCCATTGGGTAAAATCAGTGACCAGTCAAGTGCAAATCTGTAATGGGTGACTTTCATTTTTACCAGAAGGTCAAGTTGCTTTTTAATACTAACAAAATCTGTGCACTGTGCTGGTCGTGTTTTTAGCTTCACTCCTTTAACTTTATGCAGAAGCCCATCTCCCGTGACATTCCAGAGGTACAGGCTGGAATCACAGAACTGTGGTGAGGAAGCAACAGACTCTGCCTGTAAAAATAAAAACAGTATCTTACAGTGGGGTTTAATTAAATGAATGCCTGCTTATAGTCTGCATTCCT
>NW_009970716.1:3512333-3528763 GCF_000747805.2 Chaetura pelagica
GCCTTTGACTGTAGGATTAGTGCTGGATGTCAGATGCTCCGAGAGGAAGAGGGTAACTGACTCACCTTTGCTTGTGCTAGTGCTTGTCTTACCCATCCTGTTCCTTCATCTACAGAGAACATTAAAATTGCACTCTCCTTTCTATTCAGCTACATGCTGGCATTTTCCCAGCCACCAGCCTACACAACACGTTTTTGCACAGATAATCTCCTGGATCAGGTTCTCTCTGGTCACGCAAACAGCAGTTCTCAAGCAGCTGGCAGGAGAGCCAGGAGGGGGGGTACGTGAGGCAGGCACAGATTATTTTGGCACTGCTGCTGAGATCAAACTTGTGAAACTGTGGCATAGTGTTCCCTTGTCTTACTGGTAGTCCTGCCTATGCAAACATCTGACACAAACAGCTTGTAGTGTTTAATATTAGTTTACTTTAATCTGCTAGTTGACAAGGTTAGCACAGGATGTATCTTGTGTAGCACAGATTTTTTTCTATTTCAATTTTTTAAAATATTTTTTAGGATTTTTAATACAATATATTGAAGTTCAAACTATTTAGACTCAATCTGATTGTGTTTTTTTTCAATAAAATGTACTTTTCCATGCTATATGTTTCCTCAGAATGATGTAACAAAATATTTAGAAGCTTTACTTTTTTTTTTCCCCCTATGTTTGTTGGTGAATAAGTAAAATGATAAAGTTTTGATGTTATTGTTTGAGACTGATGTTGGTCATTGGACTATCTTTCTGTATGCAATGACAAAAAAAAAGAGTATCCCAACACTGGCCATCCATATGGTTGGCTTATCTACCACATTTAAACTAGATATTAGAACTAGATATTAAAGTAGAAATAGATACTGTAGGGACCAGTTTGGGAAAAAAGTGATATGATCTGTTTTCAAATGGCAGCTCAGCTGATAAAATCCATATGTGCTGATGTTGATTATTTTCACCTGTGTTATAAGCATTTTTAAAGAATGACTTGTTACCCACTTGTCTAATTGGCACGGAGAGCCAGGCTCAACCCAGGAATCTGTTTCTGCCTTGTTCAGTAGCTTTAGACAAGACCTTGAGCCTGCAGGTAGCTCTGCTGCCACCAGCGTAACCACCTTGTCCCTGCCCTGTGGCACCCTGCCCGTCACACTGTTGTAGGCATCCCTAAGGCCACATTGTGAACTCTATTGGGAAACTCCCCTGGTTGAAAAATAACCCGAGAACAATTGGTCGGGGTCAGTTTCTGGGTCTGAAATTTCCTGATCTGATCTGCCATGTGGAGACACAAGCAGAGGGAAGGTGAGGAAAGGGCTCCAGCAGAGGGGTCTGCTGCTGCACACAGCAGTCTGTGACTAGCCCAGCCAAAAACCTGTGAAGTACATAAAAATGAAACTATGCCATTATGGCTAGGCTTAACTTCTGTTTGCAGTGTGCATTAGGATTCCTGAATAAGCAGTGCCATACACAGTTACTCACAAAGTAAAGCTGTTAATCACTCTTCATCCAGAGGCCTTCCCATTATTCTACACTTACCTTGAGAACAGACTCGGTGATACCCCAGGAGAAGTCACAGGAGAACTGAGCTTGCAAGCTTGGGGTAGACTCCCTTGGGAAGAAGCCATTTTCCCGTATGATTTGTTTATAATACAGTGCAGATGACTTTGGAATCCTTTCCTTTTTTTCACTTTTGAAATCTACATAAAATAATCCACGCCTGATGTTGTAAGCATGTTGCCATTCAAAGCCATCAAGGAGTGACCAGGCTGTGTAACCAAACACATCTATGTTGTCGTATTTAATAGCTGCATAAGAGAAAATAACATCCATGAGTCTTATATTTAGGACTCTTAACATATGTAAGAGATATTTGTGAGGAAGATCTATTCACTTTGAAAATCTTGAAGGTTTTCTCAACGATCATAAGGTTATTGACCCATTGTAACTCATTGCAAAACTGTGACAGACATTATATATTTTAGTCCTTATTCATTAAAAAAAATACATCAGTGGTTCCTTAAGAAATTAAATTACTGTAGAATGCTTTTTTTCCTGCTCTGAGCAAACATTAAATATTATACCACATGCAGATTTCAAGTTGCATTTGATGATTTGCAGCTAATATATACCAATTAAATTAGAGAATCATGACTGAAAATTAAGGGTGCAACAGTTGATGTAGTTTGTGACTTTGTTGTGAAGCTAAAACTCTCCACATTTAGTTGAAAGATCTCTGTAAGCTCTAATATTTAGGAATGTCTTGAAAAATGTGTTAGTATGGGACAGGTAGTGACTTCAGAAGAAGCTGGGTTGGTCAGCCCAGAAACTGAAGTGCTTGATTTATTCACAGAACATGCCTATTTCTTCAGTCAATTTTAATGTCCCTCCAACTTGCAATACATACAATCTCTAACATATATGCAAAAGATTACAAAATGACTGCTTTCTTGAATGTGGAACCCAATTTACCAGGGAGGAAAGCAGATCTTCCAAAGCAGCTTCTCACTGGACACCAACTAACAACATTTGTTACCCACCTCCAGCATGTGCCAGCTGACAGCCTGGAAGAAAAAGTCCAAACTCCATGCTTAGTTATGCTACCTGCCTGTTGCCAGCTTTAAGCTAGGAAATAATGCAGGAAAACCCCTTACATTAACCTTGTAAGGGCCAGAATATCAAGGGCAAAGCAGTGGCCAAGTGAAGTTTCCTGAGGATTTTGACAGTCATCCATATTTTACCTGTAGTTCACTGAGAATAAGCCAAGGAACAAAGATGAAATATTCTGATTTAAAGTTCTATTCTCACCCAACATTGCCTTGCCTCATTTTTCTCAGAACATTTCACTTTGCATAATATTTTATTTCCAACTTCAGCAGGAGGCAGTTTTGCACAGGACTTGCGTTCATGCAGCAGAGTAAAAAGCTACCAGCAGTAGTGTAGTACTTGTGTACAAGTGTACTCTTGTAGTTAAGTATGGTATTTTTCAGGCTGCTGGATGAAGAATTCAGAAAGGCCAAGAGCTTGCAATGTGGTGATACGAGAAGCTGAGAGACAAGGTCAGAACACTAGTAAGGAAATGAGGGAATGTAATGAAGCAATGAAATGGCATGTATTTTCAAGAAAAGCAATTTCTAAATGTTAGGGAAAACATGGGGAAAAGTAAAAAAAAAAAGTCTGAAAATATAAACTGCAAAAGATGGAGAATGATGTAGAGGATAAAGAGATGGGCCATATGGGCCTTGAAAGTGAAGATGAAGTACTTAATGTTTGCAATGAGGAAGGTTGAACAAATGGAAGTAGACATATGGGGACAGTATAAGAGAAATAAGAAAAAGTTGGGTTTTTTTCTAGAAACATACTGAATGAATGGGGGCTAAATTTAATTGCCAGAACAAAAGGTGGTGCATGACTGGGTGAGAGTTTTTGGCTGTTTGAATGGGTAGGGAAAAAGCACTACTTTATATTTTGTGATAAGAAAAGTTGTTAGGCAGATGGTAGGCAGAGATCCTGTGGATCCGTGTGAGGTATGTTTGTAGTATTGTCTGCAGTGACACTGAAAGGTGAGGACAGAAACAGAAGCTAGGCTGCTCACTGAATGTTGGAGTGGGCGTGAGAATATCCTAAAAACCACAGGGATGGCTGGGGACAGGAACAAGGGGCTGAAGGCAGGAGAGATCAGGACTTAATTAAGCTCCTTGTGTCACCAGAGGTAACATCCACTGAAGCAGATCTCGAGGCATTTGTCTGTCTGCTATAGGTGGAGCCTCGGAGGCCCTCTGATACTTCCAGTATCGAGAGGCATGCGCAGCCATTAAGAAGCTGCAGTTTCAGTTCTGTCCTTGTATCTTAAGCGTGGTCAGTTCATTGCAACAGTGATGTTATACATGGTGTATTTTCATGACTCACAGTACCCTAGGATACAGACATGCTACAACATTTACAGCACTCTCTTAATAACCTGTGATGTGTTATCTTAACAGCCACCATACCATTACAATTTGGACTATATAAATGATGTTTTGAAGTTAACGTGACCTAATTGATTTTGCTGCAAACAGCAAATTTATATCTGACTTATCTGCAAGTAAAAATTAAAGCTTTTACCTTCACAGAGCGCCTGTGTTGTGGCTTTATGAAGGGAAAATACTGAGATTAAAAGTGTGTCTTTAAAATATCTATATTATCTCTATTGGGCATGTAATAATCCTGAAGAACAATTGTCCTCCTCCTGCTGATTTCTTTCATGCATTTGACACTGGAGTAGGACTCCAGCATGTCAATGACAGTCTCTAGTCACCGTCTCATTTTCCTGCTGTCAAGGTATGTTTCTGCACAAAGGTTTTACAGTTGGGCTGCCAGCAGTGAAAAGTGATATAAAATATATTTATTTTCATTAATTTCTGACTCAGTTTTGCATGTATTTAGCTTTATAATCCAACACAGATGTTGGACTTCAGCTTTCTGGAACATGGACTGTATTTTCTTCTGTGTTTGTACAACACTTAGCACCAGTAGATCCTGATCCATGACTTGTACTCATGCAGTATAAACAATTAATAATTAACTTGGTTGCCATTATCTTATTTTTAAAAAGATTAAATAATTACAGAGTGAAATATCAAATTATGTTTAAAAACTCTCTGAAAACCAAACAACTAACTTATCTACAAACCTTGTAAAACCTTATTAATGAAGTTTTTCATCATGTAGATGGCTGTGGTGTCATCTGTTTTCACATGGCTGTCAGTGAACCAGCCATTCTCCGCAATCAAGATTCGAGGACTGTTGTATTCCAGTTTAATCCAGTTCAGTACTTCCCTCAAATTAAGTGACAAATTTTGTCCCATTTTTGGTAGAGTGCTTGGAGGTTTAAAGTTATTAGGACCAAAGGAAAATGCAAAGAAGTCAGCTGTTCCCTTTATGTAGTTTTTCTCATCCTCAGTAAAGTGTGGCAAAAACGAGAATTCATTTTTCAGTTCTTCTGGATAATCCCCGTCTCCATGGATGGGCTTGGCAAACCACCCCAGTACTCTCTCCATAGACTGCTGACACTTAGAAATGTCCAACTTATCTTCTAATTTGTTAGGTTCGATCCAGTGGGATCCCAACACTATGGACATCATCCCCTTCTGATACGGCTGAAAGTGTTTTTTGTAGTTATGCCAGACTTGTGCATGAGCCTGAGGAGAGAAAAATAGCATTAAATAGCAGTAAATCCCTCCAGGTGTAGGTAGCTAGACAGGCAGGTAGCTGGATCTGATTCACTGCAGACTTCTATGGCAATATTAACCAACAAACACAGTAACTGTAATTCTGCAAGGCACCTTGAGATGATGGTAATGCACAGTATTTTTCATGGGCTGTTCCTATGATACCATAGGGCTGTGGCTTTTTGCCTTTTAACATGGGTCTAAATTTCAGGAGAGGTCCCAGCAGGGGTGTGAATGGCTGCTATGTGGACACTTTGGGACTATACAGCTGTTGATGGTGAGATTTGAACCCCATGGTCTAGACTGTCCCACCTAGGTTTTTCTTTGTCAAGCAGTGATTGGTGATAGGGTTAAAATTGTAAACGATCATTACAACTGATACATAAGTTATGCATCTCAAATTTAGTTTCCTTTGTCAGCATTGGGTCTGTGCCACTGAATGCTCTGTGCTATGGGGTTTATCTGGATTTCCTCTGATCAAGCCACATCCACCTCATACTCTTCTTGGGATGCGCTTCTACATGTTTTAGTTTGGCCTAATCATATGAGTAAATGTTCATGAGACTTGCAGAGTCCTTACATGTAAAAAATTAGAGAAAGGACCCAGCTGCGAAGTTTGAACCCAAATGTCAAATTTCATAGTTTTCTGTGAGCACTTCGATCTTGGATTTTAATTTCTTCTTTGAAGCTGCTATAATATTTTTTTTCTGACAGTAACATGCCACAGTACAGGAAGAAGCTTGTTCCTTTTAAGTACTCATTTTGAAAGCAACACCACTTTGGTTTTAGAAAGAAATTTGGCAGCAGTAGTTCATAAGATCTGGCATGTTTTAGTATGCATAGTTGGCTGAATATTGGCTCCATAGGACAGACAGAAGTTTTGCTATTTGTGTTATCAACAATGAAAGCATACCCTGTATCACATTTTTCCTGATTATCATCATGTTTTAGAAAGGTTAATACTGTCACACACCAGAATTACCTTCAGATGTCACATTGCTAATTATTTCAGTAAGAGAGTACAGCAGTCAAAATTTACATGAAAAAAAGGAATACATGGGAGACTGAAGAACCACCAGCATTGTCTGAGTCCCACAGGAAAAGAGAAGAGCTCAGGTGTCAAGAGAAGGGTGGTGCTGTATTGCAGGTGAATCATGGCAAAGGATCTGACACAGGGGAGGGAGTTGACCTCTCCCAGCTGAGGAGTTGTCAGGTAACTCAGGGTTTACATTATTTCTGACATGTGGCTCTATACTCTTAAGCTGGAAAGAAAGTAACTGTTTACACCCAGAAAAAAACATTGAGAAACCTTGTGAAACACTTAGGGTGCCGAGTTAGGCTGACGTCATTACCAAACCAAACAGCACTGCTTACCTTTGACAATAAATTCAATTAATTTGTCTGAAACACACAGCCTTGACAGTTTAAAAAAAAGACCTGATGTCAGGTAGATATTCGGTCAGGCTAGGGAGTACCAAAGAATTACAGTTTGTGAAATTTTGTGCATCAGTTGTTTATAGTTTCTAAGGTCACACTCGAAACATTTGTTCAAGGTCTGTCTTTGAAAATACTGATAAAGTAACATTAACCTTTGAAATGCAGGTTCTGTGGCTGAACAGGGAAGCCAGCAAAATTGTACTCAAGCAGCAAATTGCAAGACACAGTTAAAATATTATAAAATGGATTTCTTACCACCTCCTCAGTTAACTCTCACCATCCTTTTCCAAAGATCCCTCTGGCCTGGGATGGTTGCTGTGCCCAGGCTTGCTTTGTTTTCTGCCTCTAGTGATTACTCACCTGTTAGGATATTTTTTCCCCAGACACAGGCTACAAACACCACTGTTTAATCAAAGGTATATGGATGCAGTGGCTTAAGAAGAAAATCTCTGCTGATCTAATGTATATTATTATGCACAGTGCCAAGCAGTATGAAAACAACACCAGGTGAATCTGAGCAATCACACATTTCTAGGTGGAGAAAGATGGCTTTGCCAAAACCCAGCTATTTAAAATGTAGTATTGACATGTGAAAGACAATCAAGGACAACTCATTGTATTCATATGCATCTTCAGGAGATAGATTAGAAGAAAGTAAAGTTGTTGTTAAATATAATGTCTATAGTAGAGAATACAGCCACAGGTTTAATTCTAAAGGAGTGGACAACAGCTACAAATAAGTACTTTTAATCCGAGTCGAGATAGGATCCCCGTACACAAATTCATATATATCACTGATGTCTCTTAATTCTGAGGGTAAACTCAATGGGAAAAAAATTAAATTGTCACTCTGTCTATAGTAAGGGTTTTTACAGATGTAGCAGAGACAACAGCATTTCCTTGTCTAGAATTCTTTTTTGAGTTGTTAATTATCTGTAAAGCAGCTTAACATTCTCAGATGAACGGTGTTTGCTAAGTGCAAACTATTGCTAATGGATCAACAGATTAATATAATTTGTTTTGTAAGACCACATATGAAAGAAACATCAATTTAAAAGCTTTAACATACATTAAATTGTCTGTTTTGAGTAAAGGTTGATTAATCTTTATTCAGTTAGAATTTAATCCCTAATCTATCACTTTCCTTGTTAGATCAAGGACAAATGTCAAGGCTAAGTACACAGTGAAAGCAGGATTAATATTGTGTATTTATTTTAGATACGTATGACACATTAATTTCAGCATATTTTCCTTGTATTAATATTAAAATTATTCCATAGACTTGAAAGTGACATAGAGAGTGCTTAGTCAGTATTAACCCTGTAAAACAGCTAGATAAGATTAGTCAATTTAATAAAATCAAGACAATGGTATTGTTCTCCTCTCTTTCTGAAATATTCCCATACTCCTCCAAACTCTGATCCTTTAATTTATCATGTATATACAAAAAGAGCTTACTATTGAAAGACAAATACTTTCAAATTCTTGAGAAATGTTAAAAGTCAAGCAGTTTTCTTCAATGTCTCATCAATTAGGACACAAAACAATGTCAGGAGTATATGAAGTTATTTTAGTATGTTGGAGAGCAGGAAGATTTGGGAAAACTAGAAATAAACAATACTAATGATTCTGTTAGTGGGACTAATTTTGGTTTTTAAACCATCAAAAACTAGAATAGAGAGACTGATGAGGATAGTGTTAAACATCACAGTTCAAGGCTCTTTTGGGCTGTGGTAAAAATTACTTGTGATCAATAGAGCTAAAGCCCTCATTTTGCAAACCAACTCTGAATCTCAATCCTCGTGAAGGAAAAAAGGGTGCTTGAGATGTAGGCAACTGAATTTCTGAGAGCATGGGGAGACTGAGGCGCTACTATCAGATTTGTATGCCAACCATCTTGCATTTGAAGTGTTTTTTCTGACCATTTCCAAGAAGTGTAAGAAAGCAAACCTGAAAATAATTAATCATACTAAAAGTGTCAATCAGGGCTGAATTTTCACATAATCACCAATGGATACTACAGTTTGAAAAATATCCCAGCAAAGACATTTATAAGCATAGACAATTCTGCTGTCCAACCTAGAGCCATACTTCATGGAGACAGATTTTCCTCCTCCAGTAAGAAACGCTGGCACTTGTATAGCTTAATCTTTAAAGATCCTGTGGAAAGGAGGTCCCTGTGGAGGAAGGGAAGGAAGTGTATGGTTGGATGTAGAAATAAGAATTATTCCCCATTAATTCAGTAGAAATTTGTTTTTAAGGAGAATGAATTACAGGACTTCTCTGGGACATGCTCATCCAAAGATCCCAAAGGCAGCCATGTCCACCACTTGATCCTGGCATAGTGAAAGTTACAGGAGAGGTAGGAGTAATGCAGCTGGGGACAGAGAGGAACCTGGTCTTTGATGGATCTATATGGAGACACCATGTTTGGAAGGGAATTTATTGCTTTTTCCCAGTATGTGATATGAAGGTTTCCATGAAAAAAGTGAAAAGATCTTATTCTGATAGCCCTCTTCTAGAGATACAATAATCCCCAGTAGAGGTTTTCAGCTAGTTATATTGCTTTTTCTATGAAACTTAGCTTCAGTTTATGATTGATATATCACATAAAATAAGTCCTTTGTATAAATGGCAATTAGTTCTCACAACACTACAACTGCAACAATGCACTGGTAAATGAAACTAAAAGTAGGACCCATGAAACTTAGGTCACTAATTTACATATCAGACCCAGCTGTGCCTGGCTTCCTGGAACAGCCAACTGATTCTCCAGCAGAGAAATGTGCTGTGTGCTGCTTACATGGGTTTGACTGAGTGGGAAAAGGCAGAGACTATCTAGTTGGTACCCAGTTTTGATTGTGCCACTCACAAATTAAGGCAAGGAATGTTACAGACTTGCATTGTATCTTTTACATTTATTATGTAAAATATTATATTATTATTATATTTTATCTAGTTCTTGAAAATAAAAAGAATGAACACCAGTTCTCTTTGAGATGCTTCACAAATCTCTATAGTTAACTCATTCTTGTGCTAAATTGGAAATCAGTGGCTCTGGGTGCTTGATGATTTTTTCTAATGTATAAAACTTCTGACTGGAACATGAATTCTCTGAAAAAGGAGGTTCTGCAGGTTCAAGCCCGGAATCAAATACAAGAACTAGAAATGGTCAGTTGTGAATATTTTCCCCACATGCACACTTTTTCTGTAGAACAAATATATCCAGATTTGCTAATTACTTTTGTAATGTATGGTAGGTAGTTGAAAATTTCTCTTGTGACAGTTAGGAATAGTTTGAGCAGGGGCAATTACAATATCTGGTCTATCAAACGGGGATAGGATAGTGAATGCTGCATGAAGTACTTTGAGCTCTACATATGAAAAAAGATGTCGTATTGCTATTGTTAATTCTTACCTTAAACTGCCAGTATTTTAAATTGTTTTAAATTATAACAAGAGAAAATAAGAATACAAACAATCCTATGCACAGGAGCTAGCTACACTGTAGAATGAAATTAATAATCTATCAGAGCAGATGCTGTAAACTCTGTAATGCTGTTGAGAATACCACGAACATCTGCACTTTCTCCTTAAGTCTTTAGTCCACTTCAGACTTCTCTTTTTGACCTTCCCAAAGAAAGAATACCATGAAATGAGGATCTAGTACTGCAGCTGTTGAAGCTATTGATCACAGGTTGATGTGTAATTCTGTGGAAGACAACTGATAAATCAAGTAAGACTTAAAATGTTAAGAACGAAAAGAAAATAATGTAATTTTGAAACACTCATATACTGAAGGGGACACTTGTTTTCTTCCAAACCCAAGAAATGCTGACCTTGCTAGTTCAGCGATACAAATTTTGCAATAACATCTTACTAATCTAGAACTTTATAAGTATATATATACTGTACTTATGTATACATACTCTATTGCTAGTAGAATTGATCCAATAAACAAATGCAAAAAAAATTTCATTTTAAACTAATAGAATAGTCATTCAGTGTAGCCAAATGAATAGTCATGTCATTGTGTTTAAATACATTAAAAGAATAAAGAAGGAAAATCATGTTCTTTAATAGCCAGATTTTGTAGGCAAAACCTAGTTTAAATCAAGTAACAAACAAGCACTTTAAAACAAATAGTTACTGAGTCAGCTTCTGTGAGAAGAACAGTAAAATAAACATAAGGATTAAAAAGAGACTGCCTTAGCTAAGGATTATTTCTTGGTGTTTTCATATTCCTTGATTTTTAAAAAAATATTTACTACATGATTGATTCCTCCCATCATGTCCTATAGAGATGCAAGATCATTTTGTAAAATCTTACTATACCTTGATCAAATTGTGTCCTACAGAGTAGACAGTTGTTATTTTCCCTCTCTCTCCAGGAGCATGAATACCTGTGCCATACCCATGCCAAGCAACTAAATATGGATTGTGGATTGTAATCCAGTACTTGACACGATCCCCAAAGGTCTGGAAGCAAAAGGTGGCATAGTCATTGAAGATATTGATTACTGATTCATTTTTCCATCCCCCAAATTTTTCTTGCAACATCAAGGGCAAGTCCCAGTGGTACAGTGTAACCATGGGGTCAATATTTCTGTAGAGCAGAGAGTCAATAAGGGTGTTATAATACTGGAGTCCTTTTTCATTGGGAGCTGTTACCACTCCAGTAGGAAAAAGTCTTGACCATGAAATTGAAAACTGGTAAAAACTAACTCCCAAAAAATCCAGAGCAGATAAATCTTGGTCCAACAAGGTGTAACTGTCACTGGAGGCATCCATGCTGTTAGCGTCCTGAAACTCCGAGTGGATGAATCGATCCCAGACGGAGGAGCCTTTCCCATCCTTCCTCCAGCTGCCTTCCACCTGGAAAGCCCCTGTCCCTACACCCCAGAGAAACTCTTTGGGGAACATATCATACGAAAACATCTGTGTTTCACTCACAGGGCTGAAGTGGGGATCCTTTTTCCATACCGATCTTCCCTCTCCCGCAAGCCCAGTAACCACCCTTATGAAAACTAAAGTCCAAAATGCAAACAATATCTCCAGCCGTCGGCTACACATCGTGCTGGTTTATAGCGCCAGTGTTAAGAGTCAGATTTCTTGCTCTGACACTGAAAAAACTCATTCATTTTCTGGAGTCCCCGTCATGAAGACTGTCTTCATTTGCCATGAACTGCTGGAGTGTCTTATCAGAGGTTCACTAAAAGCTTGTGCTTGTAAACGTCCTTGTCAATGATTAGCCTGAACTGTAAGACCTGGAACAGGTCAGAGAATGGCGTAATTTTTAGAGAGGTGGGCTCTGTATGACTACTGAGACACCTAGCTGGCTTCTTACTGCATGAAAATAGCTTCCCTGAACAATATAAACACTAGTAACTGAATTATCATTATTTAAAGCTCAGTCATTTGATAGGAGGATACAGGTGACAGAGAGTGCTAAGAAGTTATCACATCCTTTACTCTTCATGCAGCTATATTTACAGGAAACATGGCAGAAATATAATTCAGACATATTTCTGCCATATAATTCAGACTACATAGTCTCCAATTAAAAGGTGCTTTATCCTTCTGTATAATTGGCTGGAAGGGCAGTACATCATTCCGCAGTCCTGCCCTGCTCAAACATCCTAGTTTTGCTGAAAAATTCTCCCTCATGGGAACTCGTAGGAAGTTTTGTGCGGATGAGATACACGCACATCCTGCCAACTATGTAAAAACTCAAAGCAAGTAAATTTCTTTCAAATGCACGTGATTGTTTTTCTAACCAAGAAAAAAGTCCACTGTACAGCTCTATGTACAGCAGCAGTACAAAACTGACAGGGGTTCTGTTCCAGTCCTTCAGCAATTTTCCTGGGGTTCTTCAAATAAACACAATTAGCAAAGATAATTAGCCCTGAAATATGCTATTTCAGTACTGATTAATTTAACAGTCTTGGTATTCACAGCTGGGGCATCAGTACAGAGAATATTTTAGAAAGCTGTTATGCAATATAATTTAATCTTTTAACATACTTCAAATTACAACAAAATTATGTGTTGACATATAGTCACTTTACTAAACACAGTCAGATTGATGCCTGCCATTTTTGCTTTTCTTGATGTACAGTAATATAAAATGTACCCCCACTTAGACCACAGTTGCTGAAGAGATTCATGGAACATGACAACATGAAGTAACCTCACATGCAAGAAAAATACACACAGAAACCTGAACATGAGAACAATTTACCACTTAAGTATAGCACTGTGTTCAGTTTAATTAGCCTTGCTGACATGAAAGGACATTAAAGTCCAGATGGACTGCTGGGCTACTGCTGCTTTACTGCTCCTGCTACCTGCGAGCATACTGCAGGCTGCCTGGGTGTCTTTTCCCAGCATTGCACAATGCCATTCAGACATGCCTTTATGTAACAATGAAGCTGATAAAGCAATAGAAGGTGGAATATATTTTATGTATGTTTATTTTTATGACAAACAACAAAACAGTTACCTCATGTGTCTTTACAGCATTTCTCTGCAGCGCCTTTACAAGGCAATGAAAATCATATAGTGACTTGAATTTGAAAGGATGTTTTGGTTAACTGAGCAGAGTTGGGGAAACACTGTGACTACTAATTGGAAAAACATTTAGCACAGACGAGTGAGATGTGAGCAGGGGTTGTTGACACATAAAGGTGCAAAAGTAGGGGAAGAGGAAGGAATTAATTCTTGCACTAGCTCAAGCAGCAGAGTTGGTACAGGCTCCAACCCTGCTGTTGTACGCAGATGCTGCACAGTGGGATTTCCTGCCTCTGGCCATGCATTTAGTGAATGAATCTGGTTTCAGAATGAATCAAAGCTGGGAGAGTCTAAGGTCTCCAGGGAACCTGTTATTACTGCTATAGTAGTTAGGAAGCCTACTCATTCATTATTCAGTTAAATTCTCAGTTATCAAATTTCCTTTCCTATCTTTACCCCTGCCAAGGCAAGAGATTCAAATTACAAAAACAACTTTTCACTTCACCACAAAAAATACATTCTTGTTTTAGGGGATTAGCTTGAAAACCTGGGGTTTGACCTGTAGAAATGCTGAACACATTAGTCAGAAGGAATAGTTTTGACTGTACGCAATGATAGACTAAGTATCTGAGTTAAGACACATTCATTCTGCCTAGATATGCAAATGAAGGCAGAGAAAAGACCTAAAGACAAAGTTCACCTAGCTGCTCAGATCTACTAGTGCTAGGTGCTCAAAAAAAGCACCACTTACGTAATGGCCCGTAATGGCCCTCAACAGTGACGAAAACCAAACACTCCTCTTTACCTATACCTTCACCTTATACAGCAAGAACTGTTTGAGATGGGATCAACTCTTTTCTAAAGATATGTAATTGTGATGGATACTATAGAAAGCCTAATGTAAATAGAAACTAGACCACAGATTTACAAAGAGTTTTTTGAATTTTTGGTCTGCAACAAAATGTTAATTTCTATTTCTACAATATAACCGAGATTTGATTTTCTTTACTAATAAGAAAATATTCCTTACAGTATTCTTCCAAAATAGAGCCTACCATCTAGTAAAGGAGTATTTGAATGTCTATTAATGCTATGGAAAAATAGAGAGTGTAACTTGAAATTTTAATTTCAGGAAACATGTTTTTGTTGTGTTTTCCTAATAATTTCAGCATTACCGTGCTGTATTTCTTTCGGGCAACTCCTAATCTCAGAGGTCCTTTGGACACATATGAAGCTCAGAACATCTCTGTTCAATTATAAATATTTCTTAAAAAATCTAAGTGTACTGTACCCTAAAACATGTGAGAAACACTGTCTTATGGACTTCAAAAGTATCTCAGTGTTAAGTTACGAGTGTCCGCTCTACACTTCAATTTAGTTCCAAACAATGTAAAATACAATTTTTGTAGAGCAGTAAATAAAACATCACTTCAAAAGTTGCAATAAAAATGGATTTCCATTCCAAAATTGTATCAACAGATCAATATACAAATGTTTAAAAATAATATAAACAATAAAATATTAACATTTTTTATTTCTCAATAGAAGAAAATTAAACAACTTCCTCAGTAATTGTGATAAAGCCTTCACTAATAATATCTGTAGGACTGGAATTGTTCAATAGGGGAAGAAAACTCAAGCTTGAGAGTTAATATCTTGCTTTTTTCAGGTATTTTGGAAAAAAAACCCAACACAACAGAAAAGGCCAAACAGGCTGTGGTTTTCAAAAATGTAGGAAACAAGTAGAAGTTGTTATTATTAGTCTCAGATGTAAAAAGAGTGATGATGTTGAGTGTACTTTAGCTACTTTTTAAAAAGCATACATTTCATTGTGTAATATGCCTTTAAAACATGATCCACAATCTATTATAGACCTAAAAGGGATATTGACTTAATTTTATCTGGCAAAGTGCATCTTAATACTATGAGTAATCAGTTTTGCTTTCTGTGGCAGATCCAAGGTTTTTCCCACTTTCAGTGGCTGCATAGACACGCACCTAGAAACAGGAGGTATCCTCTGTTTCCCCACCATACCCAGGAGTGAATTAAAGCCATTCCAGGTATTGTCTGATCTCTTCATAAAGGGTTAAACTTTTGCCTTCCAAGAAACATGTCACAAGCCCACAAGCAGATACTGCTCTGCTGGATGTTACTTGAGGTAGCTTTATCAACTACAAATAGAGATAACCACCTGCAATAATTCTTTTAGCATTATTTAAACAGTTTGTCTGGCTCTTACAAATGTCAGCCATTTTAACTACTCTTTAGTTCTGGTATCAGGAATATGCACAGCTTTAAAAATTACATAATGAGAATCAAATATGTTAACACAAACGTATGGCTGGAGATGTTTTTCTAGAGTGATACCAGCTTTGCTTGCACAGCCATTATAGTTGAGCACATACTGAACAACTTGCATAACAGGCTGAAAAACACAGCCTGTGCCGTGGGTAGGCATTTACTTGCTCACTCTGTCACGTGTTTCTTGGACAGAAACCAAAATTCACAAGCTATGCTAATGTTGAAGATACACAAGACCACCTGACCATGTGTGCCCATAAAAGAACAGCAGCAATTTCTATACAAATGGGGTCTTACTATTACTTAGGAGTCAAATGTAAAGAATTAAACAGCAATGGTAATAGTTATAATTAACATTCATGTTTTCTCAGAGCAAACAAAAATATCTTTTATCTGTATATAATTATCTTTGCTGGAGTTTGACCATGCCACCAAGTAGGCAGCCTCTTGTTCTTGGAAAAAAGAAAGAAAAAGAAAAAATGAGAGAAAATGAATACAGAGATATACCTATGCTAGCACTGGAAATTGCACTGTGAGAAAAGTACAATCTGAGCTTGTACGTTTTGGTTTTTTTTTATGAGAAGTTTTCTAAATCAATAGCAATATTTTTCACGTCACAAATTCTGTTTGGCCTCCCCATTCTTCTCCAACATTAGCATTAATTAGTAACTTGTCTGGCAGAATCTAAACATTGGAGTAGTAATTACTGAGAGGGGATCTGGCTTATTTGCTTTGCCCAAGTTTATTTCTTCCCACTGTACAGCAAGTAGAGGGAAAAAATAAACCTAGAAGAAAACACGCAAGATTTAATTAGAAACTAAAGACCGAGTGAGCGAAGACAGAGCACAACCAGGAAAGAAGGGAAATGATTTCCTGTGCCGCGCCGACCCAGCCCTGACTTGCACCGCACTGCTTGGGCCGGGCCGCGCCGCGCGCCGCGGCGGTTACGCGCCCAACGGCCGCCCCGCCCGTCGCGGCTGTGAC
>NW_009970716.1:3529867-3572237 GCF_000747805.2 Chaetura pelagica
GGGCGGGCCCCTCCGAACGCGGCTGCCCGAGCCTGGACCCTGCCTGTAGTTTCAGTGAGAGCAGGCACGGGAGCGTTTCTGCTGCTGAGTTGGGCGCCCTGAAGCGTTTGCAGAAAAACAATCCAAGTGGGGAAAAAAAGGACTTGGAAAGTCCTGAAGTAGACTCTTGTTTGTAAAGGGTGCAACCCTCAGTAGGATGCACAGAGTTTGTGAATGTAAATATTTACGTGTTTGTGCGTGTACTTTCCAAAGTGCTCCTCACTTAGGCAGCCAGTATATGATGATATGCTCTCCATCTGGCTCAGATAAGTTTGCTTCTTCTCAGATAGAGTTTCTGTGCAGATGTTTTATTAACTACAAATGCCATTCAAAGACAGTTAGGTTTGACTTCCATTTTGGACTCCCCATATGGTTTAACCTTTATATCTTATACCTGATGCTTAGCAATAATAGGTCGTACAATTCGACTCTTTCACAGTAGTGACAAGGGTCTGCCAGCATTTACAATCCTGAAATGATAACTGGGATATTTTCATAGTCTGTTAAGGGTGGCTGATGACTTTATGTGAGAGGACAAATCTGCTTCACCTGTTCCCCTGCTGTCACCTCTTTAGAAAACTGCTCTTCCTGAAAGACTCTCTTCCTCCTTTGCCACCTTCCTAGGGCAGAGGCTTTCTCCCTCTGTGTAGTCTTCTCAAAGTCATACATCTCACAATGTCTTGCACTTTCGCAGGGGGGAGGAAGACCATCATCATTTGAGCCTCAGCTCATTCCCTTTTCAGTGCTGAAGAGCCTGAACAACCATCACTGCTGCAGACAGGCAGAAATATTGTTATTAACTGTGTAGCCTGTTTTGCGTGTGCAGTGACAGCAAGGGCATACTGGAAATTAATATATCCTTGCAAACAAGCTTTTTTCAGATAGTGCTAAATGGTAAGTAGCCTTTGTGGGGTTGGTTCTACAGCATCTTCTCAGCTGTGCTGGACTAATGTGTTTAAAGTTACACAATGAACTTACTTGTCTTGGGAAGGGATTTGTTTTTTTTCCCAGATTAGTGACCTGACCCAGTTCCCAAGCAGAGAACTATACTGGTACAGCTAGGAGAATGAGTAACTGGGAGTAGGAGTACTTGAGTTGCCTCTAGCTGAGAGAGACATTGTTATGGCTGGAGCTGTAGCATCAGTTGGTGTGTATTAAGAACTGTGATAATGCTCAAAAAATACTGTATGGTACTGTGTTGCAGTTACCACTATTAGTAAACATTAATTAAGTATATCTATCCAAGCAAGTATTACTGGCTTCATGGAAGTGGTACCACAAGTTTGATTTCTGTTAGTGCATTCCTGGACACACCAGATATTAAGAGCTGATGTATGCACAAAACTTGCACTGAAATTGGTAGACTGTAAATAAATATATTTCCTTTGATGCAGGGCCCTCATGGACACGCTTCAGAATACCTGAAATAAGGTGCATTTTGTTCTGTTGCAGTAATTGAGCTAGACTGGTGAAATTCAGTTTTCTATCCTATATTTTGAGGTGCAGACTGAATTGTATGATGTTACTTTTGAAAATACTTGGCTTTAGTGGACACTAGTCTTCTAGTGCCTATTATGGTTAGGTTGAGATGGTTCTATCATCAAAGTGTTGGAGTAACTTGTCTTTGTTTTAGGATGCTTTTAAAATACAGGAAATAAACAGTATGGAGTGTTTATGACTTTTATAAAGCTGGGTATTTCCTGAAGTCTTAAAAGTCACCCTGATAAACATATTGAGTAACTAGTCTTCATACTACCTAACAAATAGTTTCAGTTTCTCTTAATGTTATTCTCCTCAGTAAAATAGACAGATACAAATCTTTCAAGAGAAAACTCGCAATCTGATGTGAGTAATTGCTCTGGTCTCCTGTTATTGCAAAAGATGGAGGGTTTGAAATAGTAGTCAAAACTGGCAGGAACTAGATGGCACAGCTGTTATTGAGATCATACAATTACTGAGCTTGCTCAGCAGCAATCACTGCACCTGAACACAGCTTTTTAGATGGTTCAGATGCTATGTATCAGTTACTCCCCTAATTCAGTGAGAGTGATCAGAAATTCCTGCTTAGCTCCATCTCCTACTTGAGTAGAACTGCTCAAAGTTAACATGTGTTGCTGCTGCTGCTGAAGCACCCATGGGGAGGTGCACCAATATAGGCCATGCCTCTTTAATTTTGGCCTTCTGGGCGAAGGGACCACCTGGGGCAGCCCTGCTGATCTATGTAGCTCTAGGATACAAAAGGGTGATGACTCCTGTGTTTTTTTGGTGAACGTCCCAGAGGGAAACTAGGCAGCTAGATTGGTACGTGCCTTTCCTAAGTGGAATGAGCACAGATAGAAGTGAAACATAGGCGGCTTTTCCTGAACTCATATGTATGCATGGCATTATATACCGATAAGATGGTCAGTCAGAGTACGTTAGATAAACCCAGAATGGAGGCAAGTGATCCCATCTGGGGGTTAAGCTTATATGATACTTTAGAAATAGTCTTAAGACTTGTCTGATGGGAATCAGTCCGATAGATGCTTAGATGGCTTCATCCTGCAATTACTTATGCAATGAGTTAAGACTTTATCTGGCATCTCTTAATAAATGGCACAAAAAATCTGTCTCATTCTTGGATTCTTGGATAAAAGCTTCATGGAAACACAACTTTATTCTTACACTGTGTCATACTTTTCTCCCAAGCAGTTCTGAATTCACCATCTATTATAGTCTAGCAGTGGCTAACAGGGTTACCTTTTCTGAAGAGAAGGATAGGTAAAGATTGAAGGATTTATAATTCTGAAGATTGATGAAGATTGTACGTGGATGACAATTTTGCTTTGTAGCTTAGGGATGTGTAGTTTAATCACTCAGAAGTAGATGGTCACTATGGGAAATTAGATTTCCTATCCTGTTACAAACTTCTTCAGAAATCTCTAAGTGGCTTGTGTGCTAATACTCACAGTATTTTCTGAAAAACTCCTTAACAGAAGCATGTAACAATAAAAGGAAAGAGCTGCCATTTCTTGAGGACCGAATTGCATTTTCAAAGTAAAAATAGTATTTGTATGGGTAATGCTTTCTTAATAAATGGGTAGAAGATGCAGCTTTGAATAAAAAAAAATATTTTCGATTTAATTGTTATCTGATGAAATGCAGCTTGCACTTTATAGTGATATAAAAGATAGTAGTTGAGTGTCACCCATTTATTTTAGGTGTTTATGAAGTGATTTGAGGAAAAAGAGCTTGCAAAATTGACCCGGATTAGATGCTATTTTTACGAGTTTGACGTGGCAGTTCAGGTTCATTTTATATCATGTTAAACACAGCAGGACTTTTAGGTATAAATTTGTGAATTGAAGGTATTTATGAAGAGCTAATTTGGTATCTCATGAGAACAGATGAGGCAGAAAATAATTTACTTGTTATAGTTTGGGCCTTAGCAGTTCAGGAACTGATGTTAAAATAGTGGAAGAAACTGGGGCACACAGGTCAATCTCATATACATTCATTATTAAGTCTGCATTTCATAAACCGGGATACAATGGTATTTCCTTTTATGAATCTATACAAAAACCTAACAGTTATTGCAGAGGAGTTCACTCACTAGTTTAGAGTTTTTAGTTAGAATACTAGAATGGAGAGAGTGTTAATATTGATAAAAAATTATTTATTTTCCAAATATTTTAAGCCTGAAAGTAACAATTACAAAAAATGAAAACAATTTTTTAGTCACTTTATTTTGCAGTATTGTAGTATTTGAATTATTTTACTTCATAATAGATCTAACGAGACTTGCAGTCAATTTTTCTGTTGCCTATGTTTCCTTAAGCCTACAAAGAAGTCAATAATAAATGAGTGGTTGAGTCCACAAATCTACTTTGAGACTTTTTAAGCAGATGCTTTCTTCAGACCTGTAGCTGTAGGTAACTGCAGTCAAAATTTCAGAGTTATATAATACTGGATTTATATTGTAGGAGTCCATGTAAAATAGCAGTGTTGAAAATTTATGCCTCAAGTGATGAATTCTATAGATGGAAATGAGCGAACTGTCTCATTGTGTATGAATGCTTCCTGGTCTACTGTTCTCTGTTTGCTGAATCCGTATGATTATATGCAGGTAAAACATAAAAGTGTCTGCATTTTTCAGGAAACAACATTTCTGATTCTACAGCAATGTTTTAAGCTGACTTTACTAAATAAATCTATATATGTCCCATATTTTGTGTATGCTTTCAAATTGCATATTCCATTATTTTAAACCCTCTGGTAATTCAAATCCAAACTGCCAAGGAACAGACTGGTAAGAGAAAAGGAGCTTGAAACACCCTTCCTTGTCAACTGGACCTTTTTGGAGATTACATTTAGTTGTAGTTCCCTGTAGTAATAAAAAACTACCCAGATGTAGTCTACGACGGGGAATAGCTACCAGCTGGATTGAATGTAGTCCTGACCCACACCCTTTACCTCCTGTATATTTAGGCCATAGGAGTTTCTTTTTTTTTTTTGTCTCTAAAATGGCTGCTACCCCTGGAGGTAGTGATACCAAGCAGGTACGTGTTTGATAATTTTAACTATAGAAATACTTCGGACTAGGTTTGTGGTGACTATTTGGAAAAAATAATAATTTTAATTATATATCTGCTGTGTTACTGTATTTCATTGCTAGTGGAAGTCTGATGTGTGTATTGGTGAAGATGTCCAACTAGGAGAAATAAACTTTTTTTCGTGATTCAAGGAGAAGGGAAAAGGTGTTACGGTGCCTGAGCAGCTGTATTTTGCAGATGGGTTTTGTTTTCTTAATCGTAATCAAAACTTCAAGATCAACAAATACTATAATGGAGCTGCCGAGAAAGTAACTTGAGTGCGTTACTGTTTTGTAATGTGAATCTTCTAAGAGCTATCTGGATTAAAAAAATTATAAATCTGTTTTCCCTTTTACTAGGATATCCGGAATTTTTTTGGTGTTGTGCAACCTGGAAAGCGGCAAGAACGTGAGACTGTGAGAAGGAGTGAAAAAATTAAAAATGGTGAAGGACCATCCAGTGGGAAGAAGAGGGAAAAGGAGACTAAGGTTAGTTTTGTGTTTCTTATTGTGAAGTGCTTGGTTTCTCTGATACAAGAATGTTTGTTTAGCATTTTTTAAAGTAATTATTCTTCTCATATACTGAAAAACTAGGCTATATATGTCAGTTTTTATAGGCATGGGAGGAAACTACCACTTAATATAGCAGCAAAACTTGGTAGGAGGTGAAGAAAACTGGTAATTTTAAAAATACTTGGGTGGCAGGGCAAAGGAGAGGTATGTAGAAGTTATGTTTAGGTGCTAACATAGGAACAATCTGATGTATTTCAAGTTACTTTAGCTGTAGCCCATAGTTCTCTAAATAGGTGTACTTATTTGATGTTTAATTTAATTAATTTTGAGGCTTATGCACTGTAGCTATTGGCATATTATAAATGTCATGCTTTCATGTAGGGTAAATTCTGTGATGTAGGTGCCCTCTGACCAGCTTTTTTTAACCAGGTGTTGTAACACCTGTGGGGGAAACATTAACATGGCCTTTCTTGGATGGGATCACTTATGTAGCCCTGTTGCAAAGACCAAATTCTTCAAAATGGCAAGGTGAAATTACTTTGCATTCTAGTCTCAGAGTATTTTCATCTGAATTGTATATAAAAGAAATGAGTGACTAAAGAGGGCTTTAAAATCACTTGGAGGATGAAAGGATTTCTAGTCGGGTAGAATGTTTAATCCAGAGCATCCCAATCAAGGGGTAAGATGTTGCCTAAAAATACATATTTTGGCTTTATGATTTTATTGTTTCAATGTGAAAATAAAGGACCATTGAGTGGAACTGAAAGTCATAGCAGTTGTCTTGTGATTTATTATTTCTGCTTTACAATTATCCACTTATATAAAGGATTTAACAGGTTTCAGATTAGAACTGAACATAAGTTATTAAAATGTGTAGTTATGTTTGTTTAGAATTATATTTTTAGAAGCATTTACAGCTGTGCACGACTACAAAACAAGCATAATTGATGGTTTGGTAGGCCAAGGAAACTTCCTACCTGTGCAACTTGCGATTTTTCTGAATATCTAAAACTCGTCCTTGAGACAGTTTATTACTAGCTGCTGCTAGCTAGAGCATGTTTATCAGCTGTCACCAGTGAAGCAATCTCTTAAAATAGTTGTAATGCTCAAAGGATGAGAGGAGAAGCTGCAAGCAACCAGCACACTGAATAGGAAATCAATCTGGCTTCAGCTGCTCTGTAGGCTTTTTTACTTTTTCGATTGGCTGTATTTACTCTGAAGTTGTGTCAAATTCTGGTCGTTACAAAGAATCCATATCCATAATGGAACCAAAAGGAAAAGATGAGTTCCATTCAAGTAACTTTTTAGTCTGTACAACCTCTATTTCCAGTGGGACTGTGCAATTTCTTTTTTGGACTAAAAGCTGAAAGTGCTTGAAAATCTGTTGATTTACTTTAACTGGCAATAAAGTTGCATATATATCCTCAATAATCTATTGTTTTCTTGGAGCACGTTAAGCTTTACTGCTGCAGTTTCTTGCTTATTTCCTCTTCCCTGCATCTTTTCCCCTCCCACCCATGGGTCAGCACAAGACTGTAAATGTGGTATGGGGAAATAATTTCTGTTAGAACTTGTTTGAAACTCATAAATTTGAATTATAACTGAATGAAAGCTGGAAAAGCCTGTTGAATGGTTGAACTAATGGACTGTTACTCTTAGGTGAATAGTTCACCCAGTGAAGATGATCCTAAACCAAAGCGAACAAACAAGAAAAGAAGAATAATCTACGATTCAGGTAGTGTTTACAGTTGTTTCTGAATGCTCCTTTGTATCTTTTCTGTTAGCTTTCAAGGTCAATTAGGGAAATGGTATACCTGAAATAAAGCTATAGTTGTTTTATTTTTTTAGTAAATGCAATGAAAAATAAAATTTTCACAGTAATTATTGCTTGTTAGCTAAATATATTTGATGATAACAAGTGCAGTGTATGCCACGTGTGTAATCTACAGTGCAAACTAAGTAACAAAGCATCTGTTAAACTGAAAACTAAACCCACAAAGAAACCCACAAAAAAACTAAGCTCAGATAGTAAATTCTATCAAAACTCCAGAAATTCTTTACATTTTAAGAAAAAAAACTTGCAGGGATTTTTAGGTTTCTTATTCTGTTAGAGATAAATAATATCCTGTGCTGGATACAGGAGGCTGATCCTATGCTGTAGTTTCTCATTTCTGTGTATTGCATGAACATGATGTAGGAGATGGTTTTAAAAGGCAAATTTGAGTTTCCATGCGTCTTTATTAAAAATATCTGGTAAGTGTTCATCCCATAGTTTTAAATTTACAGTATGGAACACAATTTCTGATTATCAGTAAGGAATAGCAGTAGAAATGTTTCTGTACTTACAGTTGGAATACAGAAGCAATATATTACTCAAATTAAGTGCTGATATCTGGAGATATTGCGAATTCTAGCCCATTATTGTTAGAAGAGGAAAAGAGAAATACTGCTCTAAGTTATTGAAGATGGATAAGGGTGTGTGCATGTGGTTTTTTTGTGGGTTTTTTTTTTGAAGGAGGCTAGGGACACATGAACTAAGAGGACTCAAGTTAATTGAGTTTGGTTTTTTTTAATGAGTACAATATATATTAATATTGATAATGGAAAAAGGTATGCTCTCAAATTTTTTAGTTGTCACAGCTTCAGTTTGTTCTGCTTACTCATTTGGATGTAGGAATGCATAATCCACAGAAGTGTAATTTTGTCATCTTGATCACTTTTGGGATATGGAGAATGGCTGGTGAGGTGAGTGGCAGGCTACCAGTGTTCTGAAAAATCGGAGTACAACCTCAGTGATCTATTTTAGCTTATTGTTAGCTTTTGGAATAGGTGTTGTGGAATACACCAGCATAATTTAATGTTATATAAATTTAATCTGGCCGATTAAGCTATGTTAAAAGTTTGTTGTTTTGGGGATTTTTGTTTAGGTTTGGGTGTTGTTGTGTTTTTTTTTCCTCCAGTCTTCTGTGGTACTCTGACAAGTTGCATTCCTTTTTGGGAAGGTTTTTATGCAGGCATAGCATTTCTTGGAATAAGCAACAAAATATTTCTTGTTATGTAAACAAAACCCATTGCCTAGACTGAGTGTTGACCAAATTTTCATTTAGTCATTTATATGCTGAAATAAATGATGCCTAGGCTTTTAGTTGATGGAGAAAAATGTAGCTGTGTGCTCTGACCTTCCATATGATACTCCTTTCTCATTCAGTTGAATACATGTGAACACATGTTAACTGATGTTATGCGATGTATTTACTTGAAGTTTTGCATATATGTGGAGGAATTTTACATTTATATTGTGTTCAAAATACAGATTCAGAAGAGGAGGTGCAGTCAGTGAAAAAACCCAAGAAGCCATCTGAGAAAAAAGCAGCTACTTCAAAACTTGGTAAAGTTCTAAAGCAGGATCCTGTTGTGTATATTTCAGAGACAGGTAATGGAACAAATATATCGACATTATATATTCATCTGTAGTGGGGTGGAGTATGTTACAAATGGGCTGCATTGTTTGATACACTCTTAATATACAGATTCAGAAGAGGAGGTGCAGTCAGTGAAAAAACCCAAGAAGCCATCTGAGAAAAAAGCAGCTACTTCAAAACTTGGTAAAGTTCTAAAGCAGGATCCTGTTGTGTATATTTCAGAGACAGGTAATGGAACAAATATATCGACATTATATATTCATCTGTAGTGGGGTGGAGTATGTTACAAATGGGCTGCATTGTTTGATACACTCTTAACTTAAGTTCTCCTTGAACAAGCTAACCAAAAGCACTTCAAAAGTTTATCCTCAAGTATTGTGAAGTCTGGAGCAGAGTAAAACTGAGGTGATGTTGGGTGGTGGCTTAGGTTGATTTAAATAGGCATATAATTTCAGGGGCACACACTTCCCTACTTAAGAGTATTCCATAGATTTTAGGGAAGGAGTTAAGGAAAGGAAGTATTTTTAATATACTGAAACTCCACACTTTAAAATGACTGTTGTTTACCATAAATAGGTTTGAAACCTGGGTTTTTTATTTTATTTTGTATATCACTTATCATGTCTTCAATCTCTGCCTAATATATTGGTGACTACAAAAGTTCTGGGTTTGTGTTTTACTTGTTAGACTTTAAGGAAGAACTGAAATTGGAAAAAACAATGGTAAAAAAACCTTGCATTATATCTTGTATATACCATCCTATACCATCTTTCTCAGTCTTGGATTTTAACTTTCGAAATTTTGAATCTACTTTTGAGGGAAGGAGTGAATGTAATTAACTGTTCTTGATCATTTCAGGTCTGTGGCTTTCTTAAAACTTGTGGCAGTGATTAACTGCGAGATTATCGGCAGCATTTTGTTTAGATTCAGTCTGTACTTTAGGAGGTGTGTAGTTAAACTAAAAACGCAACCTTAACTCAAGCCATGAAGTAACATTCAGCTGAACGGAATCAGTTTGAAGAGTCTTATGCATTAACCTGTGTTGTTTGTGTGGTGGTTGTTCCATGGAATTGCTTTCAATGTTGCTTTTTATGTGATTCTTGACTTTGCTCTCAAGAAAAGTTTGAATTGGCAGGAGTCTTTTTCTTATGGAAGTTTCATACTGCAGAATTCTCAGTAAATAGGTTTCCTTCCCAGCTCCAAAACAAAAAACTCAATGATTTTCTGCTGCCCTCCCCCCGCCTTCTATTATGTTCTTAAGTCTATCACGAAGCAATTTTGTTTTCAATTACTTCAAATTGTGCGTTTTCCTCTACTAAATGCGAGGCGTTATGGAAAAGTTTAGGTGGCATTAGTTACTATGTTTTGATGGGTGAACATCAGTTTATGTAGACTTAGTCTTATTGATGGATCAAGCATCCTTAAAGGTATGCCACCATCATGGCAAACTACTTAGGTTTTGTACATTTTTGTAAACATGCATCTGTGGAAGAAAATTAACAGAACTTCTAGTATTTAGCTTAATCTTCTAGTACTTCTTGAGGATGAGCTTTAACACTTCTGTTTTGGTATTTGGCATACAGCTGGCTGAATGTGTATGCATTACATTTTTTGTTATGTAGAGTTGTGTAGGTTGTTTTTTAATACATTTGGAGTACATGTGCGTGCTTGCTTCAGGGCTGATTTCACTACTGGTGATTCTTTTATTCCAGCTTCACTAAGAGATCTCTTAGTGGCACTTAAGCAAAGATCAGGACTGTGGGGACAGAAGGATTTAATTTATTACGATTTTGATGATAGGATAAACGTGATTTGTGGCTTACTGAATGATTCACATTGGAAGCATCTTAAATTTGACTCAGTTAATTTAGTAAGTTACAAGCTTTTTGAATGTCCTACTGTTTGAAGCTGATAGCTTCCCAGCTCAAATAATTTGTCACATTAGGTGTATTATTTTCTGATTTGCTTTTAAAACACATCTCTTTCTGTGCTGGATGTACTGTAATTTCTCATTGGTTTGTTATAATGCAGATAAGCTTAAGTATTTTGACACTGGATACTGGTTGCTGTACCCTGATGGCCTGTACAACACAAGCTGTAGAATTTCCTGAGAGTTGCAACAGTAGGTGGACAACTCTTGGTTGCAAAGGTATTTTTTATAGTTGGTGATGCGTCTCCCTCAGCTTGCTATTAGTGTAGGCTTGAA
This sequence comes from Chaetura pelagica, assembly GCF_000747805.2. Classification (NCBI taxonomy): domain Eukaryota; kingdom Metazoa; phylum Chordata; class Aves; order Apodiformes; family Apodidae; genus Chaetura; species Chaetura pelagica. The sequence goes on from NW_009970716.1 coordinate 3,540,618, forward strand.
GTGAGAGAGGCTTTTTTTGTCCGTTCCTGCTGTGGGTTGATGCACTGAGTTCAGGTGAGGCTGTAACAGTTGGGTCTTTTGTATTTGTCTTTTAGGGTAGAGTTCTTTACTAGTTGCAGTATTTCCCCTGTATGGATTCTTAGAAATTAATTTATAAAATTAACAGACTTCAATCCAAATCTATTTTGGTAAAATATATTTCAAGTGTTAGAATTCCAGATGTATTTTGGAAATGTAGATACTGTCCCTGGCTATAGTGTCTTGTTGGTAAGATCATTGCTTGATGTAAACATTGCCTTCCTATAATCATACCATGTATTTCTAAAACAAAAAATAGTTTGCTGCAGTATTCTGTTAGAAGTGTGACTCAACTGGCTTTTTTCTATACCTTCTTCCTCCTCAGGCTCTTCTCAGAATCACTGTTTCTAAGGATTGTACTTATTTTACTTGTCCTACATACTTGACCTGAGGTTTACTTGTACTATGTAATTTATTCAAGTGAGCTCAGTTTTCCAAAGCATCCTGAACACTTTATCCATCTCATTTGTTCTTTTAATAAAAACATTTCCTTCAGCAGTTTTGCCAACTCTTTCTTAATTAAAAGGATCTTTAATAGCACTGATTACAGAGTAGATAAATGATCAGGTTCCTGGGCAGTACATTTTTAGGTTTATTATGCAATTCAAGGTGTTGTAATCAAGTTTTTCTGCATAGGGATACCATGGGAACACTAGTCAAGGTTATTAGTGAAATCCCTGAAAACCACAGCTCAAGGTTATTCTTATCAAAAGAGTTAAGTACACACATTTGACTTAACAGTCTGTGACTAAAACAATGCCTTTATAAGCTTGAGACTTAACGCTTGAATTTTGTTTAATCTGTATAAATGGTTTCTTCATCTTAATGGAGCTGTCAAGGTGAGTGTGTTTTAGTGGTATTAATACAGCTATTGGCTTGAAATAAACATGTTTTACAAGAGTAGGAATGTAGAAATAATAGATGGATAAATGTCTACAAATTCATTAGGATCTTCTATTGATTTTAGTCTTATACAGCTGAAAATGTAAATCAAGAATACACTTACTGGACTCACAAGTCAGAACCTCATTTTCAAGGGCTCTGTCTCTGGCAATGTCTGAAAGGGCCTCTTGACATTAAGTAGTCAGTAGAAGCTTGGTAGTTAATTGCCTCAACCTATTTTCCAATTAAAATTTTATTTTTCTTCCTGTTGCTTGAATTCCTTTTCAGCTCTTCTATACAGCTGTGGGATACATCTTGAAAAATGTTGGGGGAATTAACCTTTTGTTTTGTTTAAGAGTGTATTGATAAGACTTCATTGCTTTGTTTCTTATCAGCTTGTGAAGTTACCTTTTTTTAAACAAAAAAAAAAGCAAGAATAGTTGCTCTTTGTAATTCTGTAAGAAATACCTTGTTATAATTGAAAAAGTAGTTTGATGATGACCAAAGAAGTGAAGTTTTTCTAGCAGGTAACAAGTTAAAAAAGAAGCCTGCCTTTGTTTATAGAACAGTATTAGTGGATTGGAAAAAATCTAATGTTTGTTGTACTTGTTAAAGTAACACTTTGCTTGACTGTTTAATGAAGTATGCAACCTTGAGCTTTGTTTGTAGAAGATGACCTGTTATGATGTGTTGAACCTCATTTGGTTTCATCACAGGTCGTTATTTGGCAGGGATTGTGACGTCATTTCTAGTAAATAGTTAATCTTACCTCTACATGATGTATATGAATTATGCATATGTAGCAATTGCCTTGATTGCTTGAATATTGCAAAATACAACTTAAAACCCCCTTGTTCTATTGGCAGGGTGGATGGCTTATAAAGCTAGAAAAATCAAAATGGTAGCAACTACGTAGGATTGCAGGTTACTGGAAAACTACTGCTTGAGAGCTTAGACAGGACAAGAAGGATAGCTTGTGGATGTGCTTGCTGAATATAGACTCTTATACAGAGAATGTTGGGGGAGTAGGGAGACAAACACCCCAAAATCCACAGAAAAAAGTCACTTGAGAGCTAGTACTGGTGGCCAAAAAAAAAGTCCCCACATCAGGCACTTTTTCAAATTAACCACAAATTCTCAGTGCATAAGCATGTTTTATACTGAAACATTTTGTGGGGAAGTGAAAAATTACCATTGCTACTGCCTGGGCAATGGTAGCATTATATTCACTGATGGAAATCGCTTCAGTTATGTGAAAATGGGTGAAGGTGACAAACAGCACTCTTTTGTACCAGCCTTCCTCCAAGGTTTTTTAGGAGAGGGCAGTTAAAAATATGTAGATGAATCTTAAGGGAGTATGTCTCGAAAAGCACCAGAGGAGCCAGAGTACAGGTTTTGGCAGGAATCCTATGAAGAAGCAGGGGCTAGTGTTGCAGGGCAATGCAAAAGCTCTTTAGGAGTGAGCCTTGTTAAAATCAATTTGGTTAAGTTTGGGTATACCAACAGTAAAACGTAAGGGTCCTGTAATGGTAAATAAGCTGTTGTACTCAAATGCTTAAGTGATATGAAGAGTGTTGTATAAACACAGTAAAAGTGTGGTGGTATGTTGTCTTTGGGGAGTTGCCACCCTGAACAGGGGAGTAAATGGAAACCAGATGTGTGGATGAAGTAAAGTTTAATTTTATGCTTAGAGGCAATCTTTTTTTCTTTATAGAATCTAGGGTAACAGCAATATTGAGGTATAAATGTGATAACCACATTAAAAATTGAATAGGATTAATTTTTGAGAAGATAGAGTGATTAGATTGAATTTGTCAGCCTGTATTTCAAACACAGCAGGACAACAGGAAATAAAATTACAGTTTAATCTCTGTAACAATTGCTGTGAGATTTTAAATTTTTGTTAATAATGGGCATATTGTTGCACTTACTTTTACAAGTACATGGTCATTTTTTACTACTTTTTTGGAGATGTGTTAAAAGATGTTCTGGTCAAGCAGCTGGCTAGCTGTAGTACTTTGCTGTTCACTTGGTGTGTTTGGATTGCAAGATGATTAGTTTAATTTTCAATTTATTTTGAGGAAAATTTCTGGAAAAATAATTTTCATATACACTTCATGCTTGTTCCTCCTTTAAAGAATATCTTCTGTGTGAAAGCTATTGATTGTCTAGGCTGCATTCAATTTTTAAAGCCCAAATTATTTTTTAATCTGTTTATAAAAGGTATAAAAAAACTTGCCTTGTTTATAATTCAGTAGTTTTCTGAAATGTTTATAATTGTTGATAATGATTGTTGTGTTCTAAATAAATCAACTTAGACACAAATGTAGTATCTTGATGTCACTTCACCAGTTCATTCTTCAGAACAGTGGCTCATCAAGCTGTTGCTGTATTAATTTGGGATGTTGCTGGTTTACTCTGCCTATTCCTTTCTGCTTGGTGGGAATCATCTTTATCCCATTCCTTCTTTCATATCTCCTTACTGAGCTGCTTGAGTAAATGGTCTTGACTCAGTTAATCTGCTGCATTAGTTTAAAATTTAAAGACAACTCTTTTTCATTGTTGTGCTGTTTTTGTTTAGTTGTTTTTAGCCTGAGTTGCAGCTGGAAAAAATGAACGTCTTTATACTTGCCTGGGTTTTTTTCAACTTACCTTTTTTTCCTGTTATCTAATTATTCATTTGGTGCTACTGAATATTCCGATCATACAGGTAACTTCAGGCAATTAAACCAGAGCATGAAGTTTCATTGCATGTTGAGGAATGAAATCTGATTTTGCAAGAAGAGCTACCAGGGGTGACTTTGAATAGATTTGCTGGTTTCTCTGAGAAGTGGTGATTCTTTTAGAAATAATAATCTTAAATCTTTACTTTAAGAAAAAAGTGAATACAAAACTCGGGCCTACGAAGTGCTGGGACTGTTGAATACTGACTGATGCTGACTTAAAATAATCAAAACCTGGTACAGTGACTTATTTTCATATGAATGCTATTTTATCCACCTTCAACTTTAGGTCAGCAGCAATTCTTGCTGCTCTGGACTAATGTTCTCTAGGACTGGAACTAATTTAAATATATGGGTAGCTGAAGTGCCGTTGTAACTGAACAGTTTCCAGAATACTGTCATTTTATATAAGTAATGTAGATTTAATGACTTTTGGGTAGGAGATAGTCTTTTAGCTCCATCCAGAAGTCCTTACGTAGTAGTCAACAAACACAAATTTAACATACCTTTGTCATAATGAGTTATTTGTAACCTGTAGATGCCCTGCCTGTATTTGAAATTGATCTTATAACATCATAGTAAGAGGATGTTTCTGCCTGATTTTGCATTCTACACAGAAGAGGAACCAGGGAATTATGTTCTAGACTGATGAGGAACTCAACAGTACAGAAATAATAAATGAAGATGAATAAGATGCATTGTTCTGAAGGCCATCTGAAATCCTGTCCTATGCAGCTCACTTCCACTGTCTCTTCCTGCAATAGATTGCTCCCTTTTTAGATTGGCTAAGGTAATTGCTGAACCTGAACCTTAACCTTTTAAAGTGATCTGAATTTCAACAAATATTTCAAATAGCCTAGATAATTTTGATATATCTGGATTAGGGAAAAACCACAGATGTTACTGTGATCAGCAAGTGAAAGGCTGTTGAGAAAGGGTGAGGATAGGAAAGAGTAAGAGAAATAGCAAACGGTTACAGGTGGGCTGCTGGTATTAGTTTATTAACCTAATTGTGTTACTGCTAGAACAGTATATAAAATGAAAGCCAGATGTGCTTTAATGTCATGGAATAGTTCTTAAAATCTCCAGGTTTTAACAGTTGTTGTTTGTTGCTAGGGAAGTTTGTCCTTGTACATTGCCTGGCATAATAGGTGCCAGCTTCAAGAGTACTGTTTGCATCCAAAATAATGAAAAGCAATCTCCTGGTTGCCATGCCTGTCTGTTCCGTTAATCACACAATTAGCTTTCTCTTTGTCACATCTACTTAATTTCCAGAAAATGTGACTAGAATAGATGGGCTTGACTTGTGTTTGTAATCCTCAGCTAATTGTGAAGAAAAACAAATCTGTATGCTCAGGGTATTTTTATATGGTCTAGCACACATAAAAAAATGAAAACAGGAAATTCTGTTCTTGGAATAGTCATTCTAGTGTACAAAGGTTTTTGCATCATAAAAGTCATCTAGTTGATGGTAAAACGTATTCCTGTTCCTTACTTTGTGAAGTCCATGTCCTTGTGTAAGGCTGTCTCAGTTGTTCACCTAGCAGTTGCTATAAGAATGCAATTAATCTACAGTATTTATAAACTAAAATCCAAAATTTTACTTCTCTTTTTCCAGAAATTATTGGCTTGCTTGTGTGAGTGAGAATGCCTCTCTCCTTTTTCAGGTCATGTGTTGTGAAACATGGACCCAAATAGTCCAGCAGTAATACTAGGACCCTTGATGTTCAGAGTTGTAAATGAAGTCGCCCTCATGCTTCTGAGGAAACTGAAAATGTACAGCTGATTAACTTTGCTGATCAGGCAAATTTGTGATGTGCTTATGAATTTCTTGAACCTGGGATGAAATGATAGCCTGAGTCTCTTAAAGCATCTTTTGAAACCCACCTAAATAGGATAAGGATGTTTCTCTTTCCTAATGATCACTTCCATGCTCTCATTCTGCCTTTTCTTTATTTAAATCTATAGATGACTGTTTGTAAGTGCTGTAAGTCTCTTGTCCTTCTTCAGCCATCTCTTCCAGTGAATAAATGCTTCTAATCCGGTTGTTTCTAGGAAGGACATAATTAAAACAAAGCTCTAATTATTGGTAATATTTAGTACTGGCATAATAAATTACTCAATTCAACATCCTTTTAAATTAAAACCTAATGATATTTACTCTGTGTCTTTCTACTTTAGAGAAGGCAATATCCTGTTGGGTTTTTTTGTTATTTAAATGGTTATGAGTTAATAATGAGAAAAATCAATATTGCATGCAGATATGATAACAATAGTGGTGAGTAAAGATTAATTTCTAGCATGGAGCAGTCCTTAGCTTAACAAAAGCTGAGAGCAGGGCAGAAGAACAGGATTTTTATCTTCTTTCCAAGACAAAGAAATGTTATTACATCCGTGTTAACTGTTGATTTTTTAGTAATAGGTACATTTTACTCCTGCAAATGTATTTTCTTGTTTAACTGAAAAATTCAGAAGAAGCAAAAATATTTCTGAAATGAAGCTTGGCACAAGAAGTCTCCTATGCAGACCTCAAACTATTATAAATTAGGCACCTTAAGCATCTATTGTCCAAATCTCCTAGATACATAATAGTGTGTTGAATTCAGCTAAATGGCAGTAAGAGACTTGCTCTTGCCCAGGGAAAGTAAGTCGCATTGAGGAGTAAAGCTTTTAGGTTCATAGTAAAACTTGCTGCTGTCAGCTGAGGGACCTGGGCTTGGATTTTCCCTAATATATATTGCTTTGTCAATTCAGTTGGCTAAAATGCCACTTACTCATAGATAACATTTTTATTTTTAGGCATTCTTAATTAAACTGCTGAGCCAGTTTTCCTCCCTTACAGATTTACCTTTGTTTTCTTTTTATTTCTCTCTGAATTTTCTCTCCTATGAATAGTGAGGATCCCTCTTTGCACATGTTATATTCTGCTTAGTAAGTGTTTGGTAGCAGAAAACTCCAGCTCATGCCTAAAACACTTTTGTTACAACCAGCTATTGAGAAAAGGTGAAACAAAAAGTAGTTTCTCTGTCTAGTATATAACAAAAATTGTGTATCACAGACATCATGTCTAAACATAGGGAAGTGATTAGGACATTTTTTGGTATTAAAAGAGATACAGAGTTTTAATATACATATGGCTGGAAAATGGGTATATTTTTGTGATAATACTGTCATTTAAAGTTCAGCTATAAAACATGTTTGGGACATTCTGTGTTTATGATGTGTTGAGGGAAGTGTCTAAAACATTTCTATTTTGAGGAAAGTGAAACCAGACTTCAGTTAGTGGCATGCAAATGAGGTGGCTCCTGTTTCTGTTTGAAGTTTTTGTGCTTTTTTTCTTTCTGTGTCTAATGTTCATTGTGGGGATTTTTGTGCAGTGTGCTGCTTAGCCTTGCACACTGAGGTTTTTAGAAGATTTCATGAAGAAAGTGCTTTTATCACTGATCAAGAAGTGCGTCCAGTGATTTTTGTCTTCTGTGCTGTCATACTAATCTGATAATTTGGTCATGGTATCAAAGGGTTTTTGTGTGCTTCAGTGATTGGGTTTCATTTGTATAACTGTCAGTACAACTTCATGCAATAACATGAAACTCTTTGGAGTCCTTGCTAATCTTTTCTGTTGGTTGATTGGTTGAAGAGTTTTGGTCCAGAAAGAACAAATGACCGTTAAACCCTCTCTTTCTTTGCTGGGAAGACCATGTTCTGGCTATTATAAAAGAGTCTTAAAAGGAAAGATTTTTTTGTTTGGTCTGTGGGCTAATTCTTAATGAAACTATTTGACATTTTCCCTCCTTCTTTTAAATTGAAAATCTTATTTTGTATGCTGACCTCTTGTCAGATTTCTTTGTTCTGTGAAATGGCTGCATTTCTTTTGGGTAGTTTTGGCTGTACTGGAAGGAGTGTTCAAGCGCAGAGATGTAGGATGTGTAGAATAGCTCATAGAATCTCTGACTAAAAGGGGAAAAGTAAAAAATGGTGTTACAGTGTTTTTGTTAAATCATTCATAAGCCTAGGAGCAATATTTTGCAAATAACTGGTAAGCTAATTCAAGCAGCTGCTTTTAAATACATTACTCTCATATCTTCCCCTGGTTTCTAGTGTAATACGTATTCTTAAGAATCTCTCAATAAGTCTACAAAGCCTATATTGCTGCTCTGTTAATGAGTACTATAAAGTAATAAATGTAGCTTTGTATTTCATGTTTTATGTGAAAGTAGAATTGTGTGTGCTGTTCAATTTTATGTTGCATTAATGAAGGGTTCAAATTTCAGTGACCTAGATTTTCTGTTTATCAACTTCCCTATGTAAGAAGGGAAGGCATTCTTTGTGAACTCTTGAGAGGTAATGCGTGAACACAAGTAACAAATTTTATATTTCTGTTTCAGCACTCAGTCTGTTCAGACTTGAGCTGTCCTATTAGAGATGTAAATATTATGTGTTATGCAACTCACCCATTTTTTTTTTCCAAACAACTTCTAAACATCTGTAATACTTTTCTTAGGATATGAGTTGATGTAACCTGCTGAAATAGTTCTCTTGACAGCTGGATTATAAGAACTTGAGTTCCATGTTCCGGAAGTAAATTAATACTTTTCATGTTTAGATGAAGAAGATGACTTTGTCAATAAAAGAATTTCCCAGAAACCGAAGGAGAATGGGACATCAGCAATCAGTTGTCCAGGAACAACTATGGTGAAAAAGGAGGATGTAAAACCACGAGCTAAGAGTAAACCATTATCTCCAGTGAAAAAGACTCCCACCTCAGCACTTGATTACTTTGGGACAAGTAGTGTCCAACGCTCAGAAAAGAAACTGGTAGCAAGTAAAAGGAAGGAAGTGAGTATTGTTTATGTTCCTTTAGGCTGCTCTTGTGTCTGATGGCAGATCAAAATGCCCATTTTAATGACTGCAAGGAGGTATTTCACTGCTTATCCTACTTAGTTTTTAATAACCACTCAAGTATCAGTTCAGTTCTGATGATATGTGCAGGCATATCAAGTCTTCAAGTGCAATCTCAGAGTAACATTTCCATGTTTGAGAAGTAGGACAAAGTTGAAAGTATTTTCTTTATGGCTTCTTCTCAAGTGATTTTTGTTAAAGTTAAGTAGTTTTCTGAAGTTAGTGAGTTGATGGAATAATTTATTTTTAGGCATGGAGGGCAGGAATGAGAGGAGGAGGTTGTTTTCCTAAGCTTTATGGCACATATATTCATGGAATAATCAAGCACCAAATAAAGTATGGAGGATATGAAAAGTTGAAAATGTAGTTGTTTTTCCTTTCAAGTTGGCCAACTGTCATAGCTTCAGAGTTGTTGAGCATTGTTTGAAGAAATGAGATACTTATATTGTAGCATGGTTTTGTTTCGAATAGTAAAATCTCTGGATAATAGCCTTGTTTTATAGTGTTTAGGTTAGAGAGCTAGGAATAAAATGCTGCGTCACATTTTCCATTTTTCCATAAAGATTAAATTATTATAATTTAAATAGTATTGGGGAAACTGAACTGTTGGCCCTCTTTTCTTACATGTAGCCTTCACAAAGCAGAGACAGCACAATAGATGATGAGGCCATTGCTAGGCAACTGCAGCTTGAAGAAGATTCAGAGGTAAAAGATCTATAAATCTGTTGCTCTATGCCAAGAACAGTTTATTTAACTTCAAATTGGTTTTCCTTAAGAAATTAAGATGGACTTTCCATGTATGCTGTAAATAAGTGTAATAAAATTCATCTGTATACTTAACTCTTGCAAATATGTGCAGACACAGCCACACAGTTATTTTTATAGGCAGTATTTCAGTTACATAAATAGAAGATCTCAATCTATTCTCCGTCCAGCCAGACTTTCTCGTTACTTGTGCAGTTGATGTGCCTATAATAACCTTGCATTTCACACAGAATTCTCTTTCTGCTTCCTCATGTGTTTTGGTTGTGTTTTGCTTTTTTTATTTCTTCTCTGGACTGAGAAATTAAAAGCTGTTGCCATCTGTTATTGGCTGTTTCACTTACTATCATCTGAGATTTTTTTATAGTTGAGAAAAATGGGAATTACTTAGGTGTGCATCCTAAACTTTCCTGTTTGAATCAGTCCTGATAGGAGGGAAAGGTGTACTTCTCATACATCTTTACTTCCTTTTGGGAAAAAAAATTCACTTCCCACATACTTGTGATATTGAGTATTCCTTGAAGTACATGTATGGTACAAGCAAAAGGCTCATCCTTGACCTCCCCAGAGGTGTTATGAATTTAGCTGTATTAGAGAGTTAAACAACCTGTCATGAAAAACAAAATATTGGCTTTAATTTGAACTGATCTTGCATATAACACTCCCATTGTCTGAGGAATGTACTTTATTTCAGGTGTATCTCTTCCTCAGTCTGGTTTGTAGTTGCTGTCTGTTTTGTAGTTGTAGTCTGGTAGTTGCTGCCCTTCCCCTTTCTCACTGTACACAGAGAAGATAAATACATTTCATTGTTGTGGGCACATTAAAAAAAGCCTGTGGCATAACGATTTTATAAAGTGATCTGTTTGAAAATAATTGCATGGCGTATTGGACTTCAAGACAATTATTAAAGGATTTTTGTTGTGTTTTGTTTTTTTTTTTTTTAATTGAAACAACGGTAGATATTTATTGCCAACCATATACACTGTTCAGGAATAAAAAAGGTTTTCTCCAGAGAGCCATATGGGATAGGAAAGGTTACTTGGTGATCGGTTACCACTGTAGATGTCACATTTATTTTGTTAGCTGAAATAAAAATGAAGCCAACCTGGTTTTTTTTAAGGAATAAAGAACTTTCTCAGATACCACGTGCAGTATTTGTTCTTACTGGTTCTTCTGTCAGAGAAAATCAGTTGTGCAAGTAGAAATATTAAAAAGTACATTTGATTCCATAAGGTAAACAGAACTTGCAACAAGAGCTAGGCTAAGGACAGCAGCCATATTCTCCGAACTGCCATGTATTTTTTTCATATGATATGTTGCTAGCAGTGAACGAAAGTAAAACATGCATTATAGGACACAATAATACTTAACAGGCTTTGTTCTTGTCTGCTGGTACGATGCACGTTTTCCACTATGTGCTGTCATATTTTAGATGAACATTTTGTGTTGAGTTTTAAAAACTTGTAGTAGAATTAGGACTTGTCAGATATGAGCCTAAAAATCTCTTTTTCTGTTTAATTTTTTTTTGGTATTCTTTCAGCTGGAGAGGCAGCTGCATGAAGATGAAGAGTTTGCTAAAACTTTGGCCATGTTGGATGAAACACCCCAGAAGAAAAAGGTTGGACTCTTTTTCAACTTTAATTTTTAGAAATTGCATTGCTCGGACACTTAATCTTTGTTTGCATAGAAATGCATTAAAAACAGCAAGAAAGTGTTTGCATAAACATAACATACTCACTTTTCAAATTTTCCTCCCTCAGTAAATAGTGCCTTCCCAGTCACACAGCAGGCATCAGTGTATCTTTGTGCTACCTGCCTCTGTTGAAATGGGATTTTTAAGTTCTAGTTCTAATTGAGTGAAGTGTATTGCTTTAGATCAGCTTATAGGTCCATTGGTTCAGGAGGACCAGATCAATGGCACAGCTTGGTGAAAAATGGTGGGAGAAAAAGGAAGGAGGGTAATTTGTTTTTCAATCTTTGCTTTTCAGTGAAGGGGTGAGCAGGGATATTGAGGATTTCAGACTAGTGTGTGGAAGTCTTCTCAGTTGTCATGCCTTGTGCTGTAAGGCACAAGGCTCTTACAAGTTAGCGCTGCTAATTTGAATATAGAAAGTATTAGTACTTCTAAACTAATCAATAAACCTACTGGAATCGAAATCTACTATAACCTGGAGATCTGTCTGACCTTTGACTTAAAGAATGATCATCTGCATGACTGACTGCAGAATTTGCTCATCTGCTTGCCTTGGATAGAGATTGCATTCTGACTTGTGGTAGGGACTGAAAGACATCTAACAAAGCTGATCCCTACTTAACAGTAAGGACATCTGGGGATCTGGACTTGGTGGTAGCTTGGGACATGCATCTCTGACTTTGGCATTGTGTGTTTGTTCAGGCTCGGAAGGATTCAGGAGGTGAGCAAGCAGCGTTGAGCAGCAAGAGCAGTCCTAGCGTGACAGAACGATACAAGCAGTCGGAAAGAGGTAGGACATGGAATATGGAAAGCATTTCACCAATTTATAATATTGATGAGATACATCACAGAATCATGGAATATTAGGGGTTGGAAGGGACCTCTGAAGATCAAGTCCAACTCCCCTGCCAGAGCAGGACAAAAAAAACCAACACAACAACCACCAGCTAGGACAGATCACTCAGAAAGGCATTCAGACACATCTTGAAAGTCTGCGGAGAAGGAGACTCCACAAGCTCTCTGGGGAGGCTGTTCCAGTGCTTTGTAACCCTCACAGTAAAGAAGTTCTTCCTCATGTTGAGGTGGAACTTCCCATGCTTGAGTTTGAATCTATAATTCATATATTCTTATGTATGTGCTCTCCTCCCTCTGCCCCCATCAAGGGAAAGCAACAAACTCGACAGGTGAAGCAAAGAATTACACTGCAAAGGAGCAGAGTAAATCTGAACATTCAAAAGGGTCTCGTTCAGCCTCACAATCATCTGATGGTAAAACAGCAAGAGAGTTGACGGATAAGGCCTTGCCTTTGAAACCTAGCTCTAAGCTTGTGTCTCTGAAACAAAAAGAAGACACCGCTGAAAAGGAAAGAGGTGCTCAAAGTTTAGTATCAAAAGAAAAAACTGCTTCAGGGAAAGAAGAGAAGATAACACCAAAGAAGGAGAAAATTTCTCCAAAGAAGAGTGAGGTAGGAACTATCAAAATTATTTTACTTGGCTTGGTGTAGTTTGTAGGAAAGCAGTTTTCATTTATTATTGTTTCTGTGTCACTGATGTAACTTGATACTTTGAATCCTCTTGCCAATTTTTAAGACCTTGAATTCTGGTGAGGATTTAAGTTCCTTGCAATTGTAAAAATATAGGAAGAAAATTAGCTGGCAAAGTGTAAATTAAATGCATGAAGGAACCGAGAGTTCTTTAATGTTCATTAGGTATGCATGTACTCTGCAAAATCAGTTTAGTGCTTTTCTATGTTTAACTTTCCTGAAAAAATGCAGAATGCAGGAATTCTGACACCTAGTGAGCAAAAGCTTACTGCTTTTGTTGAGTGTGGTAACCTTGTGGAGCTAAACTGCTGCTGGAATGAAAAATGCCATTGTCTGGTGCCTTTTTTCCTTTCCTCCTTTCTCCCTACTCTCTTTTTCTGAAGTATATTTCTTATGGCTGATGTGTTATGTAGGAATATAATTTAGTTTTAACTGTCTGGTTCAGTAAATGTAATTATTGACCATACAGTTGTTGGCAACTTCAAAAACATACTTTTTAATAATAAAATACAAAATATCCAAATTTGACACAACAGTTGTAATGGCCAGCAACTTTTTTTGGGGTGAGATCTAAATAATTTTTTACTGATTAAAAAGCTTTAATGTCTCTTAAAAGTAGAAATCCTACAAAATAGACTTCATATAAATGTAGATCTGCCCATACTTGATCATCATTCTGAAATAAAATAGGTTATGAATTTAAAGCAACAATATGTGAATTAAGTGAGCATGTACATGTGGAATATAGCTTAGTCTCCAGAAACATGACAATAAACAATGGGTACTCTTTTTTTAACTCTTGGGCAATTTAAAAAAAAAATCTTTTTAAAAATAACAACAAAAAATACCTCAAACCACAGAAGTACCAAAACTAGAGCAAGTTTCTGTATGTATTGCATGTTAATACATTAAAAAAAAGTATTAAAACTTTTCCTTTGGTGCATAAAAATATCCTACACTGTGATACTTGGGTTTATTTTGTTGTTTTTACATATTAAATGTTTACATGTTAAATTTAACATGTTAAATGTTTTTCCCTTCTGCCCCAGTCTGTAAGCCCTGAGGACTCTGAAAAGAAGCGAATCAATTACCAAGCCTACCGAAGCTTCCTCAATCGCGAGGGGCCAAAAGCACTGGGTTCCAAAGAGATACCTCAGGTGAGTTTGGCTGCAGCAGGATTCTAGAGTAGAGTTGGGGTGTGTCATAGACTTGGTGCTACAAGTGATCTAACCCATATCAGCTAAACTGTTTAAAAACTGGCATTTTATTCTATTTCAAATATGAAATACATATTGGAATGCAAAGCAGTGACGAAGGAAATGTACTAAGAAATTTAATTCAGTACTAGGTTAACTAAGTCATGATGATGAAAAATAATTAATGGTCTTAAAGTTGAAGATTGCTGTCACTCGTTTAACTGACATGCTGTGCTTCAGCACAGAGCATTACAAGTGTGATCAGTCAGGTAAACAATGTGTGAAGTTTTGTTGGTAGCTGTTTCTTTTAGTGGCATTTGAACTTTCAGATTTATTATCTATCTATCCTACCTGGCTAGGTAACATAAGCTTATTTTTAAAGTTTCATAGGGTACTTGGTATGGTAGGGAGATGCTGAAAAATTATTTTTATCAGGTAATGGTATTTTCTGCAATGCTGTGGTTCTCAGGGTGCTGAAAACTGCTTGGAAGGCCTGACATTCGTCATTACAGGCGTTCTGGAGTGTATTGAAAGAGATGAGGCCAAATCCCTGATTGAACGTTATGGAGGAAAAGTAACTGGCAATGTTAGCAAGAGGACAAATTACCTGGTTATGGGGCGAGATTGTGGCCAAGCTAAATGTGAAAAGGTGAGTATTCCTCCCCCTGAGCAAAGCAGAAGTGAAGCTGTGAATTGTTCAGATCTATCCATATTGATTTTCAGTATGTCTGCTAAAAGGAGGCAGTGCTACAAATAAAATGTATGTTAAAAGGGTAAGTTGCCCAATGTTTTAGGGCTTTGTTTGGTTTTTATTTATATATACACACATATATGAAAAAATAATAAAAGTCTTATGGTTGTTGTGTTCCTAAACATGAGCTTTATTGGAAAGCACTTCGAAGTGAATTAGGTAACTCCTCACTTCACTTGACCTTACTTTGAATTCTTTCTTTGGCTTCAGGCATCAACTTTAGGGACAAAGATTATTGATGAGGATGGTCTGTTTGATCTCATTCGAACCATGCCAGGCAAAAAATCCAAATACGAGCTGGCGGCTGAAACAGAGGTTTGTTTATAATAACCGTAGGATTGGTGGTTTTTTTGTTTGTTTTTGTTTTACTTTGGCTTGTTTTTAATGTCAGGAGTTTTGTTATTCTCTACCAGTAGCAATAACCCTATAATTGTCAGCTTGACATTCTAGGTTAAAAGCACTGAAAGTGAAAATTTGAAATTTTTGTTAAGACTTCTACTGGAGAGCTACGGGGTTTTTTTCCTCTCCTTTTATACTTGGACATTATTCTATATTCTGTACTGTAGACATAGGACAACTCTAAACCACATGTTTACATAACTGATGTTGTCTTTATGTGGTACTTAACTAATAGTATTAAAGATAACATTTTTTTTCAGGGAATACTGTAAAAATAGTAACAAGTTTTTTATACACATTTTAAATTCAGTCTGTAGTGGCCAATAAAATGTTATTGAAATCTCCATTAGCTCTAGCATGCTGAGCATTCAGTATAAATGTTGCCTTGGTACTTTTGATGTGGCTAGACGTGAATTGTTCCATATAAATGTAGTATTGATGTCTTAAGGAAAAGCAACTCCAAGCTTACTGCCTAGTTACTTCTTTAGAATTGTTTTGGATTTAATGCTTTCTGTGGTTGTGGGGGTTTTTGAGGTTCTTTTTTGGTGGTTAAATAACTGGTTCTTTTTTAAAGTTGTGTGCTTGAGAGGGGAGTGTTCCTTATTGGAAAGAGGTTTATTCCCAGTTCCTCCTACTTTAATCCATGTGTTTCTAGTGGGGATTTTTGTGTTTGGTGGTTTTGGGTTGGGTTTTTTTGTGTGTATTTGAGCTTGGAAGTGCTGTTTTGTGAGAGCTGAGCTTCAGTTCCATGAGTGTCTGGTGGCCCATTCATTCCAACCTGACAGTTCCCAGTTTTGCATTATCTTTTTAATGATGTGTAAGGCTTAGTGTCTGAGTGGACTGCCCTTGGAATGACCATAATGTTTCCTGCCTCTTTTTGGGTTGTGCTTTAGAACCAAGTGATGCCATGTTTAACAATGGCTTATTTTTCAGAGGGGAAAATTTCTCTATGTGCTTTTGAAGTTTTCTTTTTCAATAAATAATCTTTGTTACTTTCTTAAGCCTGTGCCTGTGTTCAAAGACAGCATGTTTGTATGTCATTTTTGAAATTTCCCTTTAATTTTCTTACTTCTATTTTCCTAAGGCAAAGAAAATAGAGTCAAGACCTAAAAGGACACCACAGAAAGCTGAAGCTGGAAAAACAAGCTTTAGCCCCTTCAAAAAGGAAGCTGATAATAAAAATAATAAATTTACTTCTGAAAAAGGAGATACTGTCAAATCTCTTAAGAGAGAAACCATCGTTCGAAAGCTTGTGGATTTTAAACGGCAAACTGTAGACAAGAAAGAAGCCCCAAAGCCCAAGGAGGACTTGGTTTCTGAGATTAATGAAGATGGAACAGAGAAATTGCTATGGGTAGATAAATACAAGCCTGTATCTGTTAAGGCAATAATTGGACAACAAGGTGAGCAGAGCTGTGCCAATAAACTGCTCCGGTGGCTACGAAATTGGCACAAGAATACCTCGGATGATGGACAAGGTGACCAGCGTGGTTAACTTCTCTCTGTGTTCTTCCATGCCAATCATACAGCTTGGTTCTTGGGACTGATAGGGATCTTTGAGATAGCAGAGCAACTCTAGAACAGGAATGAGGCTGAAGTCAGGTGCACTTTGAACAAGCAGTTGACCCTCAGTGTGGTGGTGTTTGTGTTGGGTTTTTTTTTTCTGGGTTTTTTTTTTAGTAGTTGTTAATTTACCACCATCTTGTGTTTTAGCCCTGGCCCACAGCTGAGTCCTGCTGAGCTGCTCATTCAGTCCCCCAGCTGTGGGATGGGGGAAGAAATCAAAAGGGTAAAAGTGTGAGAAAACTCGTGGATTGAGATAAAGGCAGTTTAATAGGCAAAGCAAAAGCTGTGCACAGAAGCAAAGAAAAAACAATTCACCACTTCCCATCAGCAGGCAGGTGTTCAGCCATCTCCAGGTCAGCAGGGCTCCATCACACACAACCATTGCTTGGGATGACAAATGCCATCACTCCAAATGTCTCCCCCTTCCTTTGTCTTCCCCCAGCTTTATATCCTGAGCATGATGTCATATGGTACGGGATATCTCTTTGGTCAGCTGGGGTCAGCTGTGCATGCTGTGTTCCCTCCCAGCTTCTCTGCACCCTCAGCCCACTCACTGGTGAGTGGTGTGAGGAGCAGAAAAGGCCTTGACTCTGTGTATGCATGGCTCAGCAGTAACTAAAACATCCCTGTGTTATCAACACTGTTCAGCACAAATCCAAAACATAGCCCTGTACCAGCTACTGTGAAGGAAATTAACTATCCTAGCCAAAACCAGCACACCCCCACCTTCTTCCACAAAAAACCCCACCACATTCAGAAAAGCAAACTGTGTCTGAAGATATTTTTAAAATCTTGTGGTATTCTCTTAAATGTGATTTTTTTTTTCCAAAAGAAACCAAAATAACCTAGCAGTAATATATATATGTGTGTGTATGTGTATATATATACACAAATGGCCTTACTTACATCCTATTGAATTCTTTCTCACCAAGAGAAATGTTGGCCAGTGTGTACACATGATGAAAATACAGGATGGCAACATGTCTGAAGGGCTGCTGTCATGCATGGGGAAGAGATGCATTGTTAAGGTCATGGTTCTGCCTGACAAGCAGCCCGTGTCATGTGTCCTGCAGACATTTTTCTGGTGTTTGAAGTAGTGGCTAACTGCAAATGTAGTGGG
The DNA here is from genome assembly GCF_000747805.2 of Chaetura pelagica. Lineage (NCBI taxonomy): Eukaryota > Metazoa > Chordata > Aves > Apodiformes > Apodidae > Chaetura > Chaetura pelagica. The sequence goes on from NW_009970716.1 coordinate 3,558,230, forward strand.
TAGTAGGGTTTTTTTGTATGGTGCATTTAGGATTTGGTTTAGTTTGGGGTGTTATTTTTTAATGATGTGTGGTTGTGAGGAAATTGCAGAAATGGTTGTACTGCATTAGTAACACTTTTGCAATTTTTCAGTTTTTAGCATCACTGTAGGTATTAAGGTGGTTTCAACTGCTTTTCCTCAAATGATTATGGTGCAGATGTGTGTATATTTTTGATATGCATATCAAGCCTTAAATAAGAAAAAACTCCAGTGATGCTTAGTATCTTAAAAGATTTACATGGAGTATGCAGTTGGTATTGTATATACAGAGGTAAAACCTGGAATCTTCTTTTGCAGCAAAGACCAGTAAAACTGGAGGCAAAGATGATGGTAGTGGGTTTAAAGCAGCATTACTTTCTGGTCCACCAGGAGTTGGTAAAACTACTACAGCTTCTTTGGTTTGTAAGGTGAGTTCATATTGCCAGTTGTTCTCAGCACTATTTGTTATATATTGATGCTGTATGTGGATACAGATGCAGTGTGCGGGTGGAGATCCCATGAATGACTAGTCTTTTTCCCAGCAGAGTTCCACCTGCATGGAACAGGGTTACAGGTTCTGCACTAGCATGGTCTTTTCAGCTTCTGGTTTCTGCCCTAGCTTGCTCACAGCTGCTTCAGGTCTCTGCAGGGCATTTCACTGTGCTCCACAGGAACAGCCAACAAAACTGGCTTGTTCAAGCTGCAGGAGTGGTGTGCAGCTCTGTGCCGTGCTGGGGCGTGCTCCTGCCCGGGTGTTGGCAGGTACACGAGCAGCACAGTTAAATTCTTTCAGAGATTGATGTGCAGCCCAATCCTGTTCTGAAGTGGTAGGACTGCTGGGAGAGCCATGTGTTTCCTAGCTGTTAATTATTTAAAAGCTTTTCTTTGGCTTTCAGATGGACGTGGCATGTTTCTTGTCCTGGTTCTTTGAGCGTAAGAGTTTGTTGGGCGCTTGGAAGTACCATGGAGCTTAACCAGCCTTGGCTCATGGTTCTCTTTCTGCCCCTGCTGGCAGTTCTGTTAATCTTTGAGAACTAAATCTGTGCCGCTCACTCTTTATTTTGGTAGGGTGGGTTTTTTTGGTGTGCTCTTTCCCCATGGCTTCCTCTCCCAAGTTCTCTTTTGGGCATATCTGTTCATGTCTGGTTATAAGTGTTTTTTGGAGTGCAAGAGATACAGGAAAAAAAAAGCGAAGAAGGATTCAAAGCTACAAATGATATGCAAAAATGGTGTTGTAAGAGCTTTCTTCTGGGACTCTGAAGTACTGTTTCTAATTCTGAGTATGCGTATGCTTTTTCACTGATCTATGTTATATTGTGTGGTTTGTGTGTTTGGTCTAGGAACTGGGGTATAGCTACGTGGAGCTGAATGCCAGTGACACTCGCAGTAAGAACAGTCTAAAGGAAGTGGTTGCTGAATCGCTTAACAACACCAGCATCAAAGACTTCTGTTCTGGTATGTCTGTTGTTTGAACAATTTTGGGAAGTCTGGTTACAGTAGGGAGTAACTTCCTGGTTACACCACCATGTCAGGGATTTAACTTGCTCATCGGGAGAAGGGATCTGGCTCTGATAGGGATGGCTTTGTTTAGTAAGCTGTTTTATTTCATCTTCAGTTGTAGAATTAAGTCCTGCTATTACTAGAATCAGTTGTTAATCTGCACAAACTACTCACTAACTCTGCATCTGCTCCTCTGTTATGTGGGACTTGAGTCTTGGATGACGGCATGGGGTTATAGTCCTAATCTGTGAACATAGATTTGTGTGATTAAATGGCAGAGCAAGAGGTTCGCCACCACCTTAGTTGTCTAGGATGGGCTTACCTAACCTATAAAGCATTGGGTAAAACTCTGAGCAAGACCTTGGTTTATTCCCATCTCATTTTTTTGTCCATATTCATTTTCAGGCACATCCTCATCAGTTAGCGGGAAACATGTATTGATCATGGATGAAGTGGATGGTATGGCAGGCAATGAAGACAGAGGAGGGATTCAGGTGAAACTTAATAGTTCCTAGCAAATGGCACTGCTAAGAGTGCATACCATATACAGCACAAAGTATTTCAAGTCAGTTTCTCCTCAACCCATGGTCCATAGCAAGTCTGTAGAGTACAGTTTATCTGACCCATGTGTAAGAGGAGTTATGTATTGGTAGAGGGGGAAATGATACTTATGTCAAAGAAGTGATAGGGAATGCTGAATTTGGGTGTTTGTGCTTCAGATGTTGATTCCTGGACAGGTGAATATATCCTCAGGTTTCTGCAGCTGACATCTATCTGCAGTGGGATGTTTGTAGTCTGACTGGGACAGTTGCTCTCTTCAGTAGATAGTAACACTGAATAAATAATGTGGCATAGGCAGTGTTGTACTGTCTTCTCCTTGGCAGCTCCACTTGTATATTTAGATTTCCTATGGTCACATGCAGTACTTTGACAAGAAAGGGCTTACAGATCTCTAGCTCAGATGCAGACATTTATGTTGCAGTAATGTGAAATTGAATTGAATTTCATCTTCATTGGAGCAGGCAAAGTTTGTTCTTGTTAGCTTAATAGTTCTGAAGCCTCGGGTTTTAAGCTCTTTGGACAGGGAAGAGCTGGTTTTTTTACTTCCATCTTCATTGTTTGTGGCAGGATGCAGTCAGAAAGATGGGTGCTCCCTCTCGGCATAGGCCAGATCAAACTGGCCTTTGGATGAATGAATCTGGTTCTGCAGGTAGACAGCTTTGCTCTGGGCTATTGATCTTCATTGCTTCATGAAGAATGGTCAAAACATGATTACTGGAGGTAGATATTTGAAATGGGTAGGCAGCAAATGTGTGCAACTGAATAGAATAGCAAGTAGAAAAAGGAGGAGAGGGGCTGGGTTTCACTGTGTGGAAACACGATTACAGTAGGAAGAGTTTTATATACTGGTATCTGTCAAAGATCTGATTTAAGACAGGAACTAAAGCTGCTTGGTATGACATCTTGGTAATTCTTGTTCTCCAAGATATCTAATGTAATTGTTGTAATGTGTTTAAATCACAGGAGCTGATTGGTTTGATTAGACACACAAAGATACCCATCATCTGTATGTGTAATGATAGAAACCACCCTAAAATGCGTTCCTTGGTCCACTACTGTTTTGATCTTCGTTTTCAGAGACCTCGTCTAGAACAAATTAAGGTAAGAAGGCTGTGGCTGTGTGGACTGCACTGAATTACCATCAGTAACTTCTGTCTTCATGTGGCAGAATTCCTGCAGAATTAGAAACACCATTTAAAACGTAATGGATCACTTCAGAGCATTACTCTGCTTTTCAAAATGGGTTGTGTCTTGAGTTTTTCTTCCCAAAGAATGAAGTATCTCAAAGCATTTCAGATTTAGGAGCCTGTCTTAAATATATTTAACTTTTTTTTTTTTTAATTATATGCTTTTTTTATAGCAATGACAAGGGATGACTTGTATTTTTGAGAGAAAATGTTAATTATAATAATGCTCTTTCATAGATATGTCAATGTGTTGTGTAGGGGGAAGAATTAATAGGAATTCTTACTATAGTGACATATGCTCAATTGCGTGTATTACAGGGTGCCATGATGTCTATTGCATTTAAAGAAGGTTTAAAAATTCCACCACCTGCTATGCAAGAGATAATCCTGGCAGCAAATCAGGACATCAGACAGGTCAGTGTCCATTCAGCATCACTGTCCCTTCAGAGAGCATCTCATGTACAAGTCCTTGATTTCAATCTTGTATCTGAACATTGTTGTTATTTTTATGAATAGATATCAGGCTGGTTTCTGCTAGTCTTCCATTTAAATGCTACTGTGTTACCACATTATGTATTTTGTTCTTCAGGTTTTACATAATCTTAATATGTGGTGTGCAAAAGATAAATCTTTGACTTATGATGAGGCTAAAATGGATGCCAGCAGAGCCAAAAAGGATATCAAACTGGTAAGTGATGCTTTACAAGCATCTTCTGAACTGAAGCACTGATAGCCTAGACATAGGGAGCTGTCAAACTTGCCACAAGTAATTGAAGAGCAGTAAATCCAGGACTGAGTCTATACTACCAATACAGAGTAGGGGTAGTCCTGCTGGAAAGCAGCTCCATGGGGAAAGACCTTGGAGTACTAGTGGACAGTAAATTACCCAGGAGCCAGGAATGTGCCCTTGTGGCCAAGAGGGCCAATGATATCCTGGGGTTCATTAAGAAAGATGTGTCCAGGTAAGTCTGGGGAGGTTCTCCTCCCCCTACTCTGCCTGGTGACACCACACCTGGAATGCTGTATCCAGGTTTAGGCTCCTCAGTTCAGTAGAGACAGGGATCTACTGGAGGGAGTCCAAAGGAGAGCTACAAGGATGATTAAGGGACTTGAACATCTCTCCTATGAAGAAAGGCTGAGAGAACTGGAGCTGTTTAGTCTTGAGAGGCTGAGAGGAGATCTCCTTAATGTCTCTAAATATCTGAAGGGTGGGTGTTAAGAGGAAGGGGCCAGTCTCTTTTCAGTAGTGCCCAGTAATAGGACAAGGAACAATGGGTATAAGCTGGAATATAGAAAGTTCCACCTCAACATGAGGAAAAGCTTTAGTGTAAGGGTTATGGAGCACTGGAACAGACTGCCCAGTGAGCTTGTGGAGTCTCCTTCTGTGGAGACTTTCAAGACTCGTCTGGATGCGTTCCTGTGTGCCTGCTCTGGCAGAGTGTTGGACTAAATGATCTTTAGAGGTCTCTTCCAACCTGTAACATTTTAAGATTCTGTATTTTTGTGTTCTGGTCTCTTAGATGAAGCTCATACTTCTCATCCTGAGTCTTTTTTTATAGGAGATAATTCTCTTAATATCAGAAGTAAAACTCAAAACTGGTAAAGCACTAAGAAGGAAGTACTGAACACTGAACTTGTACTGATGAGTCCAGGTGTTGTTTGGTACCATCACTACCATAATTTTGATACTGTGCTTTGTCTTGCTTTTTGTGTTGATCTACAACCCGCTGACTTCTTGAAATACCATTTACTTAGGGCCCTTTTGATGTTGTCCGGAAGGTTTTTGCTACTGGAGAGGAGGCTTCTCGTATGTCCCTGATAGACAAATCGGATCTTTTCTTCCATGATTATTCCCTAGCACCTCTCTTTGTCCAAGAGAACTATGTACATGTCAGACCTGCTGCTGCTGGGTGAGTTATTCCATATGCTAGATTGACGTAGGCTCTTGTGTCAGGGAATTAAAAAACAGACTAAAACATATCTGGATATTTCTGCTTTGTAATAGTCATCTTTGTTATTTTCCAGAGGAAATCTGAAAAAGCACTTCGTGCTCCTGAGTAAAGCAGCTGACAGTATCTGTGATGGTGATATAGTGGACAAACAGATTCGTAGTAAGCTAAACTGGAGCCTTCTTCCAACACAGGTGAGCACTCAGCATTCATTTTGTTTGCTTTGTGGGTGTCCAGTGTGAAAGACCGATCCCTTGAAACTGATGTTTCAGTATGATTTTATGACCAGTATAGTTCATAGGTGAGCAGAGCAGTTTCTCGTATTCATGTTGCTGAACCCTCTCTGTATCATATCATCTTCTGAACCTTGGAGCAGCTTGAACCTTCTTTATGAAGTGTAGGAGCACATGCTGCACATTGATTCTGACGTGCAGTTTTATTTGTGCACTTCCTCTCCCAGCCTCTCAGCAGACCAGTATTTCTCCCAAAGTGCAGAATTTTGCCACTGTACAGTGAAGCCGATGACTGAAACATTACAAGACTTGTGCTTAAAGGATTATGACTGACATCAGAGAGTGTACCATAGATGCAGTGGAAGGCACCTCTGGAAGTCATTAATCCATGCCCTGCTTAGTGCAAGTCCAGTCAGATAAGTTGTTTAGGAACCGAGCTACCCGAGTTTATGTAGGTTCATGGTGTTCTTTGGAAATGTCTCCTTCACTGTGTCCATCTGCTGGAGACCAGCACTTGCTTGTGAGAAGTCAGATGCTTGTCTGAGTGTGCTCTGAGAAATGAAGAGGCTTGGGGGTTTTGTTTGTTTTTTGTTTTGTTAAATGGCTTTTAAAACTCAAGTTTTAAAACAGAGAGATTTTAGAACATGTTTACAAATAGGGTGGCACAAGAATTGTAGCTGTAACCTGAAAGGGGCTGGACAAAAACAAGCAGCAAATAAAGAGTTACCTTGAAATGAGATGTTTCCAGTATGGAACTGAATTCTTTCCCCCCTTCCCTGCAGTCAAGTAGGGCAGTATGTCATGGTGTCAGTGAGAATAATTCAGTGTGATTTGAGTTTGGCATGTGTGTTACTTTTTCAGGCTATTTATGCAAGTGTTCTCCCTGGAGAGCTGATGAGAGGACACATGTCCCAGTTTCCTGTCTTTCCCAGCTGGCTGGGAAAATTTTCGTCTACAGGCAAACATGATCGTATCATTCAAGAGCTGGCAATGCACATGAGCCTCAGGTAGCACCGACATTCCTCTTCTGGTTTATATCAATGTGGTATTTAGTTTTCACATAGTTCATTACCTACCATTAAGTGTTTGGTACAAATGCAAGTATATTCTGTAAATATGCTCCTGTGTTGTTGGTAACATTTTCTTAGCCCTTAATCTGGACAACAGTCAGACTGCAAACACTTTAAGTATAGTCAGCAGCACTATGACTTTTTTCCCCCAAAAAGTTGTTCCTCAATAAGGGGTGTGTTCTGCTGGCTGGTGTTATATCTGGTTATCCCTGACACAGGTGTGGCAAAAGCACAGTACAACTTGCAGTTAACTCTGGAGGCAGCTGATTACCCATTTGTTGAGGGTGCTTGTGTTTAGAAGTTGTTGTTGGTGGCTGTACAGTTTTACTTACTACTTTCTATTTGACAAAGAACTCAGACATGCAAGAGGACAGTAAACATGGAGTATTTGTCATATTTGCGGGATGCACTTGTCCAGCCTCTGCAAGACTTTGGAGTAGATGGTGTACAAGAAGCTGTAAAATTAGTGGACTCCTACTGCTTGATGAGAGAAGATGTTGAAAATATCATGGAAATAAGCATGTGGGGAGGCAAACCCAGTCCTTTTTCAAAGCTGGATCCCAAGGTAAGACTCACCTGTGATTACTTTTTTCCTTACTTTGCATATCTTAAAAAACAAAACATTCCTAGAATAATAGCTGTGGTGTGGATGTGGTGCTGGCTGAAAGGCTAAAGCTGCTGCAGCTGCAAATGAATAATTTTATTAGCTGTAATTAATCGGAGGCCAGGGAAAGGTCTAAGTGAGGAACATGTGAACATGCATACCCTGAGGATTATGTGGGACTTGCCCACCATACAGTTCTTAGATGCTTTTTGTGTCCTTTTGAGATTGTGTCCTACTTCATAAATCTTTGGTCACATCTTCCCAAGGTCAAGATGATGTGGAACCTCTAGCCAAGAGCAAGTTCACTAAAAATCTGCAGTTTCTAAGCTGATTCTCATAGGTTTCCTTTCAACCTAACAGGTCAAAGCAGCTTTTACACGTGCCTACAACAAAGAGGCACATCTGACTCCATATTCACTTAACTCTGCCAAGACCTGGAAAAGGCAGTCGGCATCTGCAGTGACCCTAGAACTGAATGAAGACTTGAATGTGGAAGAGATCCAGTCTGATGAGGATGAGCAAGATACAGTTGAAAGTGACGCAATGATTAAGGTGACTTAGTTTCCTCAGTGTTAAACTGCCACACTAAACTCTTGTGTTGTTTTTAGCTACTTTTCTGGGACTTGTAACATCATCTGAATAAAAAGAAAATAGTAGTAGATATTGAATACATAACTGCTGAACTTTTAAAGCCTTTACTAGTAGTAGTGTAAAAAAAGTCATAAGTTGTTTGTTACTTTCTGTTTGCATGTGGATTGAAGTCAGACATCACTGTAAACTCATGAATACTGCAGTCAATTCCAAAACTTAGTAATGTTTTAGGTGTTGGTGGGGACCACTGGTAAGGAGCAACCACAGGCCATCTGTGACTGTCACAGATGACCATTCCAGTAAGGCCCTTGGTAGAGATGACCAATTTGGGAACTGTGGTCAGCTCTTAACCCGGAACATTGTAGAGTCTATGCTCCCCGTAACACTTAAAAAATTGATACCTAAAGGGGGAAGGGAAGAGAAGGGATGGCTTTTTCTTTTGACACTGGTTGCATTTGGACTTCTGCTTTTGTCAGGTGGCTGTTGAATTTTAAACTGTCTTTATATTCTGTTTGTAGCAAAAAAAGGCAAAGTCTTCTAAGCTGCCAAAAGGAGAGAAAAATGAAGAAACAACAAAGAAAGAAGGGAAAAGAAAAGAGAAAACAAGACATTAAACAAAATAAAATCTTGCTCCACCTGCAGCTTTGGTTATCTAACTTCCGGAGGGAATGTGAAATGGATCCAGTGATGGAGCTGGGGAAGCAGAACCAGTGTGTTGAAAATGCTCCTCTTATAGAGGTGATGTAGCTGCTGTAATCCCACTATACAGTGCTGTACTTACTCTTAACGTGCTACAACATTACAAGCTCTAAATAGCCTTGTACAACAAACACCAGGTGCATGAACACGGTGATTGTGATGCTTAGTTACCTGGTATTTATACTAAGTCTTCCTCCTACTTCACTTTTTTTTTTTCTTAAATAAATCCCCTGATTTTATGTGGTGAAATCTTGTAAATAGTAGATGCAAAAAAACCCCCAAACCTAAATTGCTTATTTGTACATTACAGAAATTTAGCAGTGTATAAAATTACAATAAAATGTTTCACAGGAGTCTCTTAAAATGTTAAGTTAATGGGGTGTTCTGTCTCTCTCCACCTTCCTAGGGTCTTGGCTTCCCTGCATGTACAGGATGGAGTCTTAAGTCTCTTCCTACAACTTCCCTTTGTTCAGTTAGAGACACAGAAAAGCAATAATGGAATTTAGTTCCAAAACTTGAGGAGCCCCTGCTTAGGCGTTTAATCAAAACCAGAAAGGAATACTTAGAGTAAGAAACATTTAATAGAAAATAGTCATAAAAGTTCAGAACTGATGTAGAAAAAGAATACGAGGAGTTGTTTTTGCCACTCACATAACACAGAATGCCCCTTGCTTTGTCTTTGGTGCAGATAAAATGCAAATTTTGCTTGGTAAGTTCTATTACTATTAATCAAAATACAAAACTTATCAAAAGCTAAGTAAGGCTATCACAAAACAAAAGTGATATAGTGGTGGTGGTTAAATCCTAGTGGGGACATGCGGTGTAATGTAGTCGGAGATCTTCCCTTGCTGCTTGCCACACAACAGAGGCAGTTCTGAAAATAAACAGACGTGGTCAGCCATATCCCAGATATAAAGACTGTGACAGCAAATGACAAGGTTTTCTCAGTCTGAAAAAAAAATAATTACCAAAAGTAAGATTACTGTAGTGTATAGAATTTTATAATATCACTTGTGTATTACTTTGACCTATAGCTAAGTTTTCACATAAGGTGTTTGTAATAGTAAATTTTCCTTCAAGTGTCAAAAATAATGAGGAACTTTAGCTCATTTTCAGTTACCAGCCTCTTAAAACAGATCTTGGATCTAAGTGTGTGGTATAGACAGAGCAGTGGTCTCAGTATCTGGCTTGAAATACATTTCAGTAGTATATTGCTGTTATTCTGTGATATGTATCTATAGTATGTATTCTTAAATTCTGTTTAACACCAAAGCTAAGATCATGTAACCGACATTTGAGATCTGCTCCTTCCTGTAGCATCTCTGTCTTCCCACACTTAAAACTCTTGTGATATGTAGGGTATGATGATGCTGAGATGTTCAGGCTGTTCTCCAAGCTACTACAGCACAATTGGTTACATGTGCAGAAGATGACATGATCAGAGAGGTAAAGTGGTTTAAAGCCTCAAAACTGGAACAATTTAACACATGGGTTATTTGCAGTAGCAAAACCTACCTGTGTTTGCATGCCTGAGGGCAAATGTGTGATACAGCTGAGCCTCAGTTAGCTGAGGAAAGACTCAGGCTGTAGGTTAGATCTTTGAACACTGCGTTTCCCTTGCTGGGAGAAATGGCTGGTATCTTCTACAAAGAGCCCTGTTAAGTAAAAAAAATAGAGGCTGTAGTACGTACCTGAATTCATTAGTCCCCATCTTCTGGTTTGAGGTATTCTGTGCAATCATTTATTTTCTTAAGATGAATAATGTTAATCCTTTCAGAACACATTGGACATATGTTTTCAGTCTGCAACATGCTGTTTGAAAAAAAAGAGTGATTAAATGATGATTCTAACACTTGCAAAGGAAGAGCTGGGCGTGAGGCAGAAAGCATAAAGCCAAGTTCAGAGCAACAGCTGTATCTGTCTACATGGAGCAAAGGTTGGTTTGTTTTTAACATTTGAGAATTAGCATCACCACAGGATGGCTACTGCTGTTTGGAGAGGAGAATTTGGCAGTCAAAACAAACAAAGGAGCTCAGGCTAGAACATGGAAGTGTCTGCAGCTCCACAGTTCTGCCATCTAAAGAGAGCTATCCAACCCTGTTCCCACACTGGGGACAAGAGATTATTACTGCTGAGTCCGTACCCAATACGCTGTGTTTTGTTGACTGCTGCTGTGCCTGTGTCCTGCCCCCCTGCCCTTGTATCAGGTCCCAGGAGCTTAGAACTTCTACAAGCCCACCCCCCACCCCCCGCCAAGTCTGCATTCCTGTTCTGGGAGCCCAGCATCTCTGAGTTCTTTATCATAGTTTTTGGTCCAATTTGAAGCAATGTTCTGGGAGTATGTTAGATGAAACTACCAACTAAGGGGGATTCTTCTTCAGCCTCCCCAGCTGTTATGTGTTTTTAGTACCAAATGAAAGCTTCCTGCTAAATTACAAACATTGGAATCCTGCAACAGAAGAAAAATACCAACTTACTTTTTGAATTCTGAATAAAGGGCAGGAAAGTCACAGTGTGGGCAAACTGTCCAGTCATCTTGTACCATATGCTGACCCTGCACACAAAAGCCACAAGTAACTAAGGGGCAGGTGCTGTCCTAGTGCGCTGGGCATTCAGTTTTCTACCTTCTGTGGTGAAAAAGTCTCAGCAAATGATTTCTAAAGATCTTGAGGAATTAAAAAATAACAACCCTAGAACTGTAATAGTGTCACTGTAGGTTGATTACTGTGTAAAGTCTGTAATTAGAAAAGGAGCTCTCAATAAGATGCCGTGTTTTCGTTACAATTTACATTCTTATTTTTGTAAAATAATGTATTTGTAGAGAATGGCCCTTGAATTACAATTCAAAAAAATATTTTAGTTATGTACAGTTCTAGAAAACATTTTAGAATTACCAAAGTCTACTGGACTTTTTGGTGTTGCATATGACACTCAAAAAGTGCCCCCAGAGCCACACATCCCCTGAGTCCAGGGGGTGGCATTCAGTGCTGTCAACTTTGTGAGCACAATGACTGGCTGGTACTTGCCTCTTCAAACAGAAATTTTTTCTGTTTTGGTATAATTTACTGATTTGCTTTTGAGAGAGAGAATATGTATGTACCTTTTCAAGACAAAAAAAAAAAAAAAAAGCAACACCTCCGTGAACTATATTGAGAGATGTATGCTCTTTATATGCTATGCAACAGTTGGCTTTCATAAGGGCTTTGAAGAGGCAGCTTTCTGAATGATGTTACAAATACCTGTGATGTAAAGGAAGTATAGCCAAGATGGAGCCTAAATAAATAACCTGAAGATGCACATTATACTTGGCTCATGAAGCTTATTTAAAAGCCTTGTTTGTTTTATTTTTTTCCTTAAAATACTACTTTTAAAACCTTACTCTGCTAAACAGAGTAAAAAAATAGGTAATTGGTATTAATATTTTTTAAGACTTTAGTTTTAGTTTTCTTTTGATTTCTGCTCAAGTAAATGTTTTTTTTTTCTGTAGATCCAGTGTGACAAATCACTTGTACCTAGTAAAAATAAAGTGCTATACAATAGCTAAACTCAGTATACTAAGATTTTGTACTGATGCCGGTAACAGTTGGATGTGTGGCTTTTCCACTGGGAAGTCCATACCTTTTCAGTGCACTCTAAATTATCCTGAGACAAAAAATGTTAGTACTTGTAATTTCTGTAAGGCTCAGTAATACAACAAATGCTGAGGTCACTGGCTGAACCATTGCTTAACCTTGGAAGTGCCAAAAAATGTTACATTCTGGGCACTCCCCAAAACAGATTTTTGAAGTGTTTTATTTCTGTGAAGTCTTGGCAGACTGGAGCTTACCAGAGGAAAGCTGTGCCCTCCACAAGCTCCTGCACATGGAATAAGAAAGTAGGGACTTCCATCTCTGCTATTACTGCTCGGAGCAGTGGAGCAGCTGAGCACTGGGCTGGGCAGGCACCAGCAGCACAGTCCTGTGTTCTCCCCAGGGCACCAGCTGCACAGAAGGTGGATGTGCTAGGGGCTCAGGGGAGCCCTGGTGCACACTGCCATCTCAGGAAGTTGAAGAGTTCCAGAATGACTTGGTGATCTCACTGTCACTCTTAAGTGCCTGCAACTTAACAGCTGGCTACTAAGGCCACTCTGTGATAGTTGAAGACAAGAGAAATGTTGGTAACATCTTAGGAAAAAAAACAAACTCCACCAACAGCCCAACCCACCAGAACACCTAGGTTGAATCTACTAGCAAACCAAAGCTGTTCAAATGAACTTGTATTTTAGAAGGAAAGAAAAGTGTTACTGTTCATTCTCATGCTGCAGCAACCACAACAGGCACTCACAGTGGCAATGCAGTACGGGAGGTTGTTTTTACAGCTGGGACACAGAAGCTGGCACTCTGGGAGCTGGAACAAACAATATGGACAGGCTGTTGTTGGCTCCTCTGTCTCTGTTGTGTCTGGACGTCTAGAAGGAAGAGAGACAAATGTGAATAAAAACCTCAAGTGCTTTGAACTTGAACAAAGATGTTTAACAAAGCCTTTGATCCTTAAGAGAGTTTCTCCTTTGTGTTATTTGCATACCCTCCCGAGAGGAAAACTACAAGGCACCCTGTTAAACTAGCTAGGGATCAGCCTTGACACAACAGAACTTCTTGTCACAAGTGTTACCAGTTGCTAAAAATTTAGATGGCTACAAGCAGAGATACTGCACAAGCTCATGGAAAGCTTAAAGACTTAATAAATATCTGAAACACTTACACAGGCTCAGTAAGTCCCTGAGTCCAATACTGAGGCTAGAAAAATATATAAGAAAAGCATTGTATGTGCTTGCCCTGCTCTTGTACACTCAACTATGCTTCCTTCTCTGGCAGAAAATACTGACTAGGATCTATCAAAACAGAACTTCAGATGAGGAAGAAAATGTCAAGAGTTCATCTATTTTATCTGCCCTTCCTTTCTTTTTTATCTTAGCTGCACTTAGGTCTTTATGGTCACAATGGAAAATGTTACAGCTGGGTAGGAAGGATTTTATATGCATGTTGCATTTAAGGCTTATTGCATCCAAGGGAAAAGAAGAAACTTTAATTTTCAGAGAAGGGGGTAATGGTTCTTAGCCTTCCAAATTTGAAATAGTGAGTATGAAATCAGGATATAGCCCATAGGCCTTATGAGCAAAAATGTCATCACAAATAAAGCCTTGATATTGTGTACATTTAAAAGTACAGAGCAACACTGCTCACCTGACCATTGCTTCAATTTTCTTCTTGTATTTAAGATCTATTTTATTACGATACTCAGGTCTCATCAACATAGCAGCAAAATTGAAGGCTGAGTTCTTCAGTCCTGCTCTGTGACACTCAATTACAGTTGAAGTCAAAATTGGCACAATATCTGTAACAGAATGAAACAATGTCAAATACTTATTTGCCAATATTAACGTTTAGAACTCTTGAGCTAATGGAGCTAAAAATGGTACTGAAGAAAAATGGCAGTATTTTTCTTCTTCCTCGTGGTGCACAGTTGCACAGTTTCTGCAATTCCTGCAACCATGCAGAAGAAAATTGTGGCTTTGTCTCTCACTGCCTTGCATGCCTGAATCAGCATGACAGCAGGA
>NW_009970716.1:3572433-3608536 GCF_000747805.2 Chaetura pelagica
GGAATGTTTTCATTATAACCATTTCCCTCAGGTCTGGTCTGCACTGTTTAAAGTCTACATTTTAGTCTACTCTTTCCATGTACCCAAAAAAATTGTTCAAAAGAAGACTGATTACAATTTTTTGATAAAGTCACAGAACCCATCAGTTCAACACGTGATCCTGAGACTTTATGAGTGGTTTGGGCAGCTCAGCACTGCAGTGATGGTGGGTGAGGACAGATTAAACTGCTGGTGAGGAACCCATCAAAGAGATATCCTGTGCAGGATGGCAGAGCACACTGGGTGTTTACACTTTATTGTGTGCCCCACAGGATCACAGGAGGAGAATGTACCTTCTAATGCAACAATTAATGAATTGTCCTGTAGAGCACAGAATGTTCTCCTGCACTGCCAGCACTTACGTGATGGGAATTTGCTGATGTTGTTGGCTACACGGATAAGCATACGTGCTCCCTTCATGTGATCACCACGTTTGACATGGATCTGGAAAACAACAAATATACTGAATTAAGCGCAGTCTTTAGAGAGTAATTCCTGCAGCCAGCTCTTCATGTTCATCCTTCTGGGAGCTGCACATCCACAGCTCTTCTATGAAACTGAGCAGAGATGGGTCATGCACTACAGAAAGGACCAGAGACTTTACAGCAGCTCTTCCCCAAAACAGTCTGGTCTCAAGCCCTGTCTGCCTGCCTTTGCCTCACTGCTGGCAGAGAGGGTGGTGGCCAGAAGCTGGCCTTGGCCTGAATGGATATTCTGATGGGACATGGCTTAACTGCTAGAAATAATTTAAGCCCCCCCTGCTTAATTTCATTTAGAGAAAAGCAGTATGGATGATAATAATTATTAATAATAGCATAAAAAAATAACAGTTGTAGCATCACACTTAAGTATGAATGCAAAATAAATACAGGAAGCCATGCGTGGGTTTTTAATTATTCAGTATTTTTAAAAGATTATGCTAAACAAAGAGGCAGAAACAACCATGGGTTGCCCTCCTGCAGCTTGCACTTGGATTCTATGATACAACCTATATGAGAATGTAATTCATGCACAGAGAGCATCCATATGGACAGTTCAATAAATCAGCGACTATGCAACTCAGGCATAAATTCAGTTTTGTAATTCTTTACCTTCACTAAAATATAGCTGTGTAGAATCATAAGGTTTGTAGCCATCTCAGAAGGAATCTTAATCTTTTGGGTCTTTAACTCTGAATACATATTGAAAAGAACATCATGTGCATTTCGGTAGTTTCCTTAAAAACAAACAACAATGAACAGTCACTTTAACTTTTTGTAACAATTTCTTTACTAATGACATATATAGTAGCTGAACAGGATTTTAAGTTGATTCTTTTAGCAAAACCTTTGCATGACAATTTATTTGGAAAGTCACAAGCAGTTTCTTATCACACTGTCCTAAACAGTATCAGCCAGTATCAGTCATCTAAAATATGTGTTGATGACAATTTCATATAATGAAAATAATGAAATTTTTTAAAAGTGGAAGATGCTCGATCCAATACATTGCTTCCACAATAAAGGGAGAAAATGTATTTTTAGAGCATTTAGAGATGTTACTTCTTTTTTGTTGTTTAAATGTTAATTTAACATGCATTTACTTTATCATTAACTTTGGCAACTCCTTGTCTCTGCAACCAAACCAACCCAGAACTTGCCAGTGAGATAACTGAAATTTGAATGTTAACTCACTAGATGATACTGCTTTGAGGTTACTATCAAGGATTGTCCAGAAATCAAAAGGTTTCATTAAATTAATAAATTATGTAGTTGAAAACCAGTGTTTAGTATGGTTAGACTACTCTTAGCTAGTTGTTTGTTCTTGCTTTGTTTTGGTTTTGTGGCTTTTTTTTGTTTGTTGGGTGTTTGGGTTTGTTTGGGTTTTTTTGTTTTGTTTTCATTTTTAGAGTATAAGGAAGTTATACTCTTCCCAGTTGGAGGCATTTAAAGGACATTATAGATTCAGTTCCTCCATCTCTCCCAATTTCTCTGTCAACAAATGCTTTCACTTTATAAAGCAAATTTCATCAACCTGTGAAATTTGTGTGAGGCAGCTAAATATCACTCCAGAATTAGTTGCTGGAAAGCACTATTAATTTTTCATGCTGTGTTACTACTGACTCTCAGTATTGTATGATCAGTCTTCAAATCATGTGATTATACAGAAACAACTCTAAGGAAAAATGCACATAAAATGGCATACCCAAAGCAAAATACCAAGTAGTATGAATTAAATATTATTTTTGGTGGATTTTTAAGGAAAGAACAAACAATATTGATGTAAACTTCAGAATCAAACCCACAGAAATCTCCTGAAGGAAAAGGAGGGCAATCTAAAACTTGGCCGCTGCGGATGAAACAGTTACTGCAAGATTGGTGATTTTAATGAGAAAAATATTGTGCTTATTATCACACTGCTGCAGAAGAATCTATACTATTAGGAACATGAAATACAGTATGGGAGACTGTATTTTAGGCTTAAGTTTTTAGATTCAAAGAAGCTAGTGGATTTTTAAACCCTTGAGCCTTTACATTTCCTGCTTACATAACTACCACACATGCATAATTCACTGCTATGATGAACTGGGAGATCACGCTTGCCAAGGACTGAAGAGATTTTCCACTCCTTAGCCCAAGGCTGAGGAGCAGTCCATAAATGTTAATTTGCCTGGGCTGTTCCTGAGAATGCTATTTTTCCTTTATAGACGTTTTTCTTAGCTGACTTGAAATGAAAAGCAAGCATGTGATGGTAGGGCTGTTGCCATGGCTACAGAGGAGCATGAATACTGAGGGTGACAGCTATTTTGCTTCTAGCACTGTCTCTTTTTACCACTTTTTTCTGTCTCTAACTTCAGGTACCTATTACAGGGAAAAACAAGGTTTAAGTAAGTAGTTATCTGATTCTTCAACAGAAATAATCCCCTCTGCTTATCTCCTACTGGAAAAAATAATGTGCAAACACTAAAGGATCAGTATCCAAGTCAGAAATGGCATGTAAATACTGCAATTCTAATTCTGTGATATACAATAAAGTTGCAGGCAATCTTAATCACTGTGTTTACCTGAAGGTAATAAGGAACGCAGATATTTTCCACAGTTGTTTTTCCTCCAATATTTAACATACAAGTCCCAACCTTTTCACAAATGCCAGTTTAAATTCAAGATTAAACTTAAATACAATTACAAGCACTGATATATGTATTTTCTAAGTATAATCCTATATAAATAAAAATACACTAAGTACTGTAAACGATGTAGTGTCAGATATGCTGTCACATCAGAGAAAACAGACTTACCTGAACACTGTTCCTCTCTGGCAATTATTATAGCAGTTCTGGCAGCTTCCCTGTATTGCTTTAGAGCCATGTATAAGCGGAATAGGTACTTGGCATCCTTAATTAAATCATACACAAGCAATTAATACTAAATGAATACATACTGCTACATTTCCTGTCTTATACTTTGCTCATCCCACCACCACATTTTTCAAAGAAAGCAGACAAGCTGGCTTATCTTGTAAGGAGCTCTTTGTATCAACATGCTTCGGCTGTGCTATGTTCACCTGCATCTTTTGGCTATTAGTACAGTCAGATAAACACACTGAGGGCCCCGAGTGAGCTCCCTGTCATTACAGGCACAGAAAGCCACAGGCTGTCAGGCACAAGGAAAGCTGTACAGGTGGAGACCCAACACCTTCAGAGGTGTAGGCATTTCTGGTGTCAGAAAAGAATCACAGAATCCTAGGGAGTTGGAAGGGACCTTGAAAGATCATCTAGTCCAACCCCCCTGCCAGAGCAGGATCACCTACAGCACATCACACAAGGATGTGTCCAGGCGGGTTTTGAATGTCTCCAGTGAAGGAGACTCCACAACCTCTCTGGGCAGCCTGTTCCAGTGCTCTGTCACTCTCACAGTAAAGAAGTTTTTTCTGATATTCACCTTGAACCTCCTATGCTCCAGTTTGCACCCACTGCCCCTTGAACTAAAGGGCTCCTTTTAGAAATCGAAATCTTGCTACAAACACTGAGATTGTGTTACAGATCTAGGTGCAAACAATGCTTCTTGTGGCTAAGAATGAGAAAATCTGGCCATTAAAGAGTGTCCTGTTCTGGGACAAGATGGTAGACATCCAGGACAGCTAAAAAATTTAAAATTAAGGGGACAATAAGCTAAAAAAACCACAACATTTTTAATTTGCTATACTATGTTCTTTTGATATAGTACGTGAGTCAAGGATGGCAAATGTAGCAAAGGTTCATGCAAGAACTGGCAATCCAACAGCAGGAAAATTAGTGACAATAATTTTTAAACAAAACTCCAAAACCCAAGACGACTGTATCAAAGAAAATAATAATGAGTTCACTTTTTATAAAGTATACTTAAATTTCTAGCAGTTAAAAAAAATCAACAGGAGAAAAGAGAATTGGTCTTTCATAAGGATTTTGAAAATATCCTCAAAAGAGGTTAAGTCCTAAAAATACAGCTAAAATACAAAATAAAATGGTCTTGCTTATGATGAGAAGAAACTATTGAGTGTAAAAGAAAACCTGAGCTTGTGTCACTGTTTTATATCTTTAGCAGTGATTTCTAAAATGTGATCAATAAAAAGCAGAGTCTGTACATTATAACATTTTCACTAGGAAGTAACAAATTAAACTGAAATATTGTATATCATAGCATGGTTACAACTTAAATATAAATCAGAAAAAAAACCACATTTGTAGCTTTACAGACAGCTTATCAAAAAACCTAAAACTAACTTATTCTGCAATGTTAGTAGT
The DNA here is from genome assembly GCF_000747805.2 of Chaetura pelagica. Taxonomy (NCBI): domain Eukaryota; kingdom Metazoa; phylum Chordata; class Aves; order Apodiformes; family Apodidae; genus Chaetura; species Chaetura pelagica. The sequence goes on from NW_009970716.1 coordinate 3,577,235, forward strand.
AAATCCAAATTTTTACAACGTGCATTCTATGATAAAATGGTAAAAACAATTATTTTTAAACAATTGTGTTAATCAATGTTGTGCTTTTCTCTGGAATATTGTGTGGGGTTTGTAAGTTAAGTCCCAAACACATAGCTAAAAAAGCAGAAGTTCAAAGTTACAGAAATATAAAGACATTTCCTTATAAAGAAAATTACTGCAAAGGTTAAGTCCCTACTTGAGAGGCAAGGGATAAAATGCTGGAAATAAATCACAGAAATAAAAACAGGAGAGAAAGACTGGCATACAGAAAGAAAAAAGGGAAGTAAAATTCTTCTTTTTAACTTGCAACATAAGGAAAAATATTAAGTGACCAAAGTAGTTAGTTTTAAATTAATGATGGAGCAGAATTTTAAGTTACACATGATCAAAGGAGCAAACACCATAAGAACCATAACATAATAATAATGAAATAGTTAACTGGAAAACAAAGTAACCACAACTACTTATATTAGCGGATATTAGTTATCAAGGGTAAACTGCCTTAAAAAGGGAAACTGTTATTGCTCGAGTGGGGTGAAATTAAAATGATTATGAATGGTAGGCTCTGATGTAAATCTGCCCAACTTCTCACACCTAACCACCATGGATGGCCGTGCTAGTGATGACAACAGAAGGCTGCACTTCTTCCCCATCTAGGTTGCTTCTCCCTTTACTCCCTTCCCAGCATGGATCAGTGGTCTTATATGGTATTTGCCATGTCCCTAATTATATTTTCCTTAAAGAATAAATTTAAATTACTTACGTGGCAGCAATATGTAGAAAAATATAAGACTAGGAGGCATTTAAGAAAAATCAGTCTCATGTTTTACTTTCATATTCTTAGCTTTTATGTGGTGGTATTTTTGTAAAGCTTTAAAGTCAGTCACTTTAAAAGTAAAAAACACAGGGAGGAATTTTCAATTGACAACACATTTCCTAAGGTCTTTGGAAAAATTTATTACTGCAGTCTAACTGATCTTCTTATTAGATAGCCATGATTTTAATTTAGTTTGGCTTTCTAAAGAACATGTACTTAGAAAATATGCACACAGAAAACAGCAGAACCTTGCTAGTTACCATTCCCTGAACAATTACAAAACGACACATATAACCTATTAAGTATTTTTACATGTTAATGTTAACAAATACAATAGGTGACATAACACATATAAGAAAGAGGTTATAATTACTTAGATGATAGTGCAGCAAAACTTTGGTAAGCATAATAATTTTGAGAATATTATTTTGATAATTGATAACATGATAAAATTATCATTAAAATGTCACTGTTGGCTTTGAAAGATTTAAACCAATCAGGCTGCTGTGAGCAATGTCCTTGTTTACAGATCAGTGCTCAAAAGGATTAGCAAGTTTCTGCTACATGGCTACTTTAAGTTCACCCTTAGTTTCAGCTTTACAAAAATACCACCACATAAAAGCTGCTATTCTCTAAAAACAACCTCACTTGGTTGGTAATTTCAAAAACATCATCTCTATAGCATAAAAAACAATCCATCTTTATCCTTATTAAGTAGATTTTTAAAACAAACTATGTAAGATTTGATAAAGTAAAATTTTGTTACTCACTGAGAGAGACTATAGCAGATTGGATTAAAGCATTTGGAAGAACAAGAGAGGGCTTTTAAACAAAGAAAATAAAGCTCTACATTCAAGTTTAAAACAATGTTAAATATGGCAATTATGGTATTCACAAAATCTTTAGTTTTCTAAAATCTTTAGAAACTCATAACTGTGGAGATCATACTGTACCTTGCTTCCCTTTTCCAGTCCTATGTATGCCTTTCAACCAGATGCCTAGGCTGCTGCTCTTAGAAAAGAGACTGGATGCTACAATTTCTGTCCATCAGCTCTCAGCATAAATACAAAATTACTTTTCCTTACACTGATGCTGCACAGATTTTTTCATCTAATGCCTCCAACAGCTTAACTGTCTTCCAGTCTCTTGCAGTAGAATTTTGTTTGTTTTGCTATGTTTTGCTTCCCTCATAATTTTATTCAGGTTCACATTACAAATTACAGGTTAATAATAAGAGATAAATAATAAAGAGATAGAGGGTTGTGTTGGTTTTTTTTTGCTTGGTGGATTTTATGGAAGCAGTGGGATTCTATACCCACTGTCCAAGTGTCTCCAAAAGTCTAAAATATCAAACCCTTAATCTGTAGGCACCATACAAATAGGAGACAGAATTTCTAATCTCCCAACAGTACCATAAACCACAGCCGTAGTACTAGTACTCCATCATTGCAAAACCCTACTTCCCTCTGTAAAGCAGAATTTATTCTCCCATACGTGTAATTTTGTACCCGACTGTATTTACTGTGAGTTTGTACAGGACTGTCAATTCCTTGACTAAGGAATGAATATTAGGCTGCAATGGCTACACCTGAGGTCTTGCTTTCACAGTAGAGCAACAAGGGTGCTGCACCACTTGGCTCACATTCAAGCTCTGCTGTAATAGGCAGTAAAGCTTGAAGTGCCTCAGCCACTTAGTTTCATGAACTCAAGCCCCAATGTGATTGAATGTACCATATGATGTACTAACTTCAAATTTACAGTGGATATTTTTAATCTTTCCTGGAAAAAAAACAAACATACCAACAGAATATGGTCAAAATCTAATTATTGTATTGCATATATAGCACAGATCTAATCCAAGTTCTGCTTAGTTTTTAACCAAGATTATCTTATTACCAAACCTATGACATCTGCAACTAATACACAGAAGTCTGTCAGCAAGTATCTTCCAATTCTCAAATCCGTGTATTCAAGAGAGAAAAAGATGAAATAGTCTACCAGTCTGCCCAAAGCCTGTTATTAATGGATGACATGACATTAAAAGAAGCCTCATAACACAGAGCACCTCTTATCTCACAAAGCACCTACTAAACAATCTAAAAGAAAAAAGAAATGTTCTAAGGATCCAATTATTTTCTATGACAATTACGAGTGAAAACATAAAAAGCTGTGTCCACAGTATCTTAATCTCTTATTGTTAACCAAACTTCCATGTTAGGACTAAAAATCTTCAAATGTGCTTCCTGTTTTTTTAAATATTCTATAATAAATTAAACATAGTTTTATTCTCCAGTCAGAACAGATGTTTTAGTTTACAGAACTACAGGCTATAGCCACAGATGAAACTGACTATGAATAATTCATTTGAAATTTAAATTACATACTTCTACATAATAAGAAATCAAAAAAAGAGGGTTTTTTTTAAAAAATAAGGTGTAACTGTCATATGGACATACACATGAAGGTGTTACATTTTCAAGCAATCTCAGTGGCAAATTTTTAGCTGCTTTGGCCTAAGCTCGTTTTGAAAATGTGGTCATTGATCACTTCAGAAATTAAGAGGGAGCTGGTAATAATTTGTCTACAGCTTTCTATGTCCTCATGTTCCTGTGTGAATGATTCAGAAAGTGATCACACAAGTCTACCTCCCTACTGAAACCAAGCTAAAACATAGTTTCTGCCTACAAAACAAACATAAGACAAAATAAGCTCAAAAGATCTTGTAGCATAGCACTGTCAGACAACAGCAGGGACAAAAATACAATACCTTGGGCATGCCATCACTCTCTCCCATGAGATAGTCTATCAGCTCATTTGTTAGGGCTTCATCTTTTGCCCGTCCCACCTATTAAATAAAGAAGAAATTAATATATGTAAGAGAAAGGAAAAATAATTACTCCTAAGGAGGCTTTTAATTAAAACACTGCAACTTGACACATTTAAAACATTATTTTAGTTATATGTGTTCAAATCTTATGATTACTTGGTTCATCAGCGTTGACATGAAGTAGTTAATATTTATTTTCCAATGTGTTATGTCAGAGGATTATAACTAAATCGGTCTCTACCAGCATGAACAGCTCCCCTGTTTCAATGTTGGGAAGGCATTTGAAGCCTGCTGTCACAAAGCTGTCTATAAACCCAGCACAATTTGTGTTTCAGATTAACTTCCAGTGCTTCACACTTAGAACAGAGTCAGCACTATCTGGCCAAGTTGAAGAGAGTCTCAAAAATATGGCTGAGATGTTGAGATTCCACAAGGATACATATAGTACAACTGCCAGGCTCTCTTTTTAGTGGTGCTCAGTAACAGGACCAGAGGCAATGGGCATGAGCTGAAACACAGGAGGTTCCATGTGAACATCCTTAAACACTTTTTCACTGGAAGGGTAACTAAGCACTGGCACAGGCTGCCCAGGGAGGTTGTGGAGATATTCAAAAGCCATCTGGACATGATCCTGGGAAACCAGCTCTAGACAGTCCTCCCTGAGAAGGACTATTGGATCAGATGACCTTCAGGGGTTTCTTTTGATCTCAACCACTCAGTGATTCTGTGACAGAGAGCAAGAATGGAGGCATATTGACCTCTCTAACCACATTATGCAAACTGGAAAAATCAGCAAAACTCAAAAATCGCATATGGATTTTGCTAAAAAAGAAAATTCCAAAATCAGGTGACTGTTGACACACAACCACAAAAATCTGAATGAATTAATAAACCCTCCTTTGAAGGCTGAAAACACATTTTCCTCTGCTATCTGTATTAACTAATTCTAGTTTTTTAATGTTAGATATCACCTTTGCTGATATAGTTCTCCTCCTATTTGCACGGATGCTAGGAAAATGTCGTAATACTGAAGGTAAACTTTAAAGCATGAATTTTTTACTTTATTGAAGTTGCTTACTGTTTCAATTGCCATTTCTATAGCCAAGTTATCTTCTGTGCTTGGACTTTTCATAAAGTGCTTTAATGCCTAAAATGATATAGAAGAAAAGTTAAAGCTGAGGCAGACGAAATAAATGTTTTCCTATTGTTAATCAAGTTATTTCTCACTGCATTTTGCTAGACAAGTGGCACACTGAATGCTTATTTTGTAAAAATGCATTTACAGCCATAAGGAAAACCACATACTACAGAGGCAACAGCTGTTCCTACAGGTTCTCCTCCAAGAAAGAAGAGCTGTGTCTTTGCCAAATTCTGGTGTATACATTCATCTAACTGTGAAAGGTGTTCACAGCAATATGGTGAGAAGAAATTAATGTTTAATGTGCCACTGGACCTCCCTTATGCCCCTACTGAAGAAGTGGTCACCTACAATGGCTGTAATTTGCAAAAATTGGTTGGTTTTTCTTTTAATGTTCAGTAAGCAAAAGTCAAACATTTAATAAGTGACAGCTCACAACTTGTAACTCATCAAAAGAAAGTGTGTCAACTGACATATTTCCTCTCTTTGAAAAAATGCTTTAAGCTAGGGCATGCTACAGTATTTAATTCATTATTTACTCAGCAACCAAGTCTTTATTGGTCAAGCTAATAAAATACAAGTAAATTCTACTTCTGTGTTCATGGCATTTAGAGATTCATTGAGAACAGTGTATCACTGAGCCACGTGGGGCCTCTACTGCTGTGAAAAGGGTATGTGCTTGGCAGTGTAGGTAACTGCAAATTATTCATAAATAGTTTACTTAAGTTTCTTTACACTTTCAAAAAATATCAGTGTATCATGATTTAAGGCAGCCAAAGTCTATTATAAACTTCCCTGCTTTTGAAGTACTGTATTTTGAACAGTTTCTATGAATGTTTAACTACCACCGGTTTATACTTAAGCACTGACCCGTCCATATTGACCACACAGCAAGAAAAATTTTCCAGCCTGAAAATGTTTCTTTTCTCCTTCAAAATGTAGTGCAATGCTCTGATAGTCTTCATTGGTAGTACTTTCAGAAGCTGCAACGCAAAGTATTCTTATTAAGCAAGGTAAAGGCCCTACTGAAGAAACAAACTCCTATTCTACTTTTTTTTTCTAGTGACATTTAAAAAAAGCCAGCTAGACTCAAATTATGTCTTATACATTTTTTTCCTATTTAATCAGACTAAATGTCAGACATTAGGAGCTACTAGTGCAGAGAAATAATTGTTCTTATAGGTTTTAGACCGTAACGACATATCTGTTTTTTTAACAGGCATAATAATATGGCATAAGTATGACCTACTAATGTATTTTTCTTTTATGCATTGGCAACAATAAAACAGAGCAAGTGATGCTGAGATTATCTCCTGAATTATTTTCACAGTTCAAGAATATGCGAGTATATCTGTATCGCACCGATTATCGGGAGCAATGTAACCATGTGGTAGCTGGGAATACTACTTAAGTCTTCTAACCAAGACTCCCTTTTACTATGGACATATAAAACAAATACAGCCAGTACACCCAAGTCAGCTTCAAAACTTTTTTTCCACCTACTTAGATTACAATTTGAAACATCCTATTTTAGACAGGAGAGAAGGAAGAAAGCATAAGGAACAACAGTGCCCACCTTGACAAGCAGCCACAACAATACATCACTAAGCTACCTGCTGTCCATCTTTTATAATCTTCATAACAAGAATAGATTTTTTTAAAGGAAGAGATTAACAACTGAAAATAGGAGATAATTTGGTAGACATGTATGTGGAACTGTTTCCACAAAAAATGTTGTCTGACACAGGTGAAAAATATAAAATTTCTTGCGAATTGACAAGCTGGCTACCAACTGACTTGATGACCTGAGATAAAAGTCAGCTTCTCAGTAAGGTTGATACAAGAGAAGGCCAGGAAGGGCCTTACAGGGTTAAAAAAGGAAAGATGGTGACATACCCATTTAAGAAAAGAGCTGGAACCATGAAAAAAGGAGAAGAGGGGATAAAAATAAGCAACAGTAAAATACTCTGTTTTGGAAAAGCTGTACTACACACATCAAAGAAGGGGATTCCTCCACAGACACAAGAAAATAGTCTACACAATTTCTTTATCAGAATGCCTAACCAGGAAAAGCTTTTGCACAGGCAAGATGTGAAAATGACCCAGACTGAAGACCAAGGGAGATGCCTAAGTTGAACGCAAAGTCTAGCTTGTAGGCCTGAATGAGACACATTACCAAATCTGTCCATGGTGACTGCAAATGGAAAAGGCTGGGAAACAAAACTTCACACCCTTTGTCTTATGACTTCACATTGGTCAAACAAATTAAAAGAACAATAAAACATACTGCAAGCAAACTATTAACCTGGAATACTCACTGATGATATCAGCATAAATCTCCATCTTGTTGTGTTGTTGAGCTAATGTGAAAGCTTCATTATTGCACTTGGACATGACCAGGAACTGGATGGCAGAGTCATAGTCACCAAGTTGCAGAAAGAATCTAATCAGAATGAACAAATTAATACCCTCATACAAATTAGCTTACTGAATACACCAAAAGTTTTAGAATTATAGTATATTTTGTGGTATACAAATATGATACATTTTAAATGTATTTTGTATCTCAATTACTTTAAATAGGTTACTAAAATTAACAGCATAAATAATACTGCAGGACAATTTTTTTTCCCCTAAGCTTATTACTTCTGGTAAATATAATTTTAATCATAAAGTTAAAAAAAAGAAAAAAGGAAAAAAATCAGTACCTGCTTGGCTGTCCAAATTTTAGAGAACTAAAATTTACTAACTGAAATTTATAGTCACTGGCCAAGTACCAATAACCAGATACTGATACACATTAGCATGCCTTACCAGCTTCCAAGAGGTATGGCCCCTCACACCCTGTTTTTTTAACCTGTGCAGTGACTGTTACCTGGCCACCATCTTTGCTCCATCAAGAGACTGTGTTTCTCTCACAATAGTAACAGCCTTCTCAGGATTATTAAGGTGATCCAAATATAGTCGAATTACACTGTCCCATTGTTTTGCATGCTCATAAGCTACCACAGCTTCCTTGTACCTGCAAAACAAGGGTTCCACATCATCTTGTCTAACTTCTAAATACCTTCTTACAATATGGTGTGAAAGCAACATATAGTATTTGATGATTAGACAGGAAAACGAGAAATTAGAAACACATCTCTGATACTAGTGGAAAGTCATTATATTAAAATCTTCACACAACACCTTAAGTTTATATATTTCAGAATCCAATTCCACAAAGCTATTTTATGCAAAATTTAAAGTCTGTTTTTAAATTTATTTTACAAGAAGTGTAATGTGTTAAGAACAACATCAACAATAACATGCTTTATAAAAAAAGCATTCAAATATACCTGCCATCTGCTTCTTTGGCCTTTGCATATTGTAGGTGAATCTTTGGAGATGAAACATGAGGAAGAAGTTCACCAACCTTTGCCCTAGAGAGACAGGATAATAATTATTTAGTAAATATAACTGGTTTCAAATTTTCTCCAGTAAACCAGGCATATTTATATTAACACTGAAAAGGAGGCTAAAAAAGAAGTAATTGAACAGAACATGTGAGCTTTGAAGATACTTTAGTATTTTCAAAAAGCTGCACTTCATAGGTCTAAGAACTGGAAATTATGGACTGCTTTATGAACACACAGGCTCCAGCAGCTTCTCTTTTTAAGTTTGAAATGTATAAGCAATTATAAATGCCAGACCAAGAATTTTTACCTCTGGTATTCTCTAATTAACCTACAGAAGCAGCACAGTATTACAACTATAACCTGAAAGAATGTGCAAAAGAGTACAAAAGACCATCAGTACAGGTGCAGTTATGATTACTCCCGTGATTGTGTGCTTAAGGCCACAGGTTGTAAAGAGGACTCCAGGCCATTAGAACTAGATCCTCTGTGTGACAACATCCATAACAGCAGTATGTGAGGGCACACAGAAGTATGCGCTATGTCAGTCCTTCCATAAATCTAACCTCAGGAGCTGCACACAGTGATAGTATTTATAAAAGTCATGGTTTAACTCTGGGCAGGCAATTAAACGAATGACAACAGCAAACAAAGCAGTGGGCCCTTCAAGACAAAGGATATGAGAAACTGAAGAGAGGCTGAACTTATGTCTCACCTCTCTGCCTAAAAAACAGAGCACTCCTCAAACCGAACCTCCTTCTGCTGGAGTAAACAAAGCTTCTACCTCCCAATTCCAAAATTACATAGATATGTAACTGACATTTCTATGACAGGATAAAATTTTCCTTAGTAAATGAACATAATATTCCAACCTAACTTTTAGAGCACTTGTGTGAAAGAGAAGGGGTTTTTCTGCTCCAATCAGTTCTTGATATTAGAAGTCCATAACATGTAATTAGGCAAGATTTAAGCCCTTAAATCTCTCAGTAAATTGTACTTTTCCACTGGAAACTTGACAATAATAAAATTCACTATAAAAACTTCATTAAAATAATGCCAGTGATTTTGACTACACATGATAGAGACTCAATTTGAACCAATAATTTCCAATTGTCTGAATATTCCATCTCAGATGAATTTTATAAATGAAGAAATTTAAGAAACTAAACAGTAACTATACAAACAGAATTATCAAATTCAGTGTGTATGTGCACACACACACAAAGGACTTGAAACTGCAGGTAACTTTAAACATAGCACAAAAAAAGAAAAAGGAAGAGTATCTCCCATTACAGTAAGACTGTATTTAAAACAACATAACCTTCTGAGAGAACACTGTTCTTGTTTAAAGTTGGGGAAGTGAACAATAAAATCGATGAAAAAAATTAAGGAGACATCTGTACTATTCAGAGAATCATTCCTTTCCAAAGAGTACCACAGCAAGTCTTTTGAAACATAACACTTCCCTGAAACCTGTACTTACCAGTTTTTACACCGGATGTATACTGATGCTGCCTTGTCATAATATTGTCCCTTTTCATACAGCTGAGCAGCTTCTGAAAATTGCTACAATATTGAAAATAATTAAAATACTGTTTCTAAATTAAGATTACAAATAAATATATAGCTTAATGAAATCACATATTCAGCCTTAGTTTCATTAACACTTTTGAATACCTTCATACTCTCCAGAATAGCTCCACAGTCTCTTTTTAGTAACCTACTGGGATGTTTAATGGCCTGGTTTACTCCTCGACGGATATCTCCCATTCGAATGGACATTTGAGCCACTCCAGCCAGGCAAGCTTCATCATGTTCCTGGTGCTGGCAACCAAATGAAAAGCAGTAACTACACATTACACATCAGAAAAATAAGGTTGCAAAAGCCACAGTAACAAGGCACTGAAACAACTTAACAAGACATTACATCCATTTAGTTAAACCAATTTTTGTCTCAAAATCGTTGCCTAGCTGCAGCTGTCACTTATTTAGAAGAACAAGGCTTAGTTTTCTTAAGCTTTAATTTTTACTTATAGGATCTTCCCAGACCAAGCATACACAGAAGAATCTGTTTTACAGACAGCTTAGTACTACTCTCTTCTTTCCTCCAAAATCAACAGTAGAAAAAAAGTACTAGCAGGATACTTCATTTATTTAGTTTTTTTAAAGGCAGCAAGGCCACTGATAAAGCCAAATGGCTTTTAGGGGAAATAACGCCAGAATTAAGGGAGGATCTAATGAATATGCTTATTTGCTAACACAATCCTTGCTTGTCTTTATATAAGTAACAATTCAGAAAAGAACAGAAGGAATACTTAGGACTTCTGTTATAACAATGAAAATCCTAGCTACGTTTTGACATTTGCATGTCTGTTATCAAACTTCTCAAATTATAAAAACCTAAGCCTAGTCATGCCCCACTAATACAATAGCAATATACCTAGAGAAAGCATCATTCCATATGTTAAAAATGAGAGATATGCAAAGACTACTGTCCCCAAAACAAGTGACATAGATTAATTGCTGAATAAAAAAATGGAATTCAAATGAGTCCGACACATGACAACTTAATGTGTTGTATGATTGTATAGATGCTATAATTACTAAAAAGGACTGACCTTATTGTTTCCAGTGATTCCCTTCTCATAATGTGCCAGAGCGTTAACATAATCACCCCTAAGACAAAATGGGAAGTTATATGGAACAGTATTTTGAACAGGAGGAGATGGTTACCTACCAGCCATATAGATTTCAACTAACAACTCCACAGGAGGATGCTAAGTACGCAAAAGATGGACAGTAACACAGTATGTCACGTGGCACTTCATCACACTATTAGTCACAGAGGCAGTCCATCTCTCAATACTCTTATACTGAGACCAATACAAAGAATCTTTCTGCAGAATATACCCCAATAATCTCAGCTCTACTTCCACATTTTTCTAGAGGATAAATAAAACTAACCTTCTAAAACTGTTTAGAATTTTTGCAACATAAAACAAAGGAGTGTTTTTTTTCTTAAGTACATTCAGAGTTCAAGTTACAGATGGCTGAATTGCTTCAACTGCTTCTGTTCCTTCCTTTCTGTGACCAACAAGATCAGCAAGTGTCCTGTCTCAGTGCCAGGGGGAAGGAATTGTCTGAAAACTCTATTACTAGATAACAGTATTTCCTCTTAGTTTAGACATTAAACAGCTACATTTTGTCCAATGTAGGAAGTGTTAAATGGTTTGAACTTTCTCTATTTTCCAAGCACTTACCTGCAACAAAGTATTTATTTCGTAGATTATATTATTATATAGTGGACCTACTCATTGCAAAGAACCCAGATAGACTAAAATTAATAAAAACTACTAGCTGCTAACATGTCTGTAGCATGATGTACTCCTTACAAAACTACTCTTCTTCATACTACAGCTGCAAGACCTCGGAGTCCCCTCTCAGCAATGCAGCAATGAAATATCTCAACTGTATGTTCTTCCAGTCAGTACAACTATGGGTTTAATCTTCTTTTGCTGCAGCTTTGTAGGAGAACTTACATGAATTCAAGCTGCATTGCATATTCCTTTGAGATAAAAGGGATCTGATCTGGGGCCAAACGCTTAGCCAGCTGAAGTGCACTGTCCCAATGTTGCAAGTCTTTGCGCATCTGTTAACAAAGAACAGTAACATTTCCTGAGGCAAGTATCAAATTCTGAATTCTAATATGAACTTTATATTATTCTAAATACAAATATGGAGCTAGAATTCCAGAAAGATTCAGATAATTTGAAGACTTTTCATCCTAAAAGAATGTCTGCCAGTCACACAATGGCAAGAACAAAACCATAAAAGGGCAGAATTATAAGAAGGAAAAATATTCCAACATTAAGGTGGAGATGAAAACAGCAGAAGGAAAATTTACACATCTTAAATAAATACCTCAAGTGCAGCAATAGGACAGGAGGATGCCAGATACAAATCCTGAGCCAGATTAAAATCATTAGTAAACATAGCAAGATGTCCTGCTAGAAGGTTGTGGTCTTCTATTCCCTGTAAAAAAATGTAAGTAAGTAGGTGCAAAAGTAGTTAAAAAAAAGTTGTTATAATTAGGAACCTAGTAAGCACAGTAAAAGAAAACAGCGTTCAATTCTGCAACCACACGTATTGGGTTCTACAAACCGGAAAAGTGTTTCTTATTGTAGCTCAAAGGAACTACAGCTAACATTGTCTAAAATCAGCAATTTGCAGAAATACATTTTAAGGTACTATTTCATGCATCCTTTTAGATGTATAATTGCAATCTGTTGTTTTTTTATTTAAAGTAAGAATAGTGGCCTTGAACATTTTCTCAAAAATAACAAAGGAAAAAAGAGCCTCCAGCTGCCAAGACGTGAATATATTCTGTTACTCTCAAGCAAATGCAAAAAAGATTGTTGTGTGTTCCAGTAGAGACTGCAACCACTTCAAAAGAAAATCAGGCAAGAGTTTTGTGGTGTCAATACTTTCTCCTCTATGATGATTAGTTACCTTGAAAATACCTTCTACTTAAAAAACCCCAAATTCCCACAAACATAAAATTTCAGGAATTCTTAAAGTAGAATTAAATCACCCTATTTCCTATTCAAAAGCAATTTTACATTTTACCTTTATTTGCTCAAGTGACATCACCATCCCAGCATTACCAAGTGTCCGATAAACACGTATTGCAAAATCCACCTCCATATGATGTAAGCAAGCTTTGCCCAGCTCATTCCAACCTGACTGGTCATTCAGAAGTCTACACACCTCCCATGCTTCAGAAAACCTATAAAAAGTAAAACACATGTAAACTAGTATTACTTGTATGTAAACAGGTTCTTCCTCACACTACAATAGGGAAAACATAAAAAGCACTTTCTTATAGGCATGGAAAGAGAGATATGTCAGGAAGAAACAAGAAATACAAATGAATACCTTACAGTTCCGTTTCTCCTGTTTCTACCACACTTTTTCAGGACACCATCTGCTTTCCCTACTCTGCCATTCTTTCCACTACACTGATTTTGCATTGCTTCACTACAGTGGAACGGGAGTATGCAAGAAGCACCTTCAGCCAGTTTTGGAAGAGCCACTGTCACCAAAACCCAAACCAGTCTTGAAAAAAATTACTGCGGCTTTTATTTGACAGTGGAAAAACAACTAAAGCACCACTGGGTCACTTTATTTTGCTTGGTCTGTATAGATAGCTACATGGACTCATGAATCAATCTAATTTATCAATATTCAGCATGGCATTTTAAAATCACCAGGATATGTTCTGTGGAGTTTACAAGCACAGAAGAAAACAGTTTACACAATATAATTGAAACGTAGATGTACCTTTTCAACAGTAAAGTCTGAGTAAGCATTTGTTTCAGCTCGTTAGGTCCCAAGTCTTTTAAATTGCCAAGGAAGCAGTGAGTGCTTAGATAGATATTATTTGTTTTCCCACTCTGAGTCTGACAAGTTAATTCTCCATTATACAACAATAAAGGTTTATGGGAGAAGGGGACTTCCGTGCCACCTGCCAAAATAATCTTTGATCCTAGATTGAAAGATCAGGAAGAAAAAAACCCATTATTTTAAAATCCCTACGTGGTAAAAAGTGTAGCAAGCAGGCACAGCTGAAATAATGAAGATTTGCAGAGCATTATTTCAAAGTCTCTAATTCTAGTAGTCACCATTCAATGTACAGTGCATATTTTTCAGTACGTTCTCAACTAGGAAGGTCATCTTTCAAACCTTTGTAGGTAAATTTCTTAATGTTTTCTGTCAAAAATACAGAGATTGCTATGATTACAATTTTGGTTAAGAGTGTAAGTGAATACAAATTTTGTCGCCCTGATCCTAAGACTTTCTCATGAACATTTCAAAATACAACTGAAGCACAATATGTACATTTCATACAGAAGATTGTAATAGCAATATTAGGGACTTAAGACCAAAAAGCTTTGTTGAAGCTTTACAGAGAAACTGACAAAACAACTAGTTTTCTATTAATCACTTCAAAATTACTATAGTATTATTTACTTTCATACAGAGTTATTAAAACATGTAAGACAAATGAAGACTCAGAACATGTCTATTAAACAGTGAATATGATTTCAAAAGAATTTACAGTACCTTGAATAGCATCCTGATGAAAAACGTAAGTGTACACTTTATCATCATCAAAAGCAACAAAAACACCTTTATCCATTGGCCAGTTTTCCCACAATATTCCTTTAATAGTTGGTGAAAAGTTTGGAATCTCATATAATCCATCATTTACCTACAGATAATGCAAAAGTAAAATTACTCAAAAGTCACTAAGGAGACAAACTAAATACGAATGCCAGTTATGATTAAAAAATTTTTAAAAGTATATCAACAGTGCAAAAACATCAAAATTACATTTTAAAAAGTTTTTTTACAAGGAGTGACTTGGAACAGCATCATAGTTTAATTAAGAAGGAAACTAAATGGAGAAGATGTACATTATATTAATGTTATTTACTTTCCTTAGAAAAAAAGATACAGGGACAGGCAGTGAAACTGGCAGTGTTTGTTAATGGACTAAAATACCTGTATTTAAATACACATAGATTTCTGAAAATTAATGATCAGGAATTTAGAATGAAGAAATTGTCCTGACCTAATATGACAGACTTTATTTCCTTACCTTACTACTTATTTATCTTCAAACCTCTCTGGCAATTTCTTCAGCCAGAATATATATATTAGAGTGACAAAAGCTTCTTCATTCTCTATTAAAATCACTATATAGCTGTAGATCCTGCTTGTAAATATAACTGTATGTGTATCCCACACTAACTTACTGGACAGTAGACAAATCCATCACTTTTGTCATCTATGAAAGCCAATCTGGTTCCATTGGGATCTGGAAAAATTTTTCTCACACTGACAGGATGCCGATATTCACTCACATATTGCCAGTCTTCAATGTAGAAATAATTAATAACTCCAGTCTAATGAGAAGTAACAGAAAAAAGTTAACAATGACAACAGTAAGTGGTAAATAGAAAATTAACTTGATTGTAGTTTCTCCCATCTTAGAATGCTAAGCATGTTTAAAGAAAAATACTTCCAGGTGTTTTTCTTAACTTGCTTCTTCATTCACAGCTGCCTTTGGGAGGACAGGGAAACTTGAGGTTTCTTGGGGGTCGGCGAAAGGAGTTGGGAGGTTTAAGGGGTTTTGGTTTTTGTTGTTTATCTCACTCTGCTTTGTGGATGCACGCACTATTTACTGTGCAGCTTCCTAAACAGGGGAAATGTCTGCCTCATTGCTGACAAAAACTTAGCTTCAAACAAAGCTGAAAAATTTGCCTGCAAGGAAGAGGCACATATTCTTAAGAACGGATGCACCTAATTCAGGGTAGAAAAGAAAACTGAAAAAAACTGATTTGTGATTAAGGCTATATTTCAATCAGAATCACACAAAGAAGAACACAAATTCAAAGGTGGTTTTCAAGTCAACTGTAAAATTTGCACACATCAAATGAATCAGTTGCAAATTTGGTATGTAAAATTTATTAGTTACCAGTCCAGGTACTGAGGAGGTAGGAAAGCCCTCAACTGCTGCAAACCAACTCAAATTATTAAACCAGTGGCACACTGAAAGACAGTGATCATGCTTTTCCTCTGGAATGTCAATACATCAATCTGTATCACAAAGAGCACAATACTACGGTGCCAAACGTGCCCTGTATTCCCAGTGCCAGAAAATACTAAAAGGATAGAAACACCTAGCACATCACCACTTAAATCAACATATTTTCAAGGCAAGCACTTAGTTTTTTCTTGTACCTGGAAGACAATTTGCTTGCCAACCTCTCACTAATGCAATAGAATTAAATTCTACTATTAAAATCAGTGTTTTGAAATAAACACTAGTAAAAGCAAAACCTAATCTTCCTGCCAATTCCTCTCATATAAATGCAACAGTAAAGGAAGCTGGACACAATTTTGACTGTACTTGCATAAAGTTCTTCCATAGAAAATAATCCCTTGTAAACTTTTAAGAAACACAGGTTTTTTGCTAGAAGTATGAGTAAAATCCAAGTAATTCAGATAGAAATACATTACATCGAAAAAGGTCTTCAAAATGAGAAGTAATACTCACATCTGTACCATATATGAGGAAGTCACTAGTTAAAGCATGGCATAAAATTCGGTATTTATCATCATCTGCTGGGAAGAGTCTAGTTTCTCGTTCTTCCTGAGCATCCAAACCTTCACTTTCTATCTAAATATAAAGAATAGAATGAACTGAAAAACTCCACTATTGAGGTATCATAGTTTTGCCTGTACCAAACTGTCTCACATTCCCATGGAGACTTTAAAAATTAAATGTTAAATAGTTCACAATAAAACATTGTTTCTTCACCTGTTCTAGTCAAGGTTGTATTTCTGAAGTCTACAGGAACTCAACTTTATATTTTAATTAGCCAGTAAAAAAATTCTAAAGAATTTTAATTTTTATGTCCAGTAACTGAAGATCACTCCATTTTATCTCATTTTTAAATTGACATTAACTTGTTCAGCTTAGATCAACTCATTAGTTCAGCACTCCAAGTTGCCAGAGCTCTTACCATGTGCAACTGGACTTTACCCTCAAAGAGAGCAGCAGCATAGTCAGAATTAAGGCGCATACTTGCTACTGTGCCCAGGTACTCCACATCTTTAAGCTTTTTTACATCTAAAGAATCCAAAGAGAAAGAAAAGATAAAAACATTTTGATTTTGTACAGGTCTTCACCTACCATAATCTAAATTTGCAGGTGAGATTTCACCAGATGTGAAAAACTCACAACTAAGCAGAGAGGGGACATATCACATGTAAAGGGGCTTTCCTCTTCACAGTCAGAGAACTGGTTAGAAAGCACAAGGGAAACACTTCTTCTATGCAACTGTGACTAGTATTATTACAATTTTGATTAATTTATTATTAGTCAAAAAAGGTGATGCTTAGAGAGACATGAAAGCTTTAAATCCACCATTTAAAACTTGGACATAGCGTAACCAATTTTACCTTACCCCATGCAAACAACATGAACATCTACTAAAATGAGAATGTACATACATGAGAATGATCATACAGCCAAACTTAGTATTTAAAGACATGGCCAAATAATGTCTCAAAAGTCTAAAAATCCTTCATTGATTAACAACATGATTTAAAAAAACTAAAAAAGAAACATTCTACTTTTTGTTACCAATATCTTGAACTTAAACTTTTATTTACAACACATTATCATGACTGCTTCGGTTTGTGAAGATCATTATTTGGTCCTATCTTCTGGCAATTCAAGTGGCTATTGTACAATGTGGAATATGCAGAACTGCTAAACACAGAATTCATAAAATAAGACATGATGCAGCAGTTTTAAGAGAACTGAATTTATGCTTACTATTCTCTCCAAGCGCATAAAACCAAGCCCGATTGTTCATTCCTACAGCCAAATGATAAACACCAACAGCAACAAAACTTGGCTCTACCTCAACAGAGACTGTGACTGGTACCTCCTGTAAGAAAACAAAACAAAGCAACTTTCATCCACTAGTAATACTTACTTTACTTATATCTAAATGAGGTTTAAAAGCAAGAGGTTATCATACTCTCTCCACATGATTTGCTACAGTAACTTCAAGAAGAGAAGTGAGGCACGCAATCCGTGTACTGCAAGCATCTCCAAGGATTGGAAGCTTTGTCAAGAAAACATGGAGGGATCCTCTTCGTGTAGATACTGCCAACAACTGTCCATCATCTGTCCACGCCAGCTGATCTACGCCTAAAACATTCACAAGTTTTTGCAATTAAAAAATGTTATAAAATTGTTTACTTAACTACTGAGATGAAGAAACAATTGTTTTGCTTTAAAATGTGAAAATTGTAGGATTTCACACCTAGGAATACATGTACTAATGTGCTAAAACATAACCAATTAATATAATTCCAAGATTAAGTGGAATAATTCAAACCAAAACTGTGATTTACTAATTTAGCACTTTTCCTAAGAATGAAGACTGAAGTATTTACAGACTCTACAAGAGGAGATAATGGTGGTAACTTACTCCTCAAGAACATGGACAGTCTTGTAACCATGTTCTGGGAGCCACAGGCACAATCTCATATATCAGGATGAGAACAGATTAAGTATCATATGTCTGTAAAAGGAGGTGCTAAAAAGCGCCATGGAAAGCACCATGGAAAGAAGCAGAAACTAGTTAGGTATATTATTTTAATAATCTTAATATAATGTATTAAAGATTAAAAAAATACTAACTGATCAAATATTCTGAGAGCTGTACTTCTCTCTACTTTGAACAGGTAAAATAAAGTATGCTTCCATTTTGCTATGGGTCACCTAATAAATACAAGTTGGGAAAGAAGAAATTCATGATAAATTCTGTATTTACACAGTTTTTCCAACAACAGTACTTTCACTCATGTAAACAGAGTTGCCAGCAAAATTCTGTTTAACTTAATTTGTAAAAAATTCTGTCCTCATGGAGGCTGTTAACATACCTTTGTTTTCATCATCCAAGTTTATTATGGCATACATTTCTCTCAGGTCTGACAGATCATGGATTTTAATGCTAAAACAAAAACAAACAGTAATTTCCACTAATATAAGTCTCAGTCATCATAAACTGTAAGAAGCCTAACCCAATCAAGACAGTATAATGGAGCAAAAAATAGAGCACAAATGAAAAATGTCTTCCATTTTCCAAATTGTTACGAATCACCCTAAATAGTATATCACTATCACTACACAAAAAGATTTTTTGAGAATTAAATTTTGAGGAAAAGGTGCAAATCCAGTTAGAAGGAACTCAAGGGTAGGAAACACACACTATTATTTCTTTTGACCTGTTACAATACAGGTTAGGTTAAAAACTCATTTCTGACAAACACAGCTTGAAGCATTCTTGATGTTCAGGTGTCACAGATCAGCAGTTGGTTAAGGTAACACACAGAACTGAGGACAGGCAGAACAGCCTGACTCTTGGCATTACTCCACTCCTTTTTGAATGAAGAATTCAGATATCCCAGAAGAAGGGAGCAGCAGATGAGGAGCTAAAGGAGATAGTCTATCACATGCACAACATATTTTGGAAAAATTCTAGTCTCTTTAATTATTTTATTCCTTAATTGCTTACACACTTAAACTACTGCCTAGATTGCAGGCAACACCAAGCACCAGGGAAGAGAGCATCAGGATGTCAGCATACACAGTGCAGCTTTAAATTAATTGTTCTCTGACTGCTAAGCAGATATTTATGTCCCATCTATAAATATTATTCATTTGGACATTTTTGTAGCCAGGTAACATAGTATAAAAAGAAAAAATAAAAAGGAGTAATTTATACTCCAGTTTAATTTTTTGTGTGTGTGCATTTACAATAATTACAATAAAGTTAATTACAATTACAGAGATTTTGGTGGAAATTAGCTTTTCCTAGCTTTAGGTAGAGAGGTAGTTCATCAGTGCAATTCATCTCACATCTCTGCACTGACTTCTTTGGGAGTCTTGAAGCCTCAGGAAGCCTAGCTCTAATGCCCAACAGCTACAGTTTCGTAAAAAGAATTCCATTCCTTACACACAAAACAACCACTTACCAATTGTCTCCACATGATGCAGCTTTGTTTAATGACTGTGATATAGCAATGCTGCTTAGATTATCCTTATGGTTATGAGCTTGAAAGATTTCTTGGCCTATCTCACGAATGTGTGTAGAAATGACTACAAAACACCCTCGCGAGAAACCAATCATGATGTAGCCATCACCGTACCTGTTACAAAAATCCCAACAATTAAGAGATCTATTTATACAATATGAAAAATGCAGTTTCTTTCAAACTACTGGGGAATTGTAAATGCCTCTCTTCAATAGGAAAAATAATCAAATTATGGAAATTTATATCTTAATAATGTGTAACAGTATAGTATAAAATAAACTAAGGGAAAAACAACCGAAGAATCTTAGAGGACAAAACCATGTTTGTGCCCCAAGTTCACTCCTAAGTCATCTTTATTCTTTTTTCCCCACTTTATAATGACACTTTATTTTCAGCAAGCTGCATACATGTCAGTGATGTCAGGAGAAAGACCTCTGGTATCTTCATTTGAATAAGCATGCTGGAAGATGGAAACTTCCATTTCAATGTTCTGGCTGACTTGGCCCCAGCTAAATAATGCCAGTCATTTTGCCCTTAAGGCATATATTCAAACACAGAGGAAGTACCAAAGCTACAACCCGTATTTCTAACTACACAGTCTGTTTACTCCTCATAGTGTCAAGCAGAATGAATGAGGTTAAGGCAGAAACACTCTTAAGGGGAAAGAGCCCAGGTATGCCTTATTAGACATGTGGCCATGAATTAAGAAGCATACGGTTCACACACAGTTGTACTGTAAAGGGACAACTGTAAATTCCAAGTTGACTGAACAGGCATTAAATGACAGTATGATACAGAAACAGTACAGTTTAACTTTTTGGGTACAGAATTGAAACTTCTAGCTTGGGATTTCTTCAAAGGAACATCATCAGTTGGATTACATAGAAGAGAGGCTACAAGACTTTGCAGAACTGTGTAAACCAACAAACTAGCTGAAGGATACAACTCCACCCCTGGCTTGTTTCAGTGGTTACTCATCCAAACTGAAAAAAACCTGTAAAATCCTCAGTTTAGTTTACTGTTTAGACAGCAAGACTGCTAGTGTTCTGAGCATACCAACAACACTAATATTTGAAAATACTGCTTTTATAAACATTGTCAAGTAAAACAATTGCAAAACGTAGACTTCTTTGTGTTCGAAAAAAAAAATATGAAAAAGGCTACAACACATCCAATAAAAATTCAGTGTAAACAACGTATACACAATTCCATTTCCATCTTTCATCAGAACTACTGGAAAAATCTTCAGTTTGTTAATTCTAGAATATTTCACTAAGAAAGTTCTGCTTACCATCTGTAGGTTACAATACTGCCATAAGGCTGCTGAAATTTCAGGTCAATCGGGTTATCAGGATCATTCAAATTAAAAAGAAAGAGTGCCCTCTTGCCAACCACTACACTTACCTGCCAATGAATAAAAAGAAAAATTAACTTGATAGAAACAGCACTTTAAAATTAGGCCCTACATCTTCAATAAAATATGAGATTTAGGACTTTCAATATTCCTTAAGAATCCCATGGATCTGAATTCTGATTCTTTATCAACAGTGGAAGAGATTTTCAGGATATTCCCTCCGTGAGCCAGCAGTTCACAAATGCAAATGCAAGCCCAGCAGAACATAAATCTCAAGTTCAAGACTTTTCCTAGAGAAACATTAAGCAGCAACAGAAATCAAGACTGAAGTCCTCAGTTGCTGCATTTTCAAAATAGCTGTTAATTAAATTTCCCTAGAAAGCAGAAAACGTTGCACTCCATGCAGAGAGGCAAAAAACTCCCTACAGTTCCTTGTCAATGTAAACACGAGGACAATTTTTTTTCTTGATACCTTTAATCCATAGATGAAATTTGAATGTAAGAATTTATTTATGTCATGCAAGTGTATAGATATGGACAAATTCTAACACAGTATCACCTATGTATTTTCTGTCTTTCCTTGTTACTTCATTGCTGATCATTAAATAATATACTCTGCTAATAGTTAATCGTTACCTCATTTTTCTGCATTTCACCATTGACTGATATGATAAGACTTTCATTCATTCAAGAAAGATGTTGAAGACAATGAAACTATAGCCATTTAGAGAGACATATGTAAGACGAAAAGCTAACGAGCAGTGATCTGTTCTCAAAACTGATAGCTGAAAATCTGCCCTCTGAAAGGTAGCATCTCTGCAGTGCTGATAATCCCATCTGCCACATTGTACAGACTGTTCTAGATTTATATTTTATGCATTTCTTTAAGTCCTTGTACACATCTCCAATCTATTAAGTACCACCGCAAAACTGCTATTATCTGCAATACTGCTCACCACTGCAATTTTCATGAACACATCCTTAATTAACTTTCCTTAAAGGAAAGTTTTGGAAAAGAAAAAAATAAATCTTCAACGGCCAATTTTAAGTCAAGGAGGAAAAAATTTCTTTCTGACTCATACTGGTTGTCAGCAGAAACCCTGAAGCATCACATCAACAGTTTTTGCAGTATTTTGTATGGACTTCTTACTGTGCTTTCCCTGGTTGATATTCTTTCATCAGTCTTCATAACTGAGAACTGCATATCACTGGGATCTGAGCTCACTGAGGTCTGCAAGAAAGTTCAGATTGAGAAATCAACAGTTAATGTAACAAATATTGATGTTAAATAATTATAAATTTTACAATTGCGAAATTGTTAAATTATTCCTGCATGCATACATACATAGAGTTCTTATTGTATTTAGTACCACAACTAAGAAAAAAGTTGGAGAAAACATCAGGTCTGTTTGGATCATAATGATGTTATCATGGAATATACTGAAAAAGATCTAGGAAGCAGCTGGAAATACTAATCCAAACAGAGAAGGAAAGATCCAGCTGAGGAAGAAGACTTGAAAAATTCTATTATACAGACAACACTAACTGAAGCAGCACAAACAAGGTCACTTCACTGCAAATTCAAAGAAGGTAGTAAAAAAATTAGCCACACTGGTTAAATACTTAAAATGTGTTTTACCTGATCTGCTTTAGGCAGTAATAGCAACTCAGTTGCTTTTGTAGCCAATGACATTACAAAACCTGATAAGCAAGCTTTGCTTAGGTTTTTGCTGTCTCAGCTACATTGCCTCTACCACCTAAGCACAGACATACATTAATAAATTTATTAGGGCATTGTCCAATTGTGATCTTCACACATAAAGATGGAAGCATATAAAATTAACTAAGAAAGATTTATTTGAAAATCCTGAGCGAAACACTGCTCATTAAACTTAAAAAGTGAATTACATTCGCCACATTATGCGGTGACTGTCGTTGCTTGGAAGAACTGTGATGTATCTCAACAAACAGAATGCTTGATTAGAGAATCTGAGTGTACTTGGAGGAAGCCTCTCAACATTGCAGTGGAGGTCCAGACTAGGAGTAATCCTTGCACATGAGAGGCAGTATCTCTATTTAACCAATCTAAATCAAAACTAAGTGTATTTCCTAAAGACTTTATGAGCAGTCACGTGAGAGCTGTCCTGAGCTGCTACTGGGGACGACAACCTAAGACTGCACTCACAGGATCTGTCTGTAGCAAATCAACATCAAGGATGAGAGAAGCAAGTGTAGACAGGACCATCAATCGCACAGACTCTAATATCATAAAACGTTGCATAACACAGAGGCTCAGATGTTTAGATATGTTTCCACTGCTTTCCCAAAGGCTGCTTGTCCTGGAAAGCACTGGTATTGAGAAGGTATAAGATTCCATAGATCCCAGCTTTTTCAGGAACCATGAGTGTTCATGTATGCCTTAAAATCAAAGGGGGTTTATAAACACTACCTGTCTTATAGTATCCCCTTCCTGATTGCTTATAGTAATCATTTTGTCTTCACCGCCTAGAGCCAGGAGGTTTTCAGTACTCCAACAACCACAAGTAATCCGCTTAGTGTGCTTACCTGAAAAAGAAAGAAATCTACAGAAAATGAATAAACACAACTACAAAAAAAAAAAAAAAAACTGGCATGGAAATATGCTCTATTTGGCCACTCAAACACAGATTGTCAGAATCTGAAAAAAATTATCAGAGCAATTACAAATTCAAGAGTGGTTTGTTGTATTTTTTTCACCTTCTTCTCCCACATGAATGTTTTTTGACTTTATAGGAACTTGCACATCCCCCATTCTTCTATTTCTTTGCACCAAATTTCTGGGAAGTGTGCTATATCCTTAATCTTTTTGTCCAGAGCTGCTCTAAGCAGGTAAGAATAAAGTAGCTTAACAACAAGAAAAAACACACAACTCCTTTGCAAAAAAGGTAACACAAGTTTTCCATAAGGCAGTATCAGGTATGTGTATGTATATTTTAACTTACTATACTATAAAACCTCTGGTAAATCCAGTAAAACAGAAGGTGCAAGTAGAGTGTGAGCACAGTTTTAACTTGCAAGTTCATACAGAGAACTGAAAAGGAATCCATACTAGTAGAATACCACTTCCACAGGTGCATGCTTAGTTTCAAACCAATGCATACCAAGAACAGGAATCTTGCGAGAAGTCTGGCGGTTATATATAAGTAAGTTTCCCTTTGTT
Organism: Chaetura pelagica; assembly: GCF_000747805.2. NCBI lineage: Eukaryota > Metazoa > Chordata > Aves > Apodiformes > Apodidae > Chaetura > Chaetura pelagica. The sequence continues at coordinate 3,601,668 of NW_009970716.1, forward strand.
GTTCCAACAGCAAGTAAAGTTCCAACTCGAGACCACAATAAGAAAGACAGTGCATCCCTAAAATAAAGAAAAAAATTGCTTTGTATGGAATCACGGAATGGTTTGGGTTGGAAAGCATCTTAATGTTCATCTAGCTTCAACCCCTCTGCCATGAGCAGGGACATTTTCCACTAGACCACGTTGCTCAAATACATAGTAGAGATTCCTTTCATGTGCTGACATATAAAAACATTCTGCATATTTATTTTGAAGTTCTGTGAAATCACACAGACCACGTAAACATTTACATTAAGCAAATGTTTTCTACAACATGTATCAGCATTATTTAAGTAGCATGAAATAGTGAAGGTAATAAAAAGTTGTATCATGTAATGTAGTAAGACTTGTACAAATGGAAATGCATCTGCAAGCAACAGTCTATGATGGAATCATGGGTAACTTGGCCAAATACAGTGTCGCTCACACAGCTTTAAAAAACAGTCAAAGATACCATTAAGGTATGTGAAATTTTCCAGTAATTTTCTGCATTGTTTTTTTTGTACTTCAATATTCCTGAGTTCAGCCAACTTGAAGTGAGTAGGTCTAGTTCTAGTAGTAGTAAGAAAGTTAGAAAGAGCCATTTTAACCTGAAGTTTCAGATACAGCAAGGCCTATTTTGGTATATATTTAAGGGTACACAGATAAATACGTAACATTAAAAAAAACAACCTCTTAAGTAAAACAATTTTAATTGGTTTTCTAATTAGTGCACAGTTGTTTTGATCAATGCCACCCTCATATTTTTAAATTTTACTGTAAGCATGCAATGGCAACTTGAAACAAAATTTAGAGGTTAATTTACACATGAAATGACCTTCGGTGTTTGTTGGTGATTTTCTAATTTCAAAATGAGAAGGATACCAGAAAAGCCTGATTATCGCACCATTCATATGCTTTAGTGCTCATTCTGCTCAAGGGGTAACACTGTGACAACAGAAGGACTGGGCACTAACATTGATACAGACTGTCGTAGCAAGCCTGCCTCCAGTAAGAAATTTACCTCAGATATTATACAGAAAGATCATAAAGGAACTGCAATAACTGCATACCCCATTCTGATAAGTATCTTCTGTGCTCTTTTTTTGCCTGCCTGCTGGCAAGTTACTCTTTCCCCCAAAATACTTATTCACACATGAGAAGGAGGTACAATATGGTCTATTCCTTTACATAACAAGTATATACATAGCTACAGTTTAAAACTGACCTATCTAAAAACCCCAAACTCCTACTTGGGATGACTTTACAAAAAAAATAATTTAATGTCAATGTATTCCACCAGAAAATAAGATTATAAACAATAGCCATTATAAATTCTATGCTAAAAAGGCATATTGTTGATAATATTAGTAACAATTAATGACAAAAATATAATGGCTAAGACATAACTAAGGAATCCACAAATACCTAAACAAGATGCCAATATAATGCTACATATAATCAATTAGACAATAGGAAGAAGTTATCACTTCAAATTTCTCATTTGTTTGTACAAGCATTTGCTTGTTTTAAAACTGTTTTCTAGCATGTGATTTAACACTCTAATGACAAAATCTTCAAATTGAATATGCACATATGAATCCACTGTGTATTTAGCACAAAGTTGCAATTCTTTTAATTTTTCAGGAATGGAATAACTTGCATAGATGTTATTGTTTGCTTCAGTACAGTCTGAGTTTTGTTTCAAGGCACACATAAGATACCAGGCTGTAACATACAGAAATAGCCCATAAATAAATATCCAATATTACAAACGAATTTTACAACGCACAGGTGTACTTATTAGTGGAAATACGGAGTATTTCCGTATTCTAGATATGGAGCTTTCAACCTAAAACTGGAAAAGTCACCCTCATAGAAACCAACATAACCTCCAGCCCCCAGTTTTTCTAGCTGGACTGAATTTTTTTTGACTTAATGGCAAAACACTTCAATTTTGGTACCTTTGACTACTTAAAAAAACCCCTAAAACCAACACAAAAAAACCCAAAACAAAACAGACACAAGGTAATTTAGAAATTAAGGATTAAATCTGGAGGAGTCTTTGTCTAAACTCAAGCAAATAAAATAGCTGTAGTATCCAAAATGAGCTGTTTCTCTGCTCAGGTGGGTGCCCTAACAAACAGGGGACAGATTAGTTTCCACTCTCCTACACACAGAATATTTATGTAGACTGCAATAGTTTAGGGGAATAGCTTCAAAGAAGTTAAAAGTTTAATTGTTAAACCAAGCTTATTTGTTAACTTGATTATTATGTAGGCCTCAGGAGAGTTTTAAGTCTGTAGCCAATTTTGGGAAGGTAGGGATTTGAACCTTAGGGTAGGATCACCATAGATATCTCCTCCCATCCTAAACCAGTCTGCTTTGTGAATAGCATTTTAGTCCCTTATAAATCTAAGGGGAAAATATTTTAACATCACTAAAGTCACTTCCTTTACTTTTAATGTCAGTTTAGTTGTGTGTAGCTGGTGCAGATAGACAAAAAATTCACCCATCCTTTTTGCTACCACAAAGTGGAAACACTGAAGAGAATCTCTCTAGGGACTTTGGCACTATTGACAATGAAAAAAAGAAACAAAACTCCTACCAAGCCTGACAGGTCCACCAGCAACAAACACTTCAAAACCATCAAATCATACCAGAAAGAATTTAGCAACAAAATGTAGCATATCAGTTTAACAAAATATCTACTATGAGGACTCCAATAAAAATATGATCTTTGCAATCTCCACAACAAGAAACCACAATGGTCCAAGTCTTCAAATACACACTTGGAAAAAAACCAACACAAAACATTCTTACCTCATGCCACTGTCCAGTTGGCTTGTTTTGCTCGTGTTCGCATCCCACAGAAATATGGCACTAGATTTGTCTGTGATCATTGCTAAAGTATCTCCATCCTTATCCCAGTCCATAGCAACACAGTTACTGAAGAAACAAAAAAGGCAGCTTTCACTAATAATGTTAAATTATGTTCATAAGTGTACAGAAACAGCCAGAAGTTGAAGTCCCTGTCCTTCCTCTTCTCTCCCAGGCAAACCCATTACAGATTGCAGATTCAGCTGCAGTGCACTTTTACAGCAACTGCACCCATACTCAAATCTCAATTAAATGAGAGGCTGAAGGGAAGATCATAAAACAACCCCCACACTTGCTACCTACCTTTTAGTACTTGAAATACTGCCCCTTCGATTTTCAAGAGAGTGAAAATCCTCTGCAAGGTTGTATTTTGTTATCAGTGTTGGGATTATTTTTTCTCACAGTTCAAAAAGCATAACGAATTTGGACAAAAAGCCTTTGCAGAAGCAGGTAAAACCTCTACTTGCAAACAGATGCTGGAATAATGAGGACACATGCTTAGTCTCTAGTGAATTTGAAACAGTGTTGTTTACAACACATATTTAAAGCACCATATACCCTAGACTAAGAATCTATGTCACCTAATCCCACTCTTTCTAGATAAATAAATTGATAGTTTCAGATTAAAAAGGTATCTTTATGAAAAATTTCACTTACTACTATTCAAAAGTTCAAGCAATTTTAAAAGTATCCTATTGAAACAGAATTGCTGTAATCTAATTCCATAAGCTTTCAGTTGAAGTTCCTCCTATCTTTCTGTCTAAAACCTCAGCAGGTTATTCTAGAGAATAAGTATGGTCTATTTCCAAAACAAACCCATGAGTACTTAACAGCCAATGTGAACGGCAAAAGTAGGAATAGTAAGAACAAAGAGAAAAAAAAAAATAGGGGAAAATGTAGAAAACCATCCAAATTCTATCAACATAATGGTAAGAAAATGCTTAATTTGGTTCCTATGCAAGGAGAGGTCTAGCAGTTAACAACTGCAGTTGGTTAAGCATTAACCAAAAAGAAGCAAAGCTTGGTCTGAGGGGAACCTGCACATAAGCACACTTGTTGCGGTTTAAACCCTGTATCACAATATTTGAAATTTATTCTAATAGTAATAATTAGAGAGAATTTATTCTTCTATAACAGCAAAAGGTTGGACATAAGAATTCAAAAGAACTACTTAACCTAGACAGAAGAGTTGCTGGTGGGCCTCATAAAGCCAGTACTATTCAAACTACCATAAACAGACGTTCATTATTTTGGCAAGCCTTTATGGTATGTGGTCGTTATACACGTTTTTTTTCCTCTTTGCCTTGCCATGAGTACACAACATTTTAAAACTTGTTTCAATGGTACACGTTTCCCTGAGAAAAAGGGTCACACTTGTCCTTCAAGGCAGTGCTACCACTGTCCATAAGTAAGGAACACTCCACACCACCCTAACCAACCCACATAAGAGAAGAGGATTCCCAGTCCAACAAAACCTCTTCTTAAAGCTCACCACTGATTTCACAGCTTTCCTCACTTTTGGCAGTTTGCTGGAGAGAACGAGCATTTATCATACACTGTGCAAAATCCAGTGCAGAATGAGTTGGCCCATGGATATTACCACACAAAAGACACTGACATAGCCAGCCTACATTATGAATAGCACCTAACCAGAACAGGATTTTGAAACAAGACAACAAGATGTGATGGTCAGCAAGATACAAGTGAGTCTGGTAAAGACAATGAGAATTACATCTCTTGATTTGGTGCAAGGAGGTCACTACCATGAACTGCAAAACTGGACTTCTGGAGAGTTCTTGGGGAGCAAAGTGATTTCGGCTTGTATCTACCGATGACACATGGATATGTAAGTGATGTTCTGGAAATTAAAGTCAGACTTCTAGATTAGAGGCTTCAGATTTAAAGTCTTAGCGGGGGTTTTGCTCCATCTTACCTTAATCAAAATTAATCAGATTGTTAGAAATAAAATTTAAAATTCAGTTGTTTGCAATAGTATCTAAGCTAAGAGCAGGTAAAATACTAAAAAGTGAGGAGTATGCAAATGAAACTAATGCTACATCAGGTAGCAATGGTGCCTGATTAAAGTAGATTTATAGAGCAAAATGGTACGATGACCTGATTTGTTTACACCTAGGGAGGTTTCCTCTGGGCCATATTTAGCCCATTCCCATGAACTGACTGCCTTTTAGCAGTGACACTGCATCTTCCAAAGTACAACACATTTTAAAATTCATCTGAAAGGAATTCAGTTCATACACTCCAACATCACTGTCTGATGTGAACCAAAGTGTGATAAGCAGAGTGAGATTTACTTCAGAACTACACTCTTAACCTAAAGAAAAAATACCAATGTATACATTATGCCAGTGACAAGAGCAAAAGTACTAAGTCAAAAAGATACCTTAGCCTCAGTAAGGCTATGATAAATTACTACAAAACTGACAGTAGCAATCACGCAGTCGCAATCAGCACAAAACATACAGCCTCATTATGTCCCTTCTTAAGACGATAGATCTTTTTCTATCATTTTGATGAAGTTTGTCACTAATAAGGAGTTATCTAAGTAGAAGAATATATTTTTCTTATTATCCTTGACAGCTTACTAAGTGTTCAGCTTTTACTGCCTCAGATTTCATACATGCCCATCAGTTTGTCTTCTTTTCCGGGTATGTCCGCCAGAGATAGTATCTAGTCAAAGTTCTCACACTGTAAAAGCACCTCACCAGAAGAGAAGCACTTTTAAAGAAAACAACAAAGAAAATATTCTAAAACCATTTCAGTACCTACCCTGGTAAGTTGATTTCATTTCTCTTCTGACCATGGCGATCAAAAATTTTCACAGTACGATCATCTCTAAAAAAATAATTAGCATATAGAATAATTCCCTTTCTTCATCAGTGTTTTCTACGGACAAATACAGTAAGTATTTATAATCTTACCCTGTTACAGCCAGGAAATTTCCCAAAGTTTTCTGCCAAGCAAACCGCACAGGAGAACCAGACCAAGCTTTTTCTAATATACTGAATACTTGCTGAAAGAGGAAAAAAAAAGTGGGACATTTTACATTTTTATATCATGAGCATATAACAGTTAAAAACTTCCTTTACTGTGAGTACTGTGAAGGGAAAAAACACAAACCTCAAACACAACTTCTGGGTGCACCAAGGTACCAAAATTCCACAGAAAAATCTTTTGGTTTGTGCTGGAAAAAAATGAAGTTTCTGGTGCTGGGAATCTGCATTGTGAACTACTAAAACTCTACCACAACTATTATTTTTTCTCTTACAAAGATATTAGAGTAAATCTCCCCTTCCTGTCGAAAGGCCAGGATGTTTAATTCTCTTAATGTCATGGAAAAGTCTGGGACCAGAAAGCATCCTTCATGTGTTCAACACAAAAGGCTCAACCCCTCTGCTTTTCAAGCTACATAGCTAGTTGGTCCTCTGAAATGTTGGATATTAAAAGCTATGATCACAAAGCTACTGAATTACAGAGATTCTGACCACAAAAGTTTCTTGGCTTCTTTTTCCTTTCACTCCCAGCTGCACAGATTTTTTCATAATTTGCATTTAAGATAAACCCCACGAGTTGGTTTCACAGTTTGCCATCATGGCTTTTTCCCTCCCACATCAGCAGATAAACACCAACATCTGGTGTTCACCAAACGCCTGGCAGGATGACTCACGTCTTGGCCAAAGACCCCCCATCCCTTCTTTTGGGTGGAAGTCAAATGAAGCATTCTTCACACTGAATCTGCATTTTACTCACAAAAAGTGTAAAAATATAAGCACCTACAAAAATAAGTCTGTAATAAATCAGCGGTGAAGAAAACGATGACGGGAGTGCAGGAGAGCTGCAGCTCTTCGTGCTCTCACCGTACGCGCAACCGAAAAGGGCTCTGAGTAGGAAACTTTCCTTCGGGCCCAACCCTTCACCGCTGCCCCGGGGCTCCCGGCGCCCCTCCCTGCGGGCTC
>NW_009970716.1:3609149-3665666 GCF_000747805.2 Chaetura pelagica
CGCCCCTCCCGCGGCGGTGGCGCCGGGAGGTGCGGAGCGAGACGTGTGCGGCTGCGGAGAGGGGTGCACAGAGCGGAGAAGAGACACGCTGCGTTCAAGTCTGGTTGTATTCAACTGCGAACAGTGCTGGGTTCAGCACCAAGCTTCACTGCGCAGTAATTCCTTGTCAAACAATAAATAGTTCACCGAGAGCATTAACACATTTAAAATTACAGATGTACAAAGACTTTGGGTATCGGATACCTCAAACTTCAGCAACACATTCAATGAGCATTCAATGATCTTCCCCTTCTCCATCACAAACATACACGTTGGCTGCTGTTCCGAAAACATAAGGAACAAGGCACAGAAAAGCAAATACAAAAAGACTTTCTGAGAACATTCAGACCGTTCAAAGCAATTCTGTGTAACAGGGCTCAAGAAAGGCAAATTACAAAGTTTCTGAAAACACTAGATAACTAATAAGGAAACTTAATTTGATGTAATCCTGCAAGGTACAACGTAACTGCCCTGCAAGATGCTGAACACGCTTAAATAGTGCCAGTTAAGCACCTTGCAGGATCGGGCCCTTTACATTTTGAAGTAACCTTCCTGGAAAGACAGACAACTGTTTCATTTCATTTTACAAAATTATACCTTTCAAATTAGTGCAAAGCCTCATGTAAAAATGTAATTAGTCTAGATGTAATGGAATGCTTCAAAAATTCCCAAGTGCAAATATTAAACTTAAATGGGTTCACTTTTAATCACACTTCAGAATTCTTCCAGTAACTCACGCTTATAGATTTTCCCTTAAAAATAGCAAAAGTAAATATAAGAACCAAAGTAGAGAAAAAGCTATATATAATGTTCTGCATCTCACATATAAACTTTGAAAATTCAAAAAGTACACTGGATGTCAAAAATCTCCAGCAGAAATTATTAAATAGCAAATTTCTGTTAGCATAATAAGACAATATTTAAAGTAAGGCTTTGGTTAAATAAAAAGTTTGCTAAACTAGGAATGATGATAAAAGTGCAAAAGATTCACCAAATACACAACTTCATTTCCAAGGCAGGGATTACACCTGCCGTTACGATGGTTTGCATTGGTTTGTCAGCCTGCATTGTCATAACTCAGCTATCTATAGCAAACGTGTTCATCATAGGCAAATTAAATATATGGGGTCCAATCCTATAACTTGTTTTACCCAGAGATGGACTCAATTATATCAGTGGAAGTAAATCCATTTACAGCATCATCCTTCTGCATGTTTGGAGGATCCAGGCTCTGGATCTGTAAGATTTGATTATTATAGTGAGATCACTAGCGAGTTTAATAATTTCTTAGCACTTCCTAAACAGAAGTCCTTTGCTGGCCACTGGCTGGTTGCAGCTGATTTTCTTACAAAAAAGAATTCTTGTAACATATGGGTAACAAACATGATTTTTTACAAAAGTGCTGAATATTGGTCCGTAAGAACAACATATACTTGTTAGCTTGAGACCAAACACTTTGCCATCATAGATATCCTGCACCTTGTGTTTATTGGTGCACTGGTAGTTTGCTTGAGGAAAAAACAAATAATCTGAGTCCACAGAGGAGAATGTCACCTTCATAGAGAAAATAATTCACAGTTTTACAGTCACAACGCAGGCTCCAGCTCTTCCTAAGCACAATGGTGCAACCTGTTCAGCACAAAAAACACAACATAAAAAGCCTCAAAAACCAGAAACACAACAAAACATCCATGAGATAATGTAGTCAACTTGAAGGTTTTTTTTTTAACCCCTAAAACTGACGGTGTTTAGGTAATGCTTGTAGTAATAGAGGAACAACTGCAGCAGAGTAGCAGTTATCATTCACAGTGTGTTAAAATGATTTTTTAAAAATAGCAAATTGATTTAAAACTTGGATAAAAACTCACAGAGAATATGGGGTTTTATAAATATTATTTTTATAAACAAACAGAAAATGCCAAATACGACAGGGGCAACCTCTCCTTTTTACTTGAAAATTTGATAAAATCCTGTTAAGAGTTCTTGAAATGTAAATAAATTTCCCAGTGTCTAATCTTTTTTTGTAAACAGAAGATACTTCTGGCAAGATCCTTTTCTGGACTAGAAAAGAGAGGAAGGTAGTTTCTAACACTCATCATAGTTTCTAACACTCATTCTGTGCTGTATCTGTCACCCCTCTGTGCATGTAGATGCTTTAGGGTATCTCAAATGGCAGCAGATACCAAAGGAGAGCCCACCCAGGATGTCCTTGTGTGTGCTCTTTCCAGAGAGGCACATTCCTGGAGCTATAAAAAAAGTAAAACTAACCAAGCTTTGAATTGACAGTAATGGTTTCTGATAATGAAGATTTTTTTTTTTTTTTTTTTTTTTTTTTTGAGCTGGGTGAAGAGAAATGGGAAAAGGCTTCCTTAAAGCTGCACACATTCAGATCAGCAAGGGGTTAATTATGAAAAGATGACCAGAACCTTGAAGAAACTGATAAACTTGTGGGAGACACATTAGAGCTAAAACTAATATACATTTATAATGTATCTTCAGAATAGGAAGTGACGGAAACAGGACCCTTTATGACAGTTTGGGGAAAATGTCAATACCTTTATTAAATGGTCAAAGAAAATAGCTATACTCTTGCTAAAGAAAGGACAGTATATTATAACAGTTTATTAACAACTGTCTGCTCAAGATAAGTCATCTCAATGGGAAAAGGCTTCCTTAAAGCTGCACACATTCAGATCAGCAAGGGGTTAATTATGAAAAGATGACCAGAACCTTGAAGAAACTGATAAACTTGTGGGAGACACATTAGAGCTAAAACTAATATACATTTATAATGTATCTTCAGAATAGGAAGTGACGGAAACAGGACCCTTTATGACAGTTTGGGGAAAATGTCAATACCTTTATTAAATGGTCAAAGAAAATAGCTATACTCTTGCTAAAGAAAGGACAGTATATTATAACAGTTTATTAACAACTGTCTGCTCAAGATAAGTCATCTCAAGATGGCAGGCAAAGAAAAAGAAGGGTGACTTAAAACAGACTAATAAGAAAGTGCTTTTTAGAGAAGGAGTATTTGAATTCTTCTTGTAAAAAGAGGCACACTTGAAATAGCAAGATAAACAGTAGTGCATGGTCTGTTCAGAAACTATACCTGCATCCATTCATTTGTCTGGGGATCATAAGACTCCACTGTATTAAGGTATGTTTGACCATCGTATCCTCCAACAGCATACAGCTTGTCACCAAGAAGACAAACTCCCACTGCATCTCTGCTAATGCTCATAGAGGCCACAGCAGTCCACATATCTGTTTTCGGATCATACCTAAAAGATAATTTGTGTTATGCTCTAAAACTTGCCAAACAGAAAAAAGTGTACTGAAAATGATGCTCTCAAGATAGTAGAAAACAGGTATTATTAGGACAGCACAGATTTGGGTGTTAATTGCAAAGGACTCTTTCCTCCAAACACTCTTCAAAAACATTTATTTAGTCAGCTGGTAACACAATCACTACTAGTTACCTGTCTACTTTGTGCTGCTTTCCATACAGTAATACACACACTGACATGCAGCTGCTATCACTACTTTTCTTATTGTACCTCTAAACATACCACTCAAGAAACAGTTGTACTGCTACACTGCAGTGAGGCAGGCACTTGGTGTTAAGTGATAACTACTACATGTCAAAGCACATGCTGTTAAATTTGAGTGTGGTACTAAACAGAGTTACTTGCCATGAAGATTACCATTAAAAAAACCCCAACAAAACAAAACACAAAAACCCAGCAAAAAACAGTTTGAGAATTTTTTTTTGGAAATGCAAAACCATTAAGACAATTTATAGCACTTCTTAAATCTAGCTCCGTATCACCAAAAGTGTCAGCACAGTAAAAAACAGACAGTTAAATGAAAAACATCAAATGTGATTCTATAATAATATCAATATTCTTTACAAGTCAAACTGAGAATTATATAGGAGAGTTCATGTTGTTCTTATGTCAAGGAATATATTTTAACCTGACTGAAGGAGACAATGTTAAGATTACAGATGCTTACAGCAGAAGTGATATAATCACAATGCTCTGAAGGGCTCTAAAGAAATACATGAAGAAAACACATATTTAGCTAAGAGACCATCCTATGATCACACTTGCTAAAAGCAAGTTTGGAAGATACTAGTCTTACTCTGTTTGCATGAAAAGCATAGGTAAAATGAGCCTTAGCAATTTTACCTGCAGTTCTCTAGTCAAACTACTATAGAAATGCATGTCAACATGATCATAACATGAAAATACTCCCCGAAGCGTGTGCTGCAAACAGAAGTATAATGTAGAGAAAGAGGATGATTAGTGACCTACATACAAAATTTACTTTTCAGTGTAAGTTATTTTATAATTAATTTATAAGCCAATGTATTTATCTGGAAAAAATGACTGTTGTTGCAAAATGCAGTGGTAAACAAACAGTCAGAAGCTAAGAGTGGATTTATGAAACTTGTAATTTTCAAAGGAACCACTTCCATGAGATTGATGGTCCTCAACTTCCTCTCACTTAAAGAGCAAGGACAAAATGCATTACAAAATTATTTCTGCTTATTCAAGTAATATGTTCTGTAACTTTGTTTCAGAGAATATTGATGCAGAAAAATACAAGGGCCTATTGCTTTTGCTTGGGCTTCTAATTATCTGTGGTCCTCTAATAATTTGGTATTTCCTAAGATGTAGCTTCCTATCAGCAAACCTTTCTCGGGTCTTTTTAGTGCAACTTCCATATGTGTTCTGGGGTCTATCAGGGCACTGAAAAATTGAAAACTATATCTCTGTTTTGTGGTGGGATATTTTTGATTGTTTTGGTGGTTTGTTTTTTGGCTTTTTTTGGTGGAGAGCAAATGACATCTCCTAGCATAAAGAAATTTAGTAAAAGGAGAAGGTGGGTGATGAAGTATCACTGTAAATGTTGGAAGGTAACAGGAAAGAAGTTTTACAATTTGGGAGGGGGGGGAAAGAAAATTAAGGCTCATTTAAGCAATCCTCTAAATACCAGCAAAGACTTAATGCAGTGCATTATGAAGTATTTACTGGGATTTTAAATTATTTTATGGATAACATGTGCTTATGCAATTTATATTACAATCTTTCATTGACAACTTTATGTAAAGATGCCAAATTTGGAATGACTGAATTGCATGCCAGTTTCCCAGATACAAGAAAGAACAGGATAGTTAAGGATCCACAAACCATGACTGTTAACTTCTTTAAAAGCTGTAATATGAACTGATACATACTTCTCATGTGAAAGAGGTTCTACTCCCTTTTCAAAAGTATTAAATTCCAAGTTTTTCTAAGTAATCAATCATAATTCATTCAATGAGATTGTTAGAAAAAAAAATATCTCTAGATTAGGAAGAACTTGCTTTGTCTTGGCAACTTTTTGAATAATATATGACTACACAGTATATTTGTATACATAAATTTCCTCTACTCATGCTAAAAGTAACATGGCCATTTTATTTGGTTTCCACTTTCAGATCTTCCCATAAATCACTCTGCAGACTAGCACTACTAGAATTCCTAGCAGGATGTGCCCCCATCAGGATATTACCTTTCTACGCAGTCTGACAGCCTGGATGTTAAGTTTGATGCTGGGGCATCATGACCACCTATTGCATATAAGAAACCATTCCAGGTGGTTACACCTACACCACCTCTTCTTTTTGACATCTGAGCACAGAGGGTCCATTTGTTTGTATGAGGATCAAAGCACTCTACTGACTTCAGACAAGAACTTCCATCTCGACCACCAACTGCATAGAGCCTACAAAAAAAAATAAAATTGTCTGAACAAGACAAAATTTCCAGTGATGTGTGAAGGACTTCCAAGTTTGTAAAAGGGGAAGTTTAGGAAGAGACTTTCAATAGCATGTTCTGTTGTAAACACTCAAATAAGATTTTGCTCCAGTCTTTTCCAATTGTCATGGTCAACACCTAATAACAATATCTATGACACAACATTTATATTCTAACATATGCATATAGCTAGCATTTCCAAAATTACTTATGTGACCTGAAAGACAAAGGCCCATTTCTAGTATGGTCAGAGGGACAAACTCAGGAGTGGACCTATGTATGCAACAACTCTTCCTTGCCTCATTTTAGGCATTCAAGTACTTCTCGACATTGGTTTATGAACTACAGCGCTGCATCAAGTCCCTCATATCCACTAGGTGGCCTATTTTACTCATTCCTAAGAAAAAGTTTTCTAGCATTTGGTATTGACAAAGGATTTAAACTTCTTAGAAAGCCTAGAAGGAAAATATTGGTTTTAGGAGAACTCCATCACTGGTTAATCTTTAAAACTAATAAACCAATAAAACTTAAGAAAGAGTTTATGCGCAGAGTTTATGAGCAATCAATGTTTAGAAGCAGAAATAACTCAGCGCTATTATTTGGGAAGGTAGGAACACAAGCCATTCTAAAAAGAAAGAAATGCATCAGAGGCAAAGCCCAGTTTGAGAGATCCCCTGAAATATCATTAATGAAATCCCCTCATAGGCTAAAACACATTAGAGTATGGTTAAATAATAAACAGTAGATACTGTATATGGTAATAGTGTGAACAATTTAGGAGTTACTATTCAGGATTCTCTCAGTTTGGGAAATGCTGTTGTTTGTTTTTTTAAATATACTGACCAACAAACTTATATACAAACATCTTGTAAATATGATTGACCTAGTAGTTCTCAGTAATAATTTCAATATTCTTTAAAAAACCCCAAACATTTCCACGGACGTTTCCAGCTTAAGATCAGGAATGTACTGCAGGTTATTGAAAAATCCTGTTGCAGTTCCACAGAGTTCTTGACTAAAAATCAACCCATTATGCAAGGTATCTTTAAATTAAGGCCTCCACCCTACCTTCCACAAAACATGACAGAGTTTCGATCGCTTATGCAGTGATTTCACATTTTGGACATGGAGGAATTCTATTAAATTCTCTGTATGAAGGTTTTGAGCAAACCAGCTGAAATATATCAAGTTACAGATAGGTATTACTAGAAAATGCAGAAGTTGCTGCTCCCTCAGTTGAAACACTGCATGCACATTTAAGCTAAAAAGCTACAGGCATCTAGTGTTGCTGCCTACATTAAGAATCTAGGGAATGTTCCATAATAATAGAGAAATGTAAGGCTATAGCTTTTCACCACATCTGGGACCTTCTGCTGAACATATAGGAAACCTCAGACCTAACTTCGGCATCCAAGACTGCAGTTCCAAGGCAGCCCAAGGCACATTGCTTACTGGTTGTTCCCTCAGCCTCTCCTCACAGGACTTGTTCTCTAGACCCTTCACCAGCTTGGTTGCTCTCCACTCCAGCACCTCAATGTCCTTCTTATAGTGAGGAACCCAGAACTGAACACAGTACTTGAGGTGGCCTCATTAGTGCTGAGTATGGGGGGACAATCACTTCCCTACTCCTGCTGGCTATTCGTGAGACAGCTTAGAAGGTATCTTCAACCACCTAATGGGAGGTTGTATAGAAGACATATAATTCTAAGAGATTTTCAGTGAAAAGGAGGAAGAGCAAGAGACAAGTTCAAACATGAGAAATTTCAATTGGATATTAGAAGAAAAAGGTTCAGTATAACAGTTACCTCAAAGTCAACTTTGAAACCAGATTGATTTTAAGGTTGGCCCTGCTTTGAGTTGGTATTGGATCAGATGACTCCAGAGGTCTCTTCCAATCCAAATTATTCTACAAATTCTGTGATTCTAGCTGATCTTTATTTTCTTAATAAATTGACACAAATACCACTTGTATTTTGGGATGCTATAGAAAAATTACACTTAGTTCAAAACAAAACTATGAAAATCACTGAAATTCTAGGAATCATGGCTTACAAATAAAGACTGAAGGAACTTAAGTTATTCAGTCCTGATGACAGAATACTGAGGGGACACTTGTCTTTAAATACAAAAGGCTGTTGCAAATAGGAAAGAAAACATGCATTTGCCATGCTCATTTGTGATAGTACAAGTAGTAATAATATAAATCAGCAAAAGGTATTTAAGACTTGATAGAAGGAGAACTTCACAGATGTATTAGTAGTTAAGCAGACAACTTAGGAAAGTTATGGAAGCTTTACCACTGGAGGTTAAGAACAAGATCAGTCTGGCTATGAATGTTTTAGATAGAATTGATTCAGCTTTGGGCTAGGAAAATGGATTAGGGAACTCCTTGAGGCCACTTCAAGCCATTTTCTGTGACTGCAACATAAAATGATCTAGTTGTCTGAATATGCTTTGTATTAGGAATTAGGTATATTTTCACTGAAAAACAGCTGTAGAAATTTCAGATACCACTCCAGATTTGATTCATTTTGACAGAGCTTACTGTTCTGAGTTAATGTAATATGAGTACTCCTCCATGGCTTTATAGTAATTCTGGAAGCTGATAATTTAAACCATCACAGTAAGAGGAAATCACCGGAGTCTACGTGAAAGGAAACAACCATTAGTTCCTTCTTGTATTAAGGAGGTAGTAAGTACTTGTTGGGCCATAGAGATTATGTCTCTTAAGTGATACTGAGAGGCACTGTGATGCTATGGGGAAGCTTGCTTGACTCAACACAAAATCTTTTCTGTGAAGAAATTTGGTTCTTAATGCTATCAACAGGTATCTATCAAGATAAATTATTAATAGTCATTTAGGATGGTCCTGTAATTACTTTAAAATAATTAGATAGAAAACGGAAGTTGCCTTCACATACTTTCCATTTAATATTGCTACACCAACAGTGCTCCTTGGAGTTGACATACTAGCTACAAAGTTCCACTGACGAGCCTGTGGATCCCATCTTTCTACTGTATTCAGGTAGCTCCAGCCATCATGTCCTCCTACTGCATACATGGGACCTTCCAATACAGCTACTCCTAAAAAAACAGGTATGAAAACAAATCATTTCTGGATAAGGGGAAAAAAACCCAAACATTTTCCTAGTGACAGTCTAGTGTGCAGCACAAAATACTTGAAAACAAGCAAAAAGAAATTTTCTCTTGGGAGGCAATGCTGGATATAATCTGAAGCAGAAAAAACATTCAGTAAGAAGTTGGTATTAAAACAAAGTTTTCACACCCCTAAACTTAATTTTCAAATGTTTTTGACCAATCCTAAACCAGGTAGCCTTTTAAAATGATGCATTTAGCCTTTACAGAACTCTACATACCAAGACCATGACGATGAGTGGACATAGGTGGCATTACACTCCAGGTTTTTGTTCTAGGGTTGTAACACTCAACAGTATTCAATGTTTTCAGTCCATCTCTGCCACCAACAACATACAATTTATCATCTAAAACTGCAACTCCAAACTGTAATCTTCGTCCATTCATGTTTGCAACAGGAGTCCACATGTTGGTACGAAGTTCATACTTTTCAATACTCGTAGCTCCTGAATGACAATATATGCAAGTTAAAAAAGAAAAAAAATCTGAATTATGAGGATAGTTTGTATTTTGGCAATATGCTGATCACACAAGACAGCATGACATCCTGCAGCATGCTCTTAATCCTATTTATACAAATACTCTTTTTTTACTTCCTCAGTAATTAACTGCATCATTTGAAGGAGGATTTTCTCAGTGCTTTTCAAGACAAAAAGCATGATTCCTAACTGCTTTGCAGAATCAAGTTTTAGAAATACAAATGTTAGGAATATAAAACAACCCATGTGAAATGCAAGTATATATTGAAGTTTACTGTTTTGCAATATTAGAAAAAAGTCTGAAGCTATGTGACATGAAGTACTAAAAGTGCTAACTTTCAAGCAAGTGAAAGAAACACTCTGCCATAATTTTTCTAACTTGCCAGATTCCTGCTAAGCACCATGGAACAGCATGGAAGTGTCTATAAAAAAAGAAAGTCCAAGTAGCTCTGATTGAACTGTTCACCAGTGAAAAAGCTTTTTTTTTTTTTTTTTTTTAAATGCATGTGCAGGTCCTTTCTGTAATTTCTTCCTTTTCCAAATTACTTCCCATTCAAGTAAATAAAGATTAGTTTTCACTTAATTCAGTATTTCACTACTCAAAAAACAGATAGTCTCTTGATAACTTCAAATCAATCATAACTCCAGTTTCCTGAATGTTTACAATATTATCAAAGGTTCATAGGCTTTTTAACCCTAAGAAACCATGTACATTAAAGATGTTTCATGTTCTGTGCTGCAGAATATTTGAATTTTAGAATTAACGTGTTGTACAAACATCGATCAAACATTCTTTTTAAAAGAACCAAAACCGTTCAGCCAGTAATCATTATATAAGCAAATACCTTTTGTTGCATCCATTCCTCCAACAGCAAACAATACACCCACTGTAGATTTTCTAGGTTTGGTGCGAGGACTTTGCAACATAGGTCGTCTCTCTGGCAACAGATGGTACTTCATTGCTTCCATAATGAGTTTTTGACATTCAATGTCATCCCTGAAGAGTGCATTATTTTCCATATCTGCCAGAAACTGTGAAAAAGAAAATTAAACAAGCTGCATTGCCATAAATCACATGAAGAATAAAGATAAGAGTACAAGATAACATTTTATCTGAAGGCTTTTACTGCCCCGATTTAATATCATATATAAAATAGATACCTAAAAAGATATGAAAAAAGACTACAGTAAAGATAAACTTGTAATAAACAAAACATTTACATTTTAAGCCATTAAAAAAAAAACAAACAAAGAAAAAAGAAAAGGCCATCTGATCTTAATTCCTAATGGATGATTTAAGTTTAATGGTCCAAAGGAAGAAAACAAAATCTCCTAAGATTCCAGTGCCCCTACAAGTTTCTTCAAGGAAATGGAATCAGGCTCTGAGTATGTCAGTCAGTTTAACATCACACTTTTAACTCCCAAATCCATCTAATCAAGAGCTCTGTAAAAGCTGCTTCAGTCACAGGCTGAATATTTAAATATCTGTTCTATTCCTCACTCTGACAGTGACCCAAATCACAGTATATAAATTAATACAAACCTTTGCTAAAAATTTTAATATCAAGGATGCAAGCAAATTTCACAAGTGTAAAATTTTAAATGTGGCTTAAATAAAATCAAATAAAGACTACTAATAATTTTTTAAAGTTGAAAGACCCTGGTCTTTAAACTCTTAAAGTCTTTTGCACTTCATGTTGGTCAGACTGCAGAAAAAATATATGAGTAGGTTGAGTGTCCCAACTGTAATTATTAGAAGTGTAGACAACTGGCATGTTTTTGAGCTGCAACACAAAGCCTGAGTAACAGAAAAAAGCAAGTGAAGTGCCCCACTGGGACTTGGACAGTTGCCAGAACAATAAGAAAAAGGCAAATGTCTCTGAACTGTCATCACAAAATCTGCACACGTTGTGAATATCAGAAATGTGCGTTCACAAACCAGGATGAGACGTTGTTGAGATGTTAAGAGCCAACCAATAACAAGTATAAAATTGCTGTGAAATTAGTAATCCAGAGTACTAATGGGATGCTTTATGAAATAGTTGTGCATAATACAGTGTGCATATCCCTGGCTTAAAGCAGCCTTAGGGCTGCAAAGTGGCAAGTATGACATCCATGGGTCCAGAAGAGATACAGGTAAGTACAGGCTGCTAAACCTGAACATCTCTCTATCAGAGAAATCAACAGAAACTACGACAGAAAACATAATTTTAAAACAACAACAAACAAACAAACAAAACCAACAGCAACAAAAAAAAAAGCCACCACCACCACCATTTCAAAGACCTTCCCTAGCAAATTTTCAGAAAACTCAGCCTGACTTTTGCAGTATTTCTCTAACTGACTGATGTTCTGATTCTATTTTAAAAAGCAGATTAAAATGTTCTCATGTAAATTAGCAGAGGAACTAACTTTTTATTCTTTATTTTCAGCACATCCCATTGTTTCTTCTCTTGAGCCAAAGCACCACTTACCACATATATCACTTGACAGGGACACTTTGTGATTACAAAACAGTAAACTGAAAGCTGTCTTTTAATTGCCAGCATGCAATACTATAAAATTGCACAGTTAAAGAAAAAAATATCTATTAATTATTACTGTCCTAAATTGGACATTGTCGTAGTTGCATACATTAAAATTAAGGCTTGTACACAACAGACAAGCAGAATTTAATATTTACAGCAACTCTTATGTGTGTATATATGAGTACTTCAACAGCAGGATTCCACCTATATTTTCTCCAGTTTCTAACACTCCTCAACCTGTAAAGAAGTTCTTATAGAATGGAGTCTCAATCTCTCAAAGCAGCTTCATTTCTGGTAAAAAGAAATGCAATCTAAGATTGCTTTGGTACCCCAAAGAACCTACTGGCTCCTGAAACTAAATCTACTGTACTACAATTTTTTTGGTAAATATTCTTCACTCAAGTAACTTGGAATGGGTTTACTTAAATGAAAGTAATTTTTTTCCAAGCCTCTTGTACTAAAAGCATTTGTAATGCAGCTATAAACTGTGTGTTAGCATGAAAATACAGTAATTGGAAACCTGATGAAGATAAAGATAGTGCAGTTGCTTTAGAGAAAGAAAGTTCAGATACTTAAGTAATAAGGATTTCTGTCAAAAAGGAAGCGGAACCATCTTGTAACTCTGTAATTGCTTAATAATATTTTTCATTATTTATCAGTTAGAATACTTGCTACCTTACAGCTTAAGAGGCTGACAAATATTATCTTCAGCCTTTTTAAGAACAAAAAGTGACTTACAAATATTTAGGACACTCCTTGCATTAACCAAAGAGATGACAGAATGCTATGTCCAAAGAGATGCATAAAACCAGAACTAATAAAACTGACAATTCATAACAATTTTTTTTGCTTCCAATGGTACAGTTTCACGGTATTTCCCAATTTTTTTTTCAAGTCTGAATCTAATCTTTGCATCTCTGCTTGCAATGTTCTTGATTTCAGCAAGTTGTTCAGTTTTCTAGTTTAATTTATTTCAAATAGCTTTAACCCTTCAACCATAAAATTAGAAACCTTTTCATTATATTATGTTTCCTGTAAGTGGCCTAATGTAGTGTGATTATATAGCAAAACATGATTCTTAAAATGTTAAGACTGTTTTGGGCACTTCAAACCAATTACTCAATGTACTAATTGTTGCCATATTCAAATCCCCTCTTTAACATTTTAATTTGCTAGATTAATAATAAAAAGGCAATAGAAAAACATTGTGTTAGTAATATAAGTGTATATTTGTAGAAGACAGGAAAAATTAAAGATAAAATAGTAAGTGAGAGATGATACTGCTTTTGTGTTTCATTCTCCCATTTTCCTAATCAGTTAGAGTGGACAATTTTATTTCAGCACATATCTCTGGGATCAATTATGTATTTTCTGTTTCTAAAGATGTTCCAGTTGCATTCAATTAAGTAAAAGGAATACAGCAGTGGCTACTTAGTTATCAACTAATTAAATGCTCAACAAAAGAACTATTTCCTCCAGGTCAGTTGGCTTACACTTTATTATGTTTCTAGAAAAATTACAAAGTCAAGGCCACAACCTTATCAATGTCTGTAAATATATAAATAGTGGGTGTAAGGAGGATGGAGCCAGACTCTTTTCAGTAGTGCCCTGTGACAGGACAAGAGGCAGTGGGCACAAGCTGCAACATAGGAAGTTCCATCTAGACATGAGGAAAAACTTATTTAGTGTGGGGGTGACAAAGCACTGAAACAGGCTACCCAGGGAAGTTGTGGAGTCCCCTTCTTTGGAGATATTCAAGACCTGTCTGGATGCAGACCTGAGTGATGTGCTCTAGGGGATCCCGCTTTAGTGGGAGAGCTGGACTGGAAGTCCCTTCCAACTTTAATGGTTCTGTGATTCTGTATGCTATGAGATGAGTACAATGCTACACATGACATTAACATGAAAAGTCATTCCTACAGGAATGGAAAAACCATCATTCACAACTATTTAAACAATCTGAGCTCAAGTTTTCCTTAGCATGGCAGGTAGATGTCCAAGAAGGAGAAAAAGGATTGATTGGAAAAAAAAAATTACCAAAGATGGTTTATCAAGAGTTAATAGAAGATAAATCACTCTACATAATTGATTCAAATTGTATTTCTTAAATCTCAAGGGTAGCTATAATTATATGAAGGAAATGTAATGATCCAAATAAACTGTGTAAGTTCCATAAAGAAGACATTTAAAAAGGACACACCTTCTAGTGGCAAACATGTCCTTGATAAACAATTTTCTAGGAAATAGTGCTGTAGACATGAAGCCCATTGTAAGCATGGTATAAACTAGAAAGGAACTGAAAATTTTACTTGTGGAGCAAGAAGAGGCAGTCTAATGTAAGCCAGGAGTTTACTGAGGTCTTTCCTTCTCTGTTCCAAGTCATGTCGAACCCATGTAAGTAGTGCATTCAGTATAGTTTCTTCATTAGGAATATTCATGTCATCACTTGCTAAAAGCTTTGCAATTTCAGTGGCTGGCAACAACAGAAATTCCTGGTTTCTAATTACTTCCATGAAGTTTTCCTGAAAAAGAAAATTATTTTTAATACAGGTAACATCATACTTTGAAGACATTTCATGGAACTCCTACTGTATCTTCCCCTCTTTTCCCTCCCTTCACGCCATCTCTCAGTTGTGCCAGTACGTACCACTGGAGAACTGACCTGGGAGGCAAAAAGAAGTAAAACAAAAATGTATTGAGTTATTTTGACATCACATCATTTCCCCAAATCTCTCTTTCAGTCCCACAGACAGATGTGTTGATACAACTATGGGGGAAGTGTATGGACAGAAACAAGCAATGGGTTGTGGCAGATACTATCTTGGTTCTGCAAATTGAAGAAATACTTTCTGAAGTCTAGTTTAAAAAACATAAAAGGCGCAGTTTGTTCCCATTGACAGTACAGAATACAACATAAGATGCTCTGTGAAGCAAATAGCACAACATTCCACAGTTACTGGGCACATCTAACTGTTGTCATTACTGCTAGATTAAACTACAGCAGTAAGATTTCAAAGGAAATAAACAATACTAACAATTTTATTGTTTATTTTAAATGGATCATATAGTGTTTATTTTGCTATTTTCTAAGTTTTATACAGCTGATCTGATTGACTGGGGAACAAAAGATACAAAGAATCCACAATACTGTACATGCTTTGCTTTATTAACAATATTTACTTTAATAGGACTCAATTTTCTAACTTTCATCCTGTCATTTCCAGCAATAAATCTTGACTTTGAAATAGGAAAGTCACAATATGTAACATTTCCAACATTGATATCTTATTAATTCATAATACTAGAACTTGCAGAATATTCTGTAAGGATTCTCATGAACTTAGGCAGAAATAGCAGAAAAGCATGTAGAAATACAATCAGCATTATGATCTTACAGTGAGAAATCTGAATGCAATAGAAGAGGGTGAGATCAAGTCTATCCTCCTTCCCCATACACCTTTTACAAGGCAACAAAGTAAAAGCAGTCTGTGATCACAACATGTTCTTGTATTTTGTTAGCTCAAAACCCAGCTAGCCTCATACTCCAAACTGAGAGTAACTTCCTGGTGAGAACATAGTATTACAATCAATTTACTAATTGCACTGTTGATTGCTAGATAGCTAGCCTACAGGATGCTGGTTTTGCTCCGCCATCACATGTAACTCCAAAACACTTGGACGATAAAGTGCATTAGGTCCACAAATAGGGAAAGGTAACTGGGCTTACTATCAATATTAGACTTACTTAGCACCTTGTGTCATGATTTCAGAAGAACTGCATGCTAATGGAAAAAACTCTAGATTAGAAGCACACATGTTGGAAAAAAAAAAATAGGATTTCTAGGTCAAAAAAACGGAGAGAAACTTGGGAGCAGCAGTAGGACCTGCACTTCAAAACAAGCACAAATTTTGCATAATAAATGGCAACAAAAACATACAGTACAGTTTGGCATTATATATGCAAAGGACATCATGACAACAAAGCAAAAAATGTAACACTTCCTCCTTTTTATTGCTTAGTCTAATCCTTTCAAACTGCACCTCAGTACTCCAAAAATATTAACTAATTAAAGAATGTTGAGCAAAGAGGAAAAAAATAATAAGGAGTAAACCAGTCCACCTTACAGGAAAGCCACACATATGTAAGATAGCTACCAGATGTCTAAGGGAAAAGATCGAAGTGGTTCCTCTCCACAGGAAACTCTGATGTTGAAATTAGAAAAAGAATTGAAAAATGTTATCTGTGCACGTAGCTGCATTCCTGGATAGAATTTGGAAAGGAAAATGTTACATTTAATATCTGAAAAGCTTTCCTATGAGAGAGATCCAATTGACTACACAAAAGCCATGCTTCCAAGTGTAAACTGTAGCACATTAGAAGGGAGATAGAACTGTGTTTTCCTCTTTAATTGGTTTAATTCTGTATTACAGGATGAAAGTTAAGGAAATGAGCAAATACAAGAACTAAAACAATAAAAAGACTGTACCAATATTCTGTAGTACAACACATGCAGTGTTATTTATTTTGCTCTAATATCTAATGCTTGGGAGTAAAACTTAAAAGCTGAAAACAATCAAAATTACTTCCAGAGTTTAAATATGCAGTTCACAGAAATTCAGGTTCCACTGAGTCAATTTTTTCCACTGCTGTTTTTTTGTTGATTCTCTGTCCTAGAGAGTGTGTAAGCTGGAGCTGTGTTTTTAGCTTTGCTGAATAAACAGGCAGTGAGCAATGACAAAGAGAAAATCCAACACTTACTACCTTAAACCTTCCATATTGTCTATGTGGATCACAGGAGGAGGAAGGGGAAAGCACCTGCATAGAAAGTTTCCTTTGTCTCTGAAGGCAACAAGCTGATCTTGTGTAAGTCAGTCAGGGATCCTCTGTGGAAAGTTTTTTTCCAACTGCATTTCATCACTTCAACTGCTGTTGTGTTTTAAAAGCCTGATTTTCCTTCTTGTTGCTTGCAGACAATTACTTTCTGATGGGAACAAGTTCAACTTCCTCTTGCTCCCATTCTATTTTTAAAGCAGAGACTTCTTTTGAGCACAGTATCAAAGCATTCCACTGGGAATACAGCCACTCTTTGGCCTATGTCTGGGGTTTTTTATAATCAGAATCTGACAGTTCCTCTTCCTCTACAGACAGAGATTCTGAAGACAAAAAGAAGGAGCCAGTGTATCTCCTAGCATTCTTAAACTCCTCATTAGCCTTTTCTTTCCTTCTTCTTGTGGGAACTCTCTGTGGAAGAACAGGATATTTCAGAGAACAAATGGTCTGCAGTTTCAGTCTCCTGCTTTCTGGTTCTTAAAGTAAAAAATGTTTCCCACCCCCAAAATTAGCTCCTCAAAAAGCTTGGAAAATTTATCAAATGAGAAGCCTGAGGTTTGTGTGTTAGCTAAAACAAGGGCATTGCAGTCCCTATGCTCAATGCTGTGCATTGCTCACTCACATCGTAACCTTATATTCACCCTTCAGCAACACAAGAGAATACTACTCATATTCTTAACCACATCTCTGCCTTGGTCTTGATACAGAGCAAAAAATATTAGGAGCACATAAAAGATCATGTGTCATGATACTTATTTCCAAGTGGTATTTAATCCCCATAGTGGGATCCAGCGAGATGGTTCATCTCCCTCTATACTGTGTCAGAAGAGCATCAGAACACCTGCAGGCTGAGAAGGATAGTACTCTTGAGTTGGCCAGAGAGACAGCTTGTTAATCACAGTTTAAACTCTGAACCTGGGCAGCCAAGAAGCGAGAGGTGCTTGACTCAGAGGATCTGAATGAGAACAAACAGGGCATGTAATTTTTTTCTACTGGCTGCTTTAGTGAGCTGGTCAACAGAGGTATAAATCCACTAAGAACTGAGTGAACCTTACTTCCTTGTAAACTACAAATAGACAGATGTCAGAATGCATCTTCTTTATTTCTAGTCTGCTTGGACTGCTGCATTAATTGATGAACCAGTGTAATGCTTCAGTGTGCCCAGAATTTGTTTAGAGTACAACTGTTGTAATTTGACTCCTCACTGAACAGCTTCTGGATTCCAAAACAGGCTGGGCAGCATATAGAAACCTATTCAGTCTCACCAAGGTGATACCAATCTATTGTGCAAGGAAAAAGTTAGGGAACTTGAATGACAGAAGTATCTTGGGTTTTCATAAGTAAAAATAAGTGATTGAGTACTTTCCAAGTCAGATGATTACTGAGCAGGATATTTTGCACTACAAATTCAGGTGCAAGACTATAAAATCCTTGCTTTAGGCACCAACACAATCTTAGTGTCTGGCCTCTTTTGGACAAAAAAATACTGTCAGTTCCCTCCTATTCATGCATCTCCCTGCCAAAGGAACAAGATGTCCTAGCTGTTGCAAGAAAAACGACAAATTACAACTCAGATTCCACCTTCCAAATAATAAACTCCATATTGCACTGATTTTTTGTTACTCATCTCCTGCCTTACAGAAGAAAGCAAGTTAAACATCACACATGTATTCTGCAAAATTTCTAGCTTGCCCTCGGTCTGTTATTCTATCTTCTCTAAGTTTTTCTTCTTATAAACATCCATTGGCTGTGTTCAGAAATCATGGCAACTCCAAAATAACTTTATCTGATTCTTGAAACATCACTGCTCACATACTTCTGAAGACTTTTTATGACAATCAAAATAGCTTTTCACTCTGCTTTAAGCATGGAAAGCTGAGCAACAAAGATTTACCAAGCTATGTACACAGGGACTGACTCAGGCACTATCACATATACTACTTAGAATGTCTGCTTTCTCTTTTTTGGTTGTAATTAACAAAGTTAAAATTGGCCATTGAAAAAGCTATTGACACTTGCATAAGAACACCTTGCTACTCACCATAGATCTTTAATGTTCTGGAAATAACAAAAACTAACTTTTCCTCTGAAAGTAGTAACTTCCCTTTGCTTTACTTTTTTATTTTTTGTAGAACAGGAGCTATTAGTTTTCATTCAAGGTACACTACCAACCGTTTCAAACAAACAAGATGACAAAAGGGGTGTTTCTTTTGACTTTGTGAAGACAGCAAGAAAAATGCATAGAAGGCATTTTCTGCAAAAAGGAATGAATTTAAGTGAACAGATACACCACTGACCAGCCTAATAAAATTAGTAAATTTATAAACTACAGCAAAACAGGATAACCTTTGTACAAAAAACACCTTTACCCAGATACATCTCCAAGGCAGTATTTTAGAACACTGATGCATAAAAATCAGAGTTGCTCTTTATACAGCATTAAATCCACTACTAATCAGTTTATTTCATGTTTCATTTAACACATCCTGAAGATTTTTCAAGCTTTAGTTTGCAATGTCAAAAATGTATTTGTTTTGATGATAACCCTAAAAATTATTCTTCTCTGAAAAAAACAACTTACCAACTGTCAACACAGTAAGCAGTGAAGTAACTCAACACTTAAGTCCTTTTAGCCTAACATACATTTACATCTTGAATACGAAGTGTAGCATTCAAAGCCTTCTTTTTTTTTTTTATTGCATTGTATTATGCAATTCAAATCATGCCATAAAATGGAGCTAATGGTTTCCAATGACAGGGGTGAACATTATCAGACAGAGCAGGCCTATTACCAGAGTTAGGCCTACCGGGATAACTCATTTATTGGTCATTCAGTTTAACCAAATGCTCATTTCACCTGAATTTCTAGTCTTCATGTAAAAACCTATTTTAGTGAAGCAGGTAAGTTGTTTATCAAATTATAGCACGTATCACAAAAATCTTTAAAACTGAGTTGTTTCAATTGCAGAAAAACAGTTACACAGCAATCTGATTTTTTTCTGCCAAAGGAAAAGAAAAATTAATAGAAAATAACTTCCATAGAATAAGATTCAAGTAGATTATATTATTATCTTCTACTTCAAGTGCTTTAGAAGAACCAAAATTACATGGAAACACCAGAAGTGTAAACTATACTCAGTGGAATACCCCTTTGTTCTCTGCTGCCCATGGCAGCATAAATATAATTTATTGTTTTAACAAACAGAATTTCCAGATACTACAGGTGTGCTTAACCCTTGTGCTCTAATACTTCTTAATGGAAAGAGCATCAAGTGGCTAGTACTTGCTACTGTTGAACACTTTCTATTTTCAAACTGCTTTTAAGCATATTAAATTACTTGGGGATTTATTTTAATTGAAGATTCAAATGGACTATACATTTCTATGCAGTTTCCATAGCAACATTTATTTCAAACTAAAGAAGGTACTTCTCTATTACTCATTATTACTAAAATTCAATTTCATGTCTCTGTTGGAACTAAACAACATTAAAAGAGGCATTCGGAAGAATCCATCTAGCACAACTAATTAGTTTTCAAAATAGCTTTTTAAAATCCACCTAATTTAAATTTCATCCATATCGGAGCCTTAAAAGCAACAATTTTGCCACTGAAATAAACAATGGCCAAAAGGCACACAACTATTTTTCCTGTGGTCTGAACAAGAAAAGGTAGGTGCTGTAAAAGAATGGCTTTTAGAAAGTTCACAGTCTCTTTCTGACATAAGTCATGAACTGCCGGTCAAAATAGTAAGACTATAATCCCTAACATTCATCTTTAAAGATGCCTTAATCTTATTCCTGTTCTGATCTTGGCAGTCTACTTACAAGGGACATGCCACAATACCACACACCAATATACACTTATTCTGAAAAAGAACAAATAGGTCAGAACAGGGAGGTTGTCTTTTTGCTTGCTTTTTGTATTGCTGTCTTCTTTAACATTAACTCTAATATTCCTCAAAGGAATAAGCTACATTTATTGTTACTGTTTCATCTGTCTACCTTATTGCAGTTTCATTTTTGTTTGAGCAATAATGAAGATCAAGAATAGAAACATATAAGCTACAATCTGCACACTATTTTCTTGACCTGTTTTGGTAAATTTCAGTGTGTACATGATTTAAATACAACAGAGATTCACTCACTGAGGAAGAACATGGTATCATACAAAAAAAGAGCTAAGTTATTTTACATCAAGAAGAAATAATTTTAATAAAAATAATTTTTAAACCAGCAAAAACTAAGGTGGCAAGAGGAAAAGCCATGGATCTAATACTATTTACAGGACAGAAATTACACCTCTTGGATCTAAGCCAATATCTTAATGGCAATGCAGTGACACGCCACACAAGCAAATTAAGTATTATCTTCATTCCCACATCTCTTACGCAGTATCCACATGCCCTCATTTAGGTCCCAGGAGCTTACAAGGTCCCTAATTCAGGTTCCAAGAGTAAAATTTCACCAAGAGAGAAAAACACCTCTCAAAACTGCAAAGAACAGATAACCTGCCTTGCCTTAGAGATAATTCTCCTTCTTTCTTCTGCTGGTAACATTACTACAGTATGCTTGTGAGAAGGAAAAGAAAAACACTTTATACTAAAAGAAAAGGATGACCATTAAGGAAGTTTAATTAAGGTGGCAGGTCAGTCTTTCTATAAATTAACTTTGAAAATATAATTAGCAAATTTGTATTTAGTCACATGTTGTCTAGTTGAAGATTTAATTGTTTGATGCTATCCTGACATCTTATTACTAAGAAATGCCCACATTCATACCCCAAGTATAACTTAGAAGCCGATTACTCCAGCTCATTGTAAAACAAGAATTCTACATTTTTGTTTAATAATGGGCTACTTTGGACTCGATTGTGGCAGCTTGCCCACTGTTAAGTTTGACTGGCAGAAGTAAGAACAAACTTTTGAGTTATTTTATAAAATGTGAATTACACAACCCCATTACTGTTACAGGGAACCATTAATGCTTGCCTATTTCCTTCCAACCCTAAACCAGCAACTTTATTTTGCCATTTCTCATAACGGGAACACACGTGCATTCTTGTCAGAAAGATGATCAAGGCTTTCTGGGGGAAAAACATCAGCATTTTATTCAGGAAACCACCTGTATTTTCTTCACTAAATAAAGTGAATGATACTTAAAGTAACAGCATACCATAGTGTAATTGTGAGCCACCTTGTGCAAGTCAGTGCAACCCTGCGCATCAGCGAAAGATCGGATTCCAAGGCAATTGGAGGGGTGAAGCTGCTTCATTAGGAATTTACAGCAGGCTTCTACAACCTGAGAGAGCTGAAGAAGACAAGCTGTAGACAACAGGCACTCAATGTTATCTTCTTTTAATTCAAGGCGACCTAGTAACATTAAAAAGATCACATGAGTTTGCCCTTATAATCTGTTGAATTCCCTAAAAACTCAGAGAAAACAGAATTATTTACAGATTATATGGCAGAATATAAAGCTCAGCAAACATCAGCCTCAGCAATAGATAGACAGTTTTTCAAAAATCAGTACCAGTAATGAACTAAGGAAAGGGAATTCTAGAAAAGTCCTTTTTTTTTTTTTTTTGGTCAGTCATGATACATTAAAAATACTCACCCGATTTGTTAACTAACTGGATATAGTATTATCAAAGAAACTATATCATACCAGGCTGCCTAAGGTAATGGCAATAATGATTTTTATTTATTTATTTATAATGAATTAATAATGCAAATAATAATTTCTAAAGATCATTTGAAATCTAGTAATGTAATATAATGCTCACAGGAAGACAATTCATTAGATAAAATTCCTATTTTCATTCTCTTTACCTGTATATGCATATTGAACCAGAGCCCACAATGCATTTGGCTCCACGCCTTCCATCTTGATTTCCTCCTGTCTTGCTTCCCTTACATCATTAGTGAACATTGCTGCAAAGTAGTCCGAAACAGAGGAGAGAACCAATCTGAGTACATCGTACAGGAGAAAAGGAGAGAGACAAAGAGGAAAAGAAAAAAAACTTATATCAATCTGATGTCTGTTGATTTATGATTCATTACTTTCCCCTTTGAAGAAACACTACTGAGAAAAGTATTTTGAAATTGACAAACTACTCCATGCTCTAGTTCCTCTTGATGAACAGTGCAGCACTATTACTGAATCTGCATTTACTACTCAAGTAAATTAACTACCTTTTCAAAGCTCAATGACTTTTAATAGCCAGCACAGAAACAACCTGCAAAGAACAAATGAATTTGCAATGGAATATAAATATACAGTATGTAAAAAAAGAAAATTGATTTCTCGAGGTCCCTTCCAGCCCCTAAGATTCTATGATTCTATGATTTATGTGTGTTTCTTTTTTAAACATGAAGTAATTACTTACGAGCCTTTTTCAAAGTGCTTTAATTTGCTTTTACTCTTGGGGCACACATTTGCATTAATTTACTAACACTGATAACAGAACTAGGCACAATAAATATGGAGGTGGCACAGGGTGATAATTTATGGATGTGTATTTAACCTTTTGTAAACAATTCTGAGTATTTTAAGATACTGAGGAAGTATGTCAGAGCACTACAGACATTTCTTGGGATTACTTGGGGTAAAACTGAGTGCATATAACAATGGCACTTCACAAAATGTGCAAGAATTTTGATGTCTCAGTATGTGTTCACAGGATTAGGGTGAAAGAGAAAGGAAATAATGTGGAGCAGGAATATTCAACCCATAGCTCTGTAATATGAAACCTACCATAACTATTCATGAGATCTGCTATCTCTTCCCTAAGAGACCTCCAGGAACAGCCTTGTGGTTTGGATCAGTTTTTATGATGCAGCAGTTCACTGTTGCCTTGCTCAGAGGGAATTAAAATATACACCTGCCTATGTACTGAGCTATACAAACAGCAAGTCCAAGAATCAAGCCCATTGCAAATACACAGTCCTTCTATATACATTCAAGGAATCTAACACTTCACAGAACGCCAGTTTATTCTGTGCTGAATCATGATATTGGCTTGTTGAGATGGCAGAGTCTAGGAACCACAAAACAGAGTAAAATCAATTGAAAAGGTGAACACCACTGGTCAGGAGTAAATCTAAACATATTGGGGATATAATGGGGAGGATTTGCAGATAAATACACAAAGTCATGAACTACAAAGAATTGTCTCTTAATTAACTGCAAAATAATAAATTGCTAACTTAAACTATATTCTTCTCGCTTTTTTTCTGACCATAGGCCTGCCAGACTGACAGTAGGGTAATATTTTTTCTTTCAGTTTCTGAGGCAACAGACTTGGTTTAAGAGTCTTAAGAGAAGATTAATATAACAACTTGTATGTTTCAGGTGAAGTTTTGTAATGAAAAATGAAGTGGTTTTTTTTTGGTTGGTTGGATTTTTTTGTTTGTTTTTTAAAAGAAAATATTGCTCTTGAAATATGAGGTTTATTCTGTGGTTGACTTGCTAAGAAAAATTAGAACATTCTGCTAAGGCAGCACCCAGGCATCATTTTGACATCAGGTTTAGTAACATCTGCAATTGAATAAAAATACTGCCTGCTAAAGTTCTGAAGAATTTTAGTGAAATTAGAAAATATATTCATGTAAGCATTGAGAGAGTGTTTCTGCAACTAGTTCTGATGCTAGAATGAGGTGACAAGATCAGATCTGTGTGTCCAAACTAGGGGTTCTAATTAGAAGGTAAGGAGTTCTGGTGGACAGATATGAATAACAAGTATCTCCACAGGTCCAATTCAGAATTAAAAGTAACAAAGCAAAACAAGCAACTTGAAATATTCAACTCTGGCAATACTGACTTGAACTTCTCCACGGAATACAGCCTGAAAAAGAAAGGTCTCTGTGATAGGAAACAGAACCTAAAACACAACCTTAACATGGTTTGGGGGTTGTTTTTATTTTCTTTTTTTCTTCCCTCAGCAATGCAAATGGTTTAGCTAGCAGCACTATCATTTAGAAAATGGTTGGACTATACATATCTTACTGAAAGCTGCTGAAAAAATGCTAAGTATTATCCTGAGGCTCCAGACAAATACCTTATACCAGCTGTTTGATAACAGCAAATTTCTCCCTGTAATTTCCAGTCTAAAAGTGCTCCAAAATAAACTATTAGAAATTTAAAATACAATCCATTTACTATTTATGCAAACTTCTGTTCAGATTCATGAGAAGGTATGCATGTTTCACAGCATTAAGTGCTTTCCAGAGAGTGACCTGCAGATGCCGAAACAGAATGTGTAGCCCAGGAGTAGATTAATACAAGTAATATACCAAAGCATAAATTATACTGGTAACAGTTTTATAATAATTTTAGCTAAGAAGTATGTTCACAATGAAAAGCCTTAGAACAGGTATTCACACTTTTAATTCAAATAAATTACAAAAACCAAACATTCTTTCAAAAAAAGGGGATTACAAGATACAGTGACAATGCATCAAGGTGACACTGAATTAGCATAAAACAAAATACAGGCAGATCTTCAGCCAATTGGACTTTCCTTGTCCTGTGTTTTTCCCAGTAGTCAATTAAAATCAATTACTACTTTACTCATGCCATTTGACACCCACTTGTTCATTGATCTTTCAGTCTCATAGCTAGCAACTAATTTTTCTTTCAACCTTTTTTTTTGATTGTTGGAAATTAAACTGCATTCCAACATACAGATTATACAACGTGAAGCACCTAATATGTTCACGAAGAATCCACGGAAGACTTTTCACATCTGTATTTGATAATTTTTCCAAAGAAGTTCTAAAAGAGCTAAATGAAATATATGATTTTTCAAAAGAAAATCTGTGAAATGACTATAAAAACTACACTTTATTTAACAAGGAGATTGTGAGTATGAGCTGTTACAGCTCTGTTAGTACATAACAAAGAGAATGTCTGTGTTATTTATTATAATAATTAAAATTAACACATTCATCCATATCAGGAGTTCACTGATACTACTGAGGTTACAAAATACAGCCTTTTCTCAGTTTAGAAATGGAAGAAAACTATGGTTTTTGTATTCTGAGTTTGTAGCCTTTTTTTTCTCTTAACAGTAATATTGCTTTCATCATTAGTCCACAAATCAGCATACATTGACATCAGAGAGGCAGTGCAAAAATAGAAACCCACCAAGAAAAAACCTTACTAAAGTTGGCATTGTATTGTTCAACTGTGGATATTGAACGTATTTACCTTTGCTCTCCTTCTTACCTAATTACCAGCTACCGCCAAATACTTTGCTCTTTGTAGTCACAAGAATTTGGCTACTGAATTATATACAGTAGGTTGGCTGCTCTTTTCCAGCGCACAGGAAAAATGTGGAGAAAAAGGAATACATGAATACCAGAATTTTTATCTGGGAGATTGTAAGATGTCTGAACATGTAATCTCTGTGGAAAAATGCTCTACAGCTATGAGTTAAATACTGACAAAATCTGAGTGTTTCAGTACATCTCCTGGTTCTCACAGGAAGTTCCAATGATACTGATGTCTTTAATTTCTGTGGTTTGTACTGATCCAAAAATAGAAACATTTACTGTGACGGCTTAACTTATTTTGAAGAGTCTTCTACTGAGTCAGTAAAATACATGTAAGCATAGTATGCTTTAATGCAATTTAACTTTTTGTTGGAATTGGCACAAGCTGCATCATTTAGACAGTTTTCTAGGTCTTCAAAGCAATTACTGCATAAAATGATGACAGCTGTCAAACCTGGCAATTTACAGACTAGTGTCTCCCAACCTGGTTCACCTGACAGAATAAAGTGAAGCTTCTTACTACCTTAGACATAAAAGGGACAACTCCCAGACAAGTCCTTGTGTGAAGCTGTGTGACAGCTGAAAATAGTCCTAGGAGACTCATTAATAGCATTCACCAAAGTTGTAAGGTGATACTGAATAGTTCATGCATCCTAGTATGAAGCACTTAATAAATAATACATGTAAGTAACAAAAATAATACGTGAAAGTAGTGCTGTCCCACACTATTAATAGATCCGTATTTATTTAAATTAAAGTTGTTGAAAAAAACAAGGAATACCTAAAAATACATGCAGTATGTTTATGTTAAAATTATTCCAAGTATAGGTCTCTTCCAGGGAAATCAAACCTTTAAAAATTTTTTTGCTGCTTCTGACACTAAAATTATTATTACAATAAAGCCTTTAGTAAAATTTTACAAAACAATCACAGATAGTAGTGATAGTATCTTTTTAACATAAAGCTATCACAGAACTGCTTTTTTATATACTCTGACTTTCTAAAAAGATGCTTTGTAGCTAAAACAAAAAAAAGCTGCAGTGAAGGATTTACAAACAAAAGCAATACAGACTGTCAAAGTATTATTAAGCCATATGGAAAAGAAGTACAAAGATAAATTAAGCCTTAAGATAAAAGATGTCTGCAAACCAGGCTTTGTGCTCTACCAAACAAGCTTCCTAACCCCTAAAGTACATAAGCTTCCATTTGCCTTCTTTCCTTCAGTCCCATGTCTTTTGTATCCATCTTTCAATGTCAATAGGAAGAAAGATAATCACAGAAAGATATGCCCAGATATTTAGATTGCTGGTGAAAGGATGCAGAGCAGGCTTTAGATCCCTTCTGGCCAGGAACTTACACAGACATCCCTTTTCTTTTATGAATATTCTGATCAGCAGGTTATTACAAAACAAAACAAACTTTTATTACAAGATATAGCAGTTACCTGAACATAATGAATAGGAATGTAAGAAATTACCTAGACATCTGCAATTGCAGTGCACACACAAAAAACACCTGATATAAAAACTTAAATTTAATTAGAAGCTTGTCAAAATTTCTGTAAGGAGCTGCAGGCTAAGGTAGTGGGACTATAACACACTTTTTCCATGTGAAGAACTGTTACCTTTCCGACTCATTTTCTGATCCCCTAAGTTCTTAGCTATAATTTCAGCTCAGCAGAAGATAAACAGTCTTAGAATCATAGAAACTGACATGAGAAAAATCATGACTACGTGATAGTCTTCGAGTAGTAGACTCATAGCCTGAATTCATTGACTAAATACAAACCATAATTTTGAAGTAATGTATTACCTGTTCTTATTACTATTGCAGACACCAAACTCACTGCTCTTTTCTCTAAAAACATGTATCATACACCTCAGAACATTCAAGTATCATCAAAAGTAGAAACTTAGAAATAAGAAAAAATACAGGAACTATTAAAAATATAAAGCTCAGAACAGAAAATCTGAATAATCTTCTCTCGTCATATGAGCATGATTAGCAAGAATAATGAAATATGTTCTTAGCAATTCTGTGTAGTCACATATTACAAAAATCCCTTCTATCTCTGTTAAGAAAAAAAAAGTTTAAAAAAGTGTCCAGTTTAAGTGAACTTGGTATTTTCCTATATACTTTGGAATGCCAAGCCATTAAGCTAATACTTATTTACTGCATCTTTTGTTGCTTTTTAAGTCTCAAGATAAAATAATGACTAGTGTTCTGAAATACACTCATTGCTGCAGCTTGCAGGCAACAATAAGTCATAACTTTGATGCAAACAGTAAAAAATCCTACAGAATTTTTTTCTTATAACATAGGCTACTACAAGTACATAAAACCCCTCTTCTTGCTGAATTTCTACCAAATTCTGAACTAAATTTAAGATTTACATCTTTAGCTTTCCCTCTATGGGAAAGTTCAGTTTACAGTCAGGTACTTCGGAGGTACTGAGATGAAAACTGTAGTTATTGCTATGTTTCTCTGTGAAAAAAAAAAACCAACAAAAACGAGTAAGAACTTACTATGCAAAAGGGAAAGCTTCTTTCTAAGTTGCTCCCACAATATAAAGTGAACTAAGGGCAATCATAAGCCTCCCATCTCCTGCTAAAAGGACAGGGTGCGCTTCTTTGGCCTTAACTTTCATGCATGTTTAAAACACAATGTACCAGCTACAGTAAGATGTTTCTCTTCCTAAGAAGAGAAGACCAGAACAAATAACAGGTGGTAGCATGTGCCTAGTGCACTACAGAAATAGATACAGTAGCAGAATCTAGAGAAGCAAAGTCAGTTCTCTAATTATATGAGAAACAGGTTCAAACCACATTAAAGAATTTCATAGCATGCTACTTTGTGCTTACCTTGTTGCAAAAAAAAAAACCAACAAAAACGAGTAAGAACTTACTATGCAAAAGGGAAAGCTTCTTTCTAAGTTGCTCCCACAATATAAAGTGAACTAAGGGCAATCATAAGCCTCCCATCTCCTGCTAAAAGGACAGGGTGCGCTTCTTTGGCCTTAACTTTCATGCATGTTTAAAACACAATGTACCAGCTACAGTAAGATGTTTCTCTTCCTAAGAAGAGAAGACCAGAACAAATAACAGGTGGTAGCATGTGCCTAGTGCACTACAGAAATAGATACAGTAGCAGAATCTAGAGAAGCAAAGTCAGTTCTCTAATTATATGAGAAACAGGTTCAAACCACATTAAAGAATTTCATAGCATGCTATCTTTGTGCTTACCTTGTTGCAAAAAAAATAAATAAAAATCTTCCAATCTTTACAAGATAGTTACGGCTGTTCTCTGTACTCTTTCTATACTTTTAGACTATGATATAAACCATCTTCTGGAACCGTATATTGCAAAGGTAATATCTTGGCTACATAAGGGAGAAAATTATTTCCTTTCTTATAATCACATTTTTTTCCTGTTTACAGCACTCCAAAGATCTTTGACTTCCAAATTACTTCAGCAGGTGCAAATCCACTAGAGGTGTGTGCATGCCCTGTACTCATCTGATTTGCTCCTTCCACAGGGACTAATTTGAATGAAGTGAAGATCAATCTTAAGCAACTCTGTAGCCACAGGGAAAGCCAAATTCTCTTGCTCATCCTATTGTCTCTCCAAAAAGTATTCATCACCATCCACTGCTAACTGGCTGTGTTTACAAAGGAATTCAGGTCAGGGTTTGGGTAGAGAGAAGGACCACCCATTTTAGTAGTAACTGCAGTATGATTTTGTGGAGAGTTGCCCGTCTTCTCCCCTCATATAAGACTAAATAAAGGTTTGTGACAGATTTGTGTAAATCAACTTGGAAAAATCAGGGATAATGGCTGTTTAAAAATGAAGTTTCATGAAGTGAAGTCTCTGAGAGCAATAGTAAGGTATGACTTAACTGGCTTCCTGCTCCTCAAGTCAGTTACAATCTGTATGCTATCATTCCTTCTGCTGTGTCAACACAACATGTGGATGGTACCTGAATAAAAGCACAGATCTGGCTTTTAAAGAAAAATACCAAACCCAAGCCAGCAACTTCTTCCCACCTTTTAATTTATATTATTATATTAATATTATTACAGTATCAAGCTATAGTTTCACTGTGGGGTAGGAATGAGAAATAGAAAATAGGAGTGCTTTGGGCTACTATTTGTGTTGTACAACTAATTTTTTGACACCACAGCTTAATTACATCGAGGTTCTTATTTGAACTATTAATACTGTGCATTAAATACTGTAACATGCTTTGGTCATTCACACCTTCTTTTCACAATCTTTTGGTATTGTCCTAGCTTTTAAGTGTCATAATGTATGATCTGCTAATTACACAGATGACACATAGAGGGCTAAATTAGATCAAACATTACCCTAACACTTACTGTCAGTGTTCAGCAGTCTACTATCAAAAGATTCTTCTCACTGTGGGAGCAAAAAACTTCACGCAGACAGAAGACTTATTGCTAATTATGACTCCAACAACTTCTTAGCAAAAGAAAAAATTAAATCAAAGAGAAATTTTCTGTCATTCTATGGTACAGAAACCACTACTAATAAAATTTTAAGGGCAAATTTGTGACTTTTGGGATTTTTATTTTGTTATGCAAATATCTTACTACGCTTGAAGACAAAAAGTAGAACGTGAAAACACCACAATTAGTTTTGACTCTGTGTTGCATACAACGGACAAATTAACTTTTAGCTTGCAAATAAATGCTAAAAACCAAGCAAGTTTAAAGTATTCTAAATTGTTCAAGATGTTCTACCCTTAAAAAAACCCCAAAACACAACACAGGACATACTTTGAAAGTGCATTTGTAAATTATAGTAAACTTACCTGTGAGCTGGAATTCTACGATCACCAGCAACTAACACCACATCACATAGCTGTTTGTGTCTAAGATAATTCTCCATTTTTTTAAAAGTTTGTTCAGCATGGCTGAGAGCCTGAAAAAATTCATCTGAGGTACAGGGCTCCATAGCTGGACAAGATGATAAGGTATGACTGCTGATGGAGGTTCTGCTGAAGACAATAACAGAAATCTTAGTTCACACAAGGTGCAGCAATTCTATCTAGAGATGATAAAATAAAAATCACATGTGATTAAAAAAATTAAGTACATATTTGTTTTAATATATATTCCCTTGCTATTTTATTTATCTTCATATTCATACTTTCTCCCCTACTCCTAACCTAAACCCTTGTGAAAAAGGTGTAATCACTTAATTGTGTCCATAGCATTGTCAGATGGTTAAGGCAAAGAGCCACTAAGAAACATCAATATACCACCACTCTTACTGCATGAAGCCTGATGTGTCTGAAATGAGCTCTAGCACAGTAGAAACCAACACAGAGGAAAAGCAAGGGTGGCTGGGGAGAAAAATTATTTCTGTCCATACAGACAGAGCTGCTTGGGAGAAAAGAGGAACAGAGAAAACATAAAAGGAATGTATGGGCCAGAATATAAAGGAGATGAATCCCAATTATGTACACTGAAGGAAGCACCTTCTTTTGTTCACAGTTCTTTGACTGCTACTTGTTTTTCCACAATGCAGGCAACTTTTACAAAACCCTGGACCTATCATAATATTTGGAAGGACATGAATTCACAAACACTGCATCCAGACGCCTGCTTTCACAAAGATGTCATGAACTCAGGCATCATGCTCAGGACTAAATTCACCACGAGATTCAGCTCAGTCCTTAACCCAGGATACTAATTCTAAGATTAAGCTCCTCAAAACAAAATGCTAACTTTTCAGTTTTGAGTTGGTTTCTTTTGGTCCAGATAGCTAAAAAGGCCAAGCAATTTTACCCTTAATTCAAACCTAAATCTAGTATTGGATCAGAAATTAGATACCTGCCTACATACTTCCCTTGGAGGACTTATCTTGCATGTGCTCTCTGAAGCTGTGGTTAGCCATTTATTTAAGCAGTGTCAACAAATTCTCCCCCCAATGAGTCACTTGTTCTGCTCCACCACTGGTCCTCTGACAAACAGAAACAGATACTCTTTGTGATAGCTTTGGAATGAATCAAGTGAAACATGGAACTACATAACCATAAAAATGTTACCATGTAACCATAAACACCCATTACATTGGCAAAACGGGATGGCATTCTCACAGTGATTGAGCAAGAAGCACTCAGAAAAAGCAACTCTTAAGTCAGCAACCTTGCAAAAGAACCAGAAGTAATACTGAAATGTCTTCCAGAATTCTTGGCCTACAACCCCTCCACCTAGAGAGAGGAAGACTGGGTATCTAACGGAGACCTGTGAATCCCGTGCTCAGACCAAACACCCAGCCATGAGGTCCTGCAGCTCTGAGTATCAAGGTGACTCTGCTCCTTTTGGATTTGGCTCTCAACTCAAAATTATCTGTAAGTACAGTATGAATTTCCCCACACATAGATTAGACCTTCGCACACCTTACACATACTAACTAAGAATATTATCTTAAAGCCTGAAGCTGCTGGCACATGAGATAAGCATATCAAAGAAACCTTTCTGCAGATGCCTTTAACATAGCATTTTTAAAACAATAAGTGGAAATAATATGAGTATCTTAGAATGTTAGATGGTAGGATTTCCTTTTTGTATTCTTAAATTTCAATCACACTTTTCTTGGTCTTTCTGTTCTACTCTGTTTATATGTCCAAAAGATCCTATCTAGCACCAAGCAATTTTTATGAAGTATGTTACAATTTGAGGATTATTGTAAAAATGTACATTAATGACAAGGTCTTTCCCATGCTAGCTACACATTTTACTACTCTAATGACAAACATTCACATACTAAAGATGTTAACTGTCTTCAACTTCTCTGTCTAATAAAGAATTTATGTAAGAGTATGCTTTTTTTGAAATAAAAATTATGCATAAGCCATACCATAAACCCATTCATTTTTAAAGGATTTTATTTCTTGAAGTAGGATGTTTGGCCTAGGGACCTCTGCCCAATGTAACAGTTCTCTGCAAAGCAATGAAGCAAATTAACTGGGCTAGTGAAGTAGTGATAAACAAGTTTTAAAAATAAAAGCATATATGGTGATGACAACTGGAGAGCAGAATTCACACCCCTGCTTCTGGTGTCATTTCAGTCCTCATTTTTGTATCTTAAACAAAGCCACAGCACAATTTTCAATATAAAATCAAAGCATAACCATAACATTTACAAAATTTCTTTCCTCTCACTTTTACTAAAATCTGTCTCTCAAAAAAGAAGCATCGGTGTTTTTAAAACTTTACGGAGAAGAACAATTTGTTCCTACTAACATGATTTGTTATTTTAATTATTTTAAAACATTTAAATTAATTTTAAAGGAGATTAATTTCATAGCAATTACACATATTAACTAACAACCTATGAATTCCTATAAGTATTAACCTTGGCTATAACAAAGGTTGCAAAACTTTCTTCAAGCATTTTAATTTTATGCATTTTAAATTATTATTTTAAAATAATTTATAGGAATGCATTGTTCAGGTTAAATGTCTCCACGTTTGTCTTTGAAACAAAACGAAAAAAACCCCACTTCATTAAGAAAAAAATAAAACACACATTTCAAACTTTTCATTTTGGGACAGAGGAACAAACCATGAAATTTGAAACTAATCTAATTATTTTTTTTCTGAAAAAAATTGTATAAAATTCAGTCCTAAAACTTATCTCTGAAAATTATGCGTAAATTAACTCATATTTAAATTTTGTCTACTATCGTGATCAGTTCACCTGGTTTAGCTGTAACCTCATTTGTTCTTCTGAAAAAGGTCAATTTGTCCACAAGACAATATGAAATCCTATGGATCTGCAAAAATGTAGTTTTACTGCAAGACAAGAGTAAAACAGTTGGATCAAGGGTATGTAGTAGAGTACCTTACATAAAAGTACCACTTTGCCTCTTCTAACGTTTTGCAGCAAGTAACAACTTCCTTCCTTGCATTAAAAATTCCCATTTCTTTTGACAGGAGCAACATGTTGAAGTGCAGCTGATTACTGGAGCCTTGACTGGACAAGGGAGTCAGGCAGCATTATGACAGGATTTTTATCTGCAAAATCTTGATGGAAAAAACCTCAAATACACTGCTACCACATCGGCTCAACTGGCTGGTTCACAGAATCAACAAATGAAGTCTGTTTTCCAAAAGATTTCCATGCTCTGTCTCCTTTTCCCACTCCATCCACCACCACACATCTTAGCTCTTCTCCTCTTCCCTCAATTCCCAAAGGCATTGCCTCACTAGGCACCAGACAGCAAATACCGTGACTAACGGGAAGCTGTGCTGTGCTGCCAGCTTTGCAGCAGATGAATCCTGCCTTTTTTCAGTGGAGACAATAAACTGGGTTTCTCTCCATTAACTAGCTGCCATTTGCAAGGAGTGACATTATCTTTGGGACTTCTGCCTACCCTCACATGAAGATGAAAATTGCTGATGGGTTTTAAAGCTACCAGGGAAATGGCAGAGGTGATGCAGAAGAACACAGCTGTATGAACTTGGCCCCGTTAGAAAACCAAACTAAAAGCAAATGCTCTATCTATGCTACTGAAATTTGCAGGCAGCACTATGCACCAACCCCAATGGCTTCCATAGATACACTGAAAACAGTGCAAACTGGGAACGCCATCAAGAATAACATGCATAGAATTGGCTTAAATTCTGTTTTACATGTGTTTCTCTAACACAAACTTGGTGTAGACGGAATCATTAGAAGTGGTAAACACTGGCAAAACCGTAGAGATAGGGAAAAATACACTTTTGTCCTCACTACTGCTTCCAGTGAGCACCACTTTGTTTCTCAGAAAATTAAGCAACTGACATAATCATTTAAATATGAATTAATGCATAAAAATATAACCTTTATAAACATGACATGTAAATAAACAGAAAATTAACAAACCAATATAGACATCTCAACACATACAGACACTAGAAGACTATCATACCATTTCAAAGAAAAAAGACTAAAATTACTAGTTTTATTCACACCTCAAAAAGGTTCAAAATAATAAAAGTTTAAAGATAAGTGATGAAAATGATTAAGTACATGCACTAAAATGGGTGTGACTGCCTTGTGCTTAGAGAATATAATAAAAGGAAGAAAAATAATGCATAGTACATCTGTCTATAAATCACATCTGTTAGATTCTTGCAATGTAAACCCAAGAATAACGTCAATGAAATAAAAGCCTATGTCTGATCAAAGCAGAACTCTGCAATCATAAATGAAGCACATGGAATTTACTCTAGTGAATCATCAATAAGCTGTAAGTTTCACTGCTGCTAAAAACCAGCAAAGGCATTTATACTCTTGCTAGAACAGACAAATCTCCAATAACTGTGCTTCCTAACTAAAGAAAAAAAAAAGTCCTACGCAGCAAAAAGGTAAGCCAATTGTCTACTTTGAGACAGGGCACTGCATTTGCTATACTGCACAGCAAACTCATGATCTCAAGGTATTTGCCCCAACCTGGGCAAGATAGCAGATGAGATGTATATGCACAACACAAGATTTATTGCAAACAGCAACAAAGTCTTAACGACCAAACCACCAAATAAAAACTCAACCAAATTGCATGGAACTTGGGATATTAGGATAGCGGGACAGAATGTTAAAGCAATAATGCAAAAAGGAAACTTAACAATAAAATGCACAACTAATAGTTAGTTGGCAGAGGTTAACCATTTAAATGCTAGCAACTTAATAATAGGCCTTACACTAGATCAAAAACAATTACTAATACATAGACAAAATAATAAAACAATAATTGCAATTATCTAAAAGGGATCCTAAGGTCTTAAAGTTCTAGAACTTAACAGTGAAAGATTTTTTAATATTTAAAACTGGTTAATAAAGACATATAGGGAGTTGATATGTCTGACCCTCTCTGGCCACAGCCAGGTGTCCCTTGTTTCATTTCTCAACTTTGAAAGAGTAATCACTCAAGCAGGGGTCCCCACTGGAGAGGAGAAGGTCCAGCACACCTCCTAAGGAAAGTGTACAGGAGTCTCTCCCAACTGAAGAAGGGACTAGGCTTTTATAGAATAAAGTGGATTGACTGCTGTCATTTAACTATTTAGCCATACCTTCAAAATTTCTCATTGGAGAATATAAGGAAAACAGTGGGAAAAGCCAAGAAGGCTCTTTTTTCACCAAGCAAACTCTTTTGTTTATCTGTTTGTTCTTACTTTATCTCTGTTTCAGGCCTGGTTGTGACTGGGCTGGGCTCTGTGTTCTTTGACACCAGCTGGTGTTAGGAACAACTTGGCCTCTGTTTGTACCTTTCAAGGTTGCTACCAGCTCAGAGTTTGCTAGGCCCTTTCCTTTTTCATGAGAACCTTTCCACTCCAGGCTCATGGCTGCAAAACTGAGAGACAGAGCAACTGAAACAAAGGGAAACTGAGATGGAGCGTCCTGCTACAGTATTTTTTTGTAATA
Source organism: Chaetura pelagica (assembly GCF_000747805.2). NCBI lineage: Eukaryota > Metazoa > Chordata > Aves > Apodiformes > Apodidae > Chaetura > Chaetura pelagica. Next base: position 3,645,697 of record NW_009970716.1, read on the forward strand.
ATATAATTAGACAAGCTGCTGCAATTTCAAGTAATCTTTAGGCAAGGGCAGTCAATTGTTTAGGACATACACATTAGAGAAATTGTTTAGGTCATACACATTAGAGAAGACAGAGTATGTCTCCCCTTGGACAAATTAGCATACATGCTAGGATACACCTTTTGCATTTTAAACAGATCTTAATTTGGCAAGTTTCTTGCTGCACTAAGATGGTTTCCTGCATTGCAGTTTTACATACATTTAAAAATAGTTTAAAATATTATTGAACAATTTGGTTGTTTACACTGCTGTCTTCAAGCTAGCTGACAATTTATTGCATACAGAAACCAGAACACAATTTACTAAAATAATAATATGCCAGCTTCCATGATTTTACATTATGCTGTGTATGGAGTAAAATATTTCCTTCTTCAAAGTCAGTAAGGCAAGAACCTTAGCTGCAGAGAATGGAGTTTGTTGAAAAGAAGAATGCTGAAAGGATTCTTGGAAAAAGCAAGCAATGGTTAAAAATCAAGACACTCTTCCAAAAGCTGGGAAGAGCATAAGTAAAAGAAAGAAGCCACAGATGGTAACACCAAAGACTGCCAAAAATCCATGGTGTATTGTAATTCAGGATAAGAAAAGACAATGGAAAGATGACAGAAGTGACCCTGGAAAGATGTGAAGAATATGACAGGGAGGTCTCATAGCTCTCTACAACTGCCTTGTAGAGAATAAAACTGCTAGTAACTGCTTGTTACTAGGGAGGAAGATCAAGAGGAAATGGCCTCAAGCTGTGCCAGGGGAGGTTTAGATCAGATATTAGAAGAAACTTAATCACTGAAAGGGTAATTAAACACTGGAAGGGGCTGCCCAGGGAGGTGGCTGAATCACCATCCTTGGAGGTACTTAAAAGACGTGTAGATCTGATGCTTAGGAATACAGTTTAGATCTAGACTCAGAAGAGTTAGGTTTAATGATTGGACTCAAAGGTCTTTTCCTACTAGAATTATTCTGTGATTCTGTAATTTTAGCAGTAGTATGGAAGAAGCTATAAGGTCCAAGATTTTCCCGTGTAAACCAACTTGTCTTTCAACAACAAAGTTTCTTATTTTTGTCTGATTCATGCATGTATCTAGCAAAAAAATTGCTCTTTTTATAGTTATTCATTTAATTTCAAGTATTATGCTACTATCATGCCACAATTAAGGAATCTACAAACTGTCCTTACTTGACAGTTTGCATTATTTTGTGATAGGAGATATATAGAAATACACAGCACAAATAGGGGGTCTGAAAGGTTTCTGTAGATTGAAAACTGGGTTGGGGGAGAAGGGGCAGGGCAGACTTCAATTGGAAGTTACAAAGTACTAACTCCAAGCCTGTTCATACAGAGCAATATTGCAGACCAGCTCCCACCCAGTACATCCAGACCTCGTCTTAAAATCCATTACAGACATCTTACTAAGCTGTTAAGGTTAGGACACCACTGATGAATTCTTAAATGTTGCTTATATTTTATGTTAAAATATAAATATACATTTTCTATTATATTTTAATACATCTCAATACTTAACTCTACAGTAAAGTAATTCCAATATTTTAATGCATGTGTGGGTGAACTGAACCAGATGCAATTCTCAGCATACTAGGAATGCTCTAGGTATTTTTGGCTGGATATCCACTGTACCGTTAAGGTCTGTGGACTGCTGCTAAGGCACTTATAAAAAGTTAAGAAAAACAAATCTATTGCTAATGGGCTTAAATCTGCCTTACAAGAGTCTGCACAGCTACTGGAAAATTTTAAAAAGTGTACAAATCCAAAACAAAGACCATTGCCTCAGGAATGTAGAAGAGTTAACAAACAGTAGCAAGAGAGGAAATCTAGGAGACAAAATAAGCAAAAAAATTCAAAACTCACTGGCCCAGTAAACAATAATTCAAGCTAATACACGTAGGAGTATGATGTGAACAGCATTACAGCTGGATTAGCTCTGATCCCTGAATCTGAATTATCTGTTTGCATCTCAGAGGCAGGCTTTGTCAAAGATCTGCTACCGAACTTGGAATTTGCTTATCCTTGCCATAGGAAGGTCTGTGCTAATAACAAATTCCTTCTTCAGTAGCTCTCCTCTAAATGAATCACATAATGATTTAAAGCTTTCATAATGACAAAGACCTGGTCTAAATGCTTGTCTACCTGTTCTATATGACATAGCAAAAAGGAAGGATGATGGATACACACAAAGCAGTAAAGGGGCTTCTGTCACTGTATGCTTTTATGACTTGTAACTGGGCATTAAGTTATGGAGTTACCTCTTTGCTCCTCTATAGCTTCTACAAAAGGTTGTAAAGAAGGATTATTTTAATATATACAATTTGTTCCTAGCAGAGGCAATAAAGTTTTCATATGGAAAAAAAAAGCCCTTTGCAAACCACACAATGGTGCTGGTGGTGTTGGGTTTTTTTTCCCTCTCAAGTCCATACACAAGCATTTGTATTTTAGACTACTAAAAAAGACCATTTTAAGTCAGTTCTTAGTATCAGAAAAATTCCAGCTGTTGGGCAGACTATGTAAGTCTGGCTAATAGCTTATACATTCTTAACAAAGGGAGTGAACAAAACATTATTTAAGTTCAGTCTCCCCATGAGACTAGAGATACAGATAACAATACAAAGCAAGTTCTGGTATTGATATCAGTTATATATTCAAATGTAGATTCAAATCCTATGTGCATTTTCTGTAGTATACAACTCTGCCCGCAAAAAAACCAAACAAATCCAACAACAAAAAACACAACCCCAATGCTATATAGACTTCTTATATCCCCTAAGTAAGTATCTGTGGTTCTCCAGTTCTACAAAGTAAAAAATTAGGTTTGTCATATTTAAATTTTTCTCCTACGATTAAGAAGAAATTGTAGCAATTTCAATCTACACATTTATCTCTTAAAATAACATGTTTTTTCTACACTGAGTACCTCGCTATGGTGAGAATATCCCATTTGGGGTAATTCTGTACATAAAAATTTCACATCACAAGTAGATGTTGCTGAAATAGAAAGTGATGTTACACCTATATAATATATTACCCAACGGCACAGCTATTTAAAAATTCATACCTGATTTATCACTTAAAATAGGACCTCTTCAGAGATAATTATTTATAGCTGTATAGCTGTTGCAAGCACAAGACTGCTGCTATGAAGAGTCAGAATGCAGGATTTCCTTTCCCTGTAATTCTAGTACTTTTGCCATTCAGTGATAAAAGCAAAGACACTGTGTTGACTCCTAAGCATTTTTACCCTCCCTCCTTTCCTTGAATCTTTAAAGGTTACATAAACCATAAATAGTTAGGTGTTTATGTTATGGACTACTTTGCCCTTGCACTAAATGAATTCCTCTCCTAGGGAATGCAAAACACAAACTACTAAACTAGATTGATCTGTTCTTAATAGGTTTTATTTAACAGTGTATGCTTTCAGTCACACACTCTGAAATGCTGCATCATGGCAAAGTTATCTTAAAAACAAGAAAGCAAACATCATAAAATTGACTTGAAATGGCAAGCTAACTATTATGCACTATGCACACTACAAGTCACAAAAAAGATTTTCAGTGAAGAATGGCCAACTTATACAATAAAACAAAATAAAATAATTAAATTGATGTTTAACAAGAAAGATTATTAATCTGCCTAATTTACAACTGGTAAATACCTTTAATTTAAGAACAAATTTTGCAGTTCCATCTTTAGTAACAATATATGAAAGAAGAACACCAAAACATCTTTATACACACAGTAACTTTTTTTCTTTTTAAGCTAGATACACAGCTTAAGATACCTGGACAGACAACTGCAATCACTTTAGAGCACAAATTGGTTGGCTTTCAATTTTTTTTTCCTTCCAGTTGCATATTCACAAGAAAAAAAAAAATAAAATCTTTGTTTTACAGTTCAGTATTTTGTACCATTCATCTCTCTCACCTATAGAAATACGTGGAAATGTCAGGTAACAGTTACAAGAAGCTTACATTTTTATAGTTTTCTCCTAACTGGCATGGGATTAACTCTCAGCATAACTAAACAATCAGTGTTGCTTCAAAATAATTTAGAAAGTATCCTGTAACATCACCAGGTAACAGACAGTACCTAGTTCAAAGCAGCATGTGCTTGGTATACTGTTTAAAACAAGTACATCCACGTTTGTCTTTATTTATCCACACTGACTAAAGCTGCCTTTTAAAAGGTCCTAAATAAACATTCAGAACCCTGATTATAAAACATTTCCTGTTTCTGATGCACAGCAGCTGCTACATTTCTAAAGCATTTTAAGATAGAATAAAGGCTAGTCTATATATGCATGCTACATGTAAATGTGAAACACAACACATTTCTCACAATAGGAAAGTAATAATTAACCTGCACGAACTGCTGTCTGATTCATTTTCTTCTTCACTTGCTCTGTCATCTGTTTGTTGTCTGTCAAGCCAACGTGCACCTCCACAGTCTTCTGCTGCAAATTCAAATGTAGGGATTTCTGAGGTGGATGCCATTGGCCAAGGATGAAAATTCTGCAAATCCTGTTGGCTGGACCTTCTGTAACCAACTGATGTTAAAGGTAGGTTACCTGAATTTAAAAACTTTGTGCCAGCAGTTGTTACATTTTGTCCTCTATTCCAGAAGTCTCCCTGGTGGTTTTCAATTGCAGAATTAGGGGCTGGTGCCTGATGACCAAACCACTTCCATCGGATTTTTAAAATCTGCTTCACATCAAACTCTTTACGAGAGCCAGACATCCTTAGTGAAAGCCAGTGATCGTCTAGGCAACGGCGTACGAAGCAGCACACATAAAAGAAGATTTGTGCACCCAACCAAGACAAGTGAAACACGCTCTGCCTGTCTGTGGCAAGCAGATTTTCTACTGGAGGGTAGAAAGCATGGCAATCATATTAAAAAGGCTTCTTTAACGGTATGTCATTTGAATATAAACAAAAGGCAACAGAGGTGAAAAATCCGGAGATAAAAAGGAGAAACAATCACCTTAATCGGGAAAAACCCTGATTAGTTTACCCTAAAAGCTCCAAGGCTGTTTTCTGTTGCTTTTCTCTGACCATTAGCTCTCAAAAACACCAAACAGTATTCATTAAAGCCCTTTCAAGAGCTGAAAACCACCCCCTTTTCTTAAACCACAAATGACAACAGTAATTCCTGTACTGCATCTTAGAATCTCTGCTTCTTATTAACTCTTGCTACTACAGAGGGAAAAAAAAACAAAACACAGCAAAAAGCAAATTAAAATCTTCCTGCACTGCTGAATAAGAAATTTACAGAAAAGACTTAAAAATCAATCCAAAGATAACTGATTATTCTGGGAAGAAACTGAACTGTAAATAATTCTTTTTCCCATTACAGGACATGCACCAACTTAAAAGGACAACAACAGCTTGGAAGGCTCAAGGGACTAGTACTGAGTTATAAAGCCTTTCATCTTTATATGCTTTGATTCAAATCTAGGTCTGCAGTAACTGAAAATTTCTATTTGAAATGAGCTAATGATATCCATTCACTTACACATCACTAAAAGTTAAAGAAGAAGAAGTTAACTAGTCAATATCCACGACACCAGAAATACCCCCTGCAAAATAGACAACAAAAGATGACTTTTCAAAAGGCTTCTTTCTAATCATAAATCATCAGCTGCTCCAGAGCAGGTTAAAAGTACCATGACCGAAGTGTGAAAAGGAAAGATGCATACTTTTGAGACAGAATTCCCTCTAGATAGGTAATTTATGTAATGTATTAAAAAAGCCAACAAAAGTTTTCACTTGAATGAGGAAGAGAAAGCCAAAAGGATAAAACACACAATGACAAATTTACATTTCCTATGAAAAACAGCCTATTGGCTCTATGACATATGGAGCTAGTTAGGTATAAAATGCTGAAACTAATTCCAATCACATGCAACTAGTAATAACAATTTTAGAACAACACAGAGGCCCTGGATTTTATCACTCCTTGATAAACAGATCTACATTTTCAGTCTTTACAGTTCTGTTCAGCTCTCCAGGATAAATATGCAACAAATATATAAGAAGTGCTTATTTTCTACCTACAGTTTTCATCAAAAGTGAAAGTCACTATCTCTCAGATAAACATTATGAGCTACAATGCATGTGATTTTGGAATTAGAATACCTACAGTGTTCTTTAAAAAGGTTATATGCAGAGTCTGCGTGAAAATGTAAACAGTGCCCTATTTTACCTCCCCAAAAATGCTCCATTTCATACTCAATGCCAGGAGTAAATAATGCTATTTTCCTGAGAACCACAATGCCAAAAGGGCTAGTTTTAACCTAAAAAGCTTACCCATCACTGCTCAGAACACCAGCAAAGCTCATTTCTATAGAAACAGCATTCCAGCTGTTCTCTACAGATATGCTGCATTTCAGAATGTGTACCTTGCCAGCATCCTGGCCTATCAGAAGCTATATACCAAAGCCTTTTGCAGCATGTCCAGGAAACAGCTGAAGATACCAGGGAGGTGAGATGGTAAAACAGATAAATAGCCAACTGTTACCATCTTTGCTGGGGATTACATTTTAAGACAGACAAACAGGGAAATACTTAAGAAGGATAATGACTGAATATATTGGCATAAAAGTTTAACCAAAATGATATGACATGTAGAGCCTACTCACCCTGTACACATTCACCTAATTGTTTAAAGCTTAACTGTAGTATTCATCATTTGTCTAACTGCAAGCTGGGTGAAACTACAATACAGCTTCAGAAGTAGTAACAAAATGGCATATTTTTATTTATCCTCTCATTATATTTCATTTTAGTGTCAGGTGTTCATCAAGGGTGGAGAAGCAGGACAGGCAACTGCCATATTTGTTAACATTCATCACAGCAGTAGTGCTTTAATTATCCACCTAACGATTAAAAGTAAGCTTTAAATACTTTTATTTCTGTTGGTATGGTAAATCCATTATACATACAGACTGACCTGGATTCTCTTTCTTGTGTAACTGACTCATTTAAAATTCAAACTGTCCCCATACAAGCCTACTAAGACAAAGGCAGATTTGCTGATTCTAGTATTTTTTCAGCATTTTCTCTTGACTTACTGGGAAACACAGCCTAATTACTACTTTTCTTCAGCTGTGAAGCTAAGGGCTCGAACAGAGATTATAAAACAAAATGTGCTGTAGTTTTATGAGACCAAAACACAAAACTGTTTGGTTTCTTTCATTTTTTTAGATTATACAAGCTCTTGCTTCTCTATACACTCTTCCAAATTACAGTTCTACAACAGACTGCACAAATATCTAAAATATTTAACTGTTTCATATAAATTAGATACAAGTTTGTATTACAAATGACAGGATGAGACAAGTGTCACTTAATTCCCCAGTTCAAATTGAAAACATTGCTTGGAAATAACTGAAGGCCTCTTTTTTTGTTCCAGACAATTTTTATGACTATGAATGTGATAGCTTTTATCAGGTGCCCTGCTGGGAGTTAACAGATTTTTTAGTAGATCTCAAATGATGAACTGTTAGAACTTCCACTTACTACAACCAAACCTCATCTTTGACATCTTGACTGGCAATTGGTGCTCACAAATCCAACTGCTCACCCCTAGTATATGGCCTCCCATCATACAACTTTCTAATGCACTAACACATTTCTGAGAAACCTGTTAACAAGATCAGCTGAATGGTACTATCTTAGTCAAACACATCACATACAGACTTTGCAAGTATTCTGAAATATTTTCATTTACTAAGGCAAAAGTTTTCATGTAATTAATTAATAATAAAAATAAATAATAATTAAAAAGAGTGCTTATATAATTTTTCCTGACCTTTGACATTGCTGCACTTGAATAATCACTTTCTATTTTGTGGTGAATCTTAGCAATTTAAGTAGAGGTACACTGTCCTCCTTAGGAACATAATTCTGTTCACATTAAGGAGGTTGTGTAAGCTTACTGTGACGACAATTTTGAGAATTCCAGTCTTGACAGATCAGATTGATAATACTATCATGGAGCATCTGAGCATTTTAAGTATGTAACTTCTTTCATAGGAGTAGCTCCACAAAGTAATTAATTCCTGCAGTTAGCAGTCGGAGACAGTTTCTCAGGTTCTGCCTTGTGAATAAAAGAAAAACATTTAAATGCATATATCTTTTAAATCTGCAACTGTGCAAAAGATAACATCAAGAACATAGCATGACAGCTTTGTAAATCAATCTTTTCAAGATCTTCAGAACAAATTATCTTCACAGAAACATATTTTTTGCTAGCCAAAAACTTCACTACATTGACATTATTTTATATTGAATATATGTTTACTCCTACAAGTGTTAAAGGAAGATTGCAACCTAGCATAACTAATTAAAATTTTAGACAACATTTTAAATCTTAATATGCTTCTCCTGTATATACACTCTAAATATTATTCAGTACATAATTTGGAATTTTTGAAAAATTATTATTTAAATAATCAGGTCTAAGCACTTTTACTCATTATGACTTTTCCTTTTTCACTAAGAAGTCAAGTGTAATTTTCAAATGAGCAAATATGTTTTTTGAGGCACTTTTAAGATTTTTGTCTCAACACCACTTTTCATGGTAATATTTTTCCTACCGCTGCCATGTTTTGCCTTCAAAAAACTATTACCACTCAACTTCAGGGCAACTCAGATTCAGCATTTTCAGGGTGTTTCATCAGTCAAATGGATTTAAAATTATCCATTTTAAAAATTAAGATTAGGTCATAAAGGCTCAGCTAGTCCTTTGAAGATATTAATGATCCTTTTAAGTGCCAGTTAAGAATGAAAATGTCAAAATAATGAAAGTATTTGTTTTGAATGCAAGAGTTGTTTCTCTTTTGAAAAAATACTGCTTGGCAAAAGCATTAAATATGAAAAGATGTATTTTAGACATGATTAGACTCATTAAGATGTGATAAAGTAACATAGTGCCAACGTTTAGAGATTCCAGATCTCTATTCTAAAGCATAAGAAAGGTTCATTGACTGTAAGATGTTCATCAATTAATCAAAAGCATACTTACTGCAAAAAAAGGCATTCAAAATTTAACACTTCTTAAAAAGGGATTTTTAAACTTTAAAATATGAATATGAGGGATTGAAGTAACTATTCAAAGAAAATGGCTATAGACAACCCCCAAACTGCAACTCTGCTTATACCTATGCTTATGTTAAAATACATCTTAAATGTTTACTTTCTTTTTTCCTCCCTAGACTTGTGTTCTAGCCCCCAAATTACAGCAGTAGCTCAACAGACACTTCAGGAAGATAGCTATGTCCATGTACTGATTCTATGAAACAATAAACACTTAATATCCCTAAGTTCTTCATAAGTATGAATACTTCTGGCTCATGGTTACGTGAAAAGTCCTTTGCAGCAGCAAAAGCATGGTTCATCCAGAAGAAAGAGGAAAACACCCTACAGTTACTGACTGTATGTACCTAAATTCATTGTTCTAACTGGCAGAAATGAGCTGCAACCAAACTATTTGCACCACATCAAAACTTTCTGCCACTTTACATTACAGATCTCCCTTGAGAGGTGCAAGTCATATGTTTAGAAACACTCATTTTAAAGCACTCAGCTTAACAGTTGCAGGAGACCTGTACAGAGCTGCATATTTTGTTCAGATAAAGGAGAAGGGGAAGGGAGCAAGATTTCCATAGGTAACAGAAGACTTCACTGTCAGATCTTAGATATTTTTTTGGTAACTCAAACATCGTACTGGTTCACAAAGAGCAACAGTTGTGGCATTTACATTTCTTAAACACTAAAACATTAACATTGATTTTTGTTTATGTAAGTAATACCCAAGCATTACCAAGAACTGTACCACCTACAAGTAAAACTGTAATGCAAGGCTATTCACAGAATGATAAAATGGTTTGAGTTGGAAGGGACCTTAGAGATCATCTAGTTCCAACCCCCCTGCATGGGCAGGGACACCTCCCACTAGACTAGGTTCTTCAGGGCCCCATCCAACCTGGTCTTGAACACTTTGAGGGACAGGGCTTCCACAGCTTCCCTAGGCAACGTGTTCCAGTGTCTCACCACCCTCATACTAAAGAATTTCTTCCTGATGTCTAACGTAAATCTTCCCTCTTCCAGTTTTGATCCATTACCCCTTGTCCTCTGCCTCCAAGCCCTTGTAAAAAGTCCCTTCCCAGCTTTCCTGTAGGCCCCTTTCAAGTACTGGAAGGCCACTATAAGGTTGCCCTGGAGCCTTCTCTTCTCCAGGCTGAACAGGCCTAACTCTTTCAGCCTGTCATCATAGGAGAGGTGCTTCAGCCTCAGATCATCTTCATGGCCCTTCTCAGGACTTTCTCCATGAGCTCCATGTCCTTCTTATGTTGGGGGCTCCAACTTATTTCTAAGTACACAGTGCAGTTAATCCCCTGAAGCTTATTCACCCTCAAAAAGTTAACAGTCCAAGTCCATCAGGTCAGCTGCATTTTTTCAATTAGAATTCATTTAAATACAAAATGGACAACACAGTGAAAGGCCAATACCCTAAATCACTAAACCGGTTTGCTGTACCAACAGGTTCAAGTAGCCACACAAATGTTAAGACAAGCAAAAGGTTCCCAGTTCATACACTCATATACAGGAATACTGATACCACCAATTCTAATGAAGACAAGGGAAACTCAATCTAGAGACAGTAATACTCTAGCACAGATAAGGTCCTCTAGAAATGTCACTGTTAAGAAAGAGTGGTAACAAAACCACTATTGTCCAGATACTTAAAGAGGTCCTGTGAAAAGGAAAGTCATTTTTTAGAACCTGTTTAGAAAGGTATTGTCTAATAAAGCTGCAAAAGGCCATATATCACAGATTGAAGGATCATGGCAAATCCAAACAAAACAACATGGATACAGTTTCCTTTTATGAAGATAAGATAAACACAGCCAAGGTCACCTTTATAGAAAAATTTGCAGGCAAACTGAAGAAGGCATGTTTACATTTTCCCAAGAAAGCAGCAGCTTCAATTCACCACAAAGCATTCAGTTTTCAAAAAAAACCCACAACAACCCACAGAAAATCAGTATAGAACAACACTAACAACATCGTCAACAGCAGAGTTGACGTTTGTTTAATAAAAAATTACAGGTACTCACAGTTCTACATGGTGCCCCCTACAGAAAACCACTAGATTATGAGACCATAAAAGAACAGTGAAGAAGCAGATTTGCAAGTGATTATGTAATACAAGATAGTGCTCCATGCCAGACCACACAAACTTCCAAGAGAAATACATAGAGGTCTGTAGGCGAAAAGTTTACACTCTATTGAATAATGTCAAGCAATGCAATGCCTCAGCTACTGAAGCAAAGTATTTCAAGATAGAGACTTGACTATTCTAAGTGAATGATTTAACACCAAAAGGCACCTCAAGAGACTCATTATTTACCTGTCAGTGAGGACCTGTGTTTAATTAAATGTCCTCCCTGCCCCCACAATGAGCCTTTCAGCTGCATAAGGGATAATATATGCAGATATAATATTTTATTACAGATTTATGAAACTAATTGTGTGACCTCATCTGGAACTCCTTGTGTGCAATTGATCATTGAAACTCAAAAATAGTGTTGCAGAAAACAGGGTTCACAGAAAGCCAACAAATATGACCAAAGTATAAAACTAACAATCACTATGCTTGAAGGCAGAATGCTTATAAAAATTCTATCAATGCTTTTAAGTATTAAAGTACTGTTTGAGAATTGTATTGATGTCTCATCAATATGAAAAACAGAACTTTTATTTAGTTTTAAGAATTAACGTTACAAGACATACACTTATGACATTTTAGCAACTGAACTGTGCATAATATAGATGTCACACCAAACTTCTCACAAAAATCCTTGCAATAAAAAGAATGCTATGCCTGTAAGGCCATCTGGAGTTGAATTTCACAGTGGATGTCAAAGGCAACACAAACGACTTCTATACATACACAGGTGACAAAAGGAAGACAAAGGGAAATGTGGGTCTGCTGGGTGACACACAGGGTCCAGGTGACACAGGACATGGAAAAGGCTGCAGTTTCAAACTGAAAGAGGGTAGATGTAGATTAGACATTAGGAAGAAATTCTTTACACTAAGGGTGTTGAGACACTGAACCAGGTTGCCCAGAGCAGTTGTGGATGCCCACTCCCTGGAAGTGCCTCAGCCCAGGTTCGACTTGGCTTTGAGCGACCTGGTCTAGTGAAAGGTGTCCCTGCCCACGGCAGAGATCTTTAGGGCCCTTTCCAGTCCAAATCACTCTATGATTTGGGTAAGCTCAAAATTAGACAGATAAAAAAGAAAACATTTTGGTTTGTTGTTATGATCCTTACAATTACAGAAGATGACTGGCAACTGCCAAGAATGGTAACTAGATGTACAGGAGGTGAGGAGTTAAATGCATCAGTTCTATGCAACTGAATGAAAACGTTGCTCCATAACAGGTTATTCTCATCCCCCAGCTAAAGAAAATATTTCTTTTATCTTTTATACATACAAACAAAAATAATAAGTGCTTTACTTTTTAAAGCCACATTTTAGAAGCATTTTGTTAGAGCATTATCAAAAGAATACTGTACATGTACATACTCTCCTCCCTTTAGTATGCTATTAAGATGTTCTATGCCAACTCTAAATATATATTATTTACTTTAACACAACAGCACAGTACAGAATAGCATTTCTCCAACTCAGCTTGTCAGTGACGATTGCTCCTTATACACTTCATTAAACACAGATGAAGCAGTAACTATGCAAGAAATGCCACACAAAGAAATTATTTCATTTTTTTTTCAAAATACACTTATAAAAGTAAAGATTTTTAAAAGAGCATTTAAGTGCTCATATTCCAATTGTGGAGTTGCAAGATGAATCATCACCAATCAGTACTAAAAATTCTATTTATAATTAGACTGACTAGTAGCTAACAGATATACATTATTAGAAAGTATTATCTTGTAGCACCAAATCCCCAACTCTTTCATCTTATTTCTCCTTAGCAAGTGACATTTACAGCAGTAACTGTACTTCTGAAATCAAGTACTGAAATGAGAGATCAATACCTGAGAGGCATATTTATAATCAAACGTCCCAGAGATGTTTAGATAAATATATTTGTTTATAAATAGAAAAGAAAATGCCTTGTATTGCTTGCTTTAATTGCAAGCATTGTATCCTGACGATAGGTTTTTCATGTTACAATAAGCTTTGCAAAGTTGTAAAAGCAACAAGATTAAATTAGAGCTGTTAATTAAAGGCTTCAATTGATTCTACCAGTGATTTGGCTCAAGGAAGTATTATTAGGGAAAAAAAAACATGCAGAACCAATCAGAGTACATTTAATTACACCCTTCACTCAAAACCAGCCCTCTGCCTTGAGTTAATGTTGCTTAAAACAGCACGTATCTGAAGGACATCAGAAAAAATAGCCTTTAATTCTGTATTTGGATAGTATTAAATCTCAGATTAAACTATGTATCAAGTCACCATGTATTCCTAAACATAACAAGAAAACTGGCTTCTTAGGTTCTCCCTTCTGTCTCTGCTGTTTCATGCAAAAGTTATTTCAGGTTCCCCACTATTATTTATTTTACAAGCTCTTCTAACAATAACTCCAGTTCTCCTGCATACTTCATTTCACAGTCTCCCTCACCCACATTCATGCATATCCCTCTCTACTAAGTACTAGGACAAGCAAGACAAGCAAATCCTTTGTTGTGTTCAGACCCAGAAGCAGACAGGCTCATCAGCTGGCAGGTCAAGTAATATTATGGATTTGGCCTTCCCTGCCTACCTATATTTTCAAAATTTTTCAGGAATTTAAACACAATAAGGGCTTCACTCTGTCAGAGCTTGACTGAAATAGGCAACTAGACAGAAATGTTACTAGGGAGGAACTGATAAACCAAAAGACAAAAGCCAACTTGCCCGGGGAACTTAAGAGACTCACAAGCTGCAGATGTGCTGCATCTGAGGATGCACAACTGCCTTAGCTTCAGTGGCTTCATATCACTAAGGCCAGCATTTAGAAACAAAGTAGAACAGAAATCATTGCAGTATCTGATTGTTCAAACACAACCATCAGCTCCTAACCTTCCACAATGGTGTAAAACTGAAATGATGTTGAAAAAGAAGGCAACAATGGTAAAAATCTAGATGATCTATTAAACCTTTAAATCATTAAATGACTCACAGATTTAACCGTTCAGGTATGCTAAGAGGCACACAAATCCCCATCTTAGCTGCTATGTTTCTTGCTGAATAGCTTGCCAAGCCTTATAAAGTTATGATAGCATTTTCCTAATGTTTAAATTATAGTTCGAATGCACAATCTTGTGATTACATTTACATCCACAATACTATTTATCTTACTGCATGTAAAAAACAAGATTTAAACTTTGATTTTATCTTTGGCAAGGACCAAGGGATAATTTAATATACAAAAGTATTTTTTTTTTAATATAAGAATATATTTTAAATATCAACTAGACAAATCTACCAGATATGGATATAATGAATCATCATTGTAGAACACTGTACTTATCTGGAAGGCAACTGTCAGGCTATTTGTTTAAAAGTCAACATAAAATGGCTACCCTGGTAACAAGTGAGAACTTGACTGCAAACAATCCAATCACTGAAGCCTCTGACAAAAACCTCATCTTCTTGTGAGCCTCTCCCTTCTCCCCACCACATACACAATACTTGTAAACATTAAATCAATTTGGTAATTCAGCCATGTTACTATTTGTATTCTTTACAGTTCAGGTTAGTAAACCTCTTTGGGCTTGATTCTTGTTTTACTATACACTATGAAAGTGTATGTACCATTCTACATAGCCAGGTGCTGTTAATAGGTCATCTGTTCTATGGGTATACTTGAGCCTGATTTTGACAAGTTCTCTTGGCTCTGAAATGGAGGCTACAGTAAATGTAAGAATGTTGTGCACTTTTAAAACTAATTATACTACTTGCACCCACATCAACTGAAATCTGTACTAGACAGACCATCATCACCATCTTGCCTATATAGTCCATATAAAAATGTTATCAGTATTTCCTCTTACATCTTCATAATATATTGGAAAAAGGAGGGGAGAGATGGAAGACACATCAGAAAAAAACACCAGAATTCGAAAAATAACCTAAAAGAGGCTTGAGATAATGTAGCTATCCTCTTTTTTTAGTTCTAAATAAATATAATTGCACAATAGCTTAGTATACTTTGAAAGAAATTTTTAAGAGCAGGATGGTAGGAAGACACGACCACAGGTTTTTCTTCTCCCTTTCTCTTCCTTCATTGCAGATGCAAAAGTGCAGAGCATCTCTTCCTACAGGTTAAAGTTCTAATCAGGACTGAGATTGGAGAGATTTCTTTTTAACCAAAACCAGAATAATCACAAAACAAAGAGTAATGAAAGAAATAATCACGATTTTGGTGGCATAGTACCCAGTGTTTCCTAACACAAAATTTTCATTTAATGTTATCCTTTCCAGTGCTACCAGAGTAATGCTTTGCCTAGGAGAGAATTGCTTTATTGTTGGAGACAGAAACCCTCTTTACCTGAGCAAAAAGTCCTCAATTGCAATCCACAGGAAATAATTAAGGAAAGACTATCAGAAACAGGTTTGAAAACATGAAGCTATCCACAGCACTCTTGTTATGTTACTTAGGCTTTAATTCTTTTCAGGTAAGACACATTCTGCTCCTTCTCTCCCTCACATAAAATTCATTAAGTGTAGGCATGAGAAATCTTTTGTTTTCAATATATTTTTCAAAGGCTTAAAAGGCTGTAATTATGCAAAACATTTGGGCAAGCTGTGGCTTTTTGAAACTGTAAGGGGTGACAATTCTCAAAATTAAAAAGGTATTTATCCCTTAAGTAGGAAAGCACTTATATTTTATATCTAAAAAGATGTCTAGAACAAATGACACAGTCTTTTAAGAACCCCCACCACCGAATGTGTAATGTTTGGCCACAGGACTTTTCACAAAATAAAAGCAGAATGTTGATTTAAGTGGCAATTTCTTCAATTGAAAAGCATTACAAATTTTAAACAAGTTTGTTAAATACTTATTAAATTTTAAATGAAGTTAAATCATTTTCATAGAGGCAATACAATACATATTGACTATTTAGACAAATGTATCAACTAAGGCACTGGGACAAATCTAACCAGATACCTTTTAGAAGAGACTAAGCCAATGTCCTATCTTAAATTTCACTATTTTACAAAAACATTTTGTACAATTTTATAAACAGTTGTCCATTAATTCTGAAAATCAGATTGATGCCGCAGGAAGAATCCAAGTTATCAATAAACATTTCTTCTTTAATGTATATCCTGTCTTTTATATAAAGATGTCAATTTTTAACATCATTTGCTCTTAGAATTGCCAGAATAGATAATTAATTGCCAAAGTATTCCTCTAAACAGATTGAAATCAATACCTCTCTCAACTTTACAGAAAACTGTCCTCTGGAAAAATGCCAGCATAGTCCCTAACTCATCATTATTAATTAGCAGCCATGCTTGATAATTCTACCTTTTCAGAAGTGTTCAAGGCCAGCTCAGATGGGGCTTTGAACAACTTGTCTATTGAGAGGCATCCCTGCCAATGCAGGGGGGTTGGAACCAGATGGTCTTTAAAGTCCTTTCCAACCCAAACCATTCTGTGATTGTTAAGCATCTCCCTAAAGCAGTATTGTTTCTTACAGATTCATTATCAACTTTTCTTGGTTTTCCTATCACAATATTCAAATTTAGAGATGCCTCATGTATTTTGAAGATTAAAAAGTGAACTCTGCACTAACACTGATAGTCTTCTATAAAGTATGCTTTGATGAATAGCAAAAGTGATTAAATCACATAAAATGTTCCAAACACTAGGATGTGAAGTTCACAAAAGTAAAGTCAATTCCTGCTTGCGTACGCTTCCCAGAAGAAAGCCCTCACAAGATCTATAGCTCAAAAAGGATGAAATTTTGGGTGTAAGGAAAACCCAGTACTTTTGTGGGCCAAAATCACATTCCTTGTAGCATACCTTACTGTTAGAATTGAGTAAATACAATAATTACCTATAACACTGGAATGACCTCTAAGTGTTCAAGGAATCATGTAGTTCCATTTGTCTTCCTCTTTCCAAAAATGTGAGGCAGCAGAAAAAAAATCTAGAGGCAGAAAATAACAGTACAAGTAAGAACTAGCCATTTGAAGAAAAAAAAAACAACAAACCCCAAAGTTGAAAGCATATTGCCTACTCCAGTCAGATAGAACTTCCTTCCATTTGTCCTGTGATTCCTAAACTTTCTGAGAGGAAAGTGATAAAAGCGTGTCACTGCACAAGTCACCTTAGTTCCTTCCACAACTCGAAATCACATACACATTAACAAAGGCTCCAAAGAAAGAGAGGAAATTAATCGGAAATTTTAATACATTAACTCTCAAGGAACACTGGATTAAGAAACAGTTGGGGTTTTTTGTTCGGTGGTTGGTTTTGTTGCTGTTGTTGGTTTTGTGGGCATTTTTCTGTTGTTTGTCTACATTGCTTGGTTGATTTTTTTTTTGTTTGGTTGGTTTTGGGGTTTTTGTTGTTGTTTTTTTAATAGCCTCAGTGCATTTTCACCCCTATCATTGACTAGCTGTAATTCCATGAAGGGAAGAGTGGTGAAGACTTTCTCACTTTCTCTGCCACATGAAGCACTTAAAATGAACACTGTTGCCAAAAAAGTAACATTGACCATATGGATGAATAAAGGCAAGTACCACCATTAAACATGCTTCAATAAAGGAGGAGCTCTGTAAGAATTCACTTACTCTTACAGTGCTTCTCAATCCTTTCTTATTTACAGGCCACCAAAAATTTTCCAGTTAAAGACAGACTGACCTCTCCTCAAAAAACCTAAGCCTCTGAAATAGTAGGTGTCTACTTTGGCTGAGCACCAAGAAAATCGACTACATGCACTTTAAAGTGAAAGAAAATGTAGCCCCTCAGGACACCTGCATGCATAATGTGACACCTAACATTTGACCTCTCATGGTCTGATCTTTTTTTACTAGCTGCAAGAACCTTCTAGCTGTCTGAATAATAGTATCACCTCATTCTTGCACCTAAAGCATGTAAACTCATCTCTCCCACACGATTTTTTTTTTAAGCCATACAGCCAATTAATACACCTATTTATGGTCAGCAGTAGCTTTATTGGCGATTTTGAGTGAAATATTTAGTTCTTACAGAAAAAAGCAAATAGTTAGGTTGCTATAATAAAAGGCAATTTAATTAATAGGGGAGGTGGTAAACTTTCCCATTTTAAGAGTTTTGTAAGGAAAATGTAAAAGCATGGTGTAGTTTCTTAGGAGCTGTAGAAACTCTCATGACTGGTCATGTTCTGATTACCTAATCTGCTTTACCACATAATGAAATACGTAGTTGCATCAACAAAAACACAAGATATCAACACAACCAAAGAACAAGCTTTTTAAAAGCACTGGTGGGTCAAAAGCCTGGAGAGCTGGACAAGTTCATCAATACGAATTGTGACTGTTTGCAAAAGTCTGCAATTCTGTTTGATGGTAACGGTCTAAAGGACGATCTTTTCATCTCCACTCAAATTCTCTTGATTTTAAATTTGCAGTCATTGCATTTCTGTGAAGCACAATGTGTTAAAATCAACTGCCGTGGAGTAAACATGCTGGCTTTGGTAGCAGACCTGCCCAGAGGACATAGTTGAAGGACGGCTCAGTGAAGCTGATGCACAGCAGAGGAAACACTATCTGACTCAGATTAGGGTTGTTATTATTATTTTGGTTCTATCCTGCTTTATGCTCCTCATCATTGTTCAGCAAGTGGAAAACAGGAAAAACATCAGATGGGAACACAATCTTCTATATCAGGAACACATCTATTAAATGCAAGAACAAGGCTCTTTATTTTTTATTTTTTTCTTTCATTCATCCACATGTCTCCGGAAATTCTCATGCAAAAATACCTTAATGATCGGAGATATTTTCCAGCAAAATTAATTAACTAACTGCTCATGAAAACACACCTTGCGATCTGTTTCTGAAAAGGTTCCACCCCCACAACAGTGTACAAAAGCTCTAGATACAAAAGCTACACCAATATAACCATGAGTTCAAATTTTTATTCCTTTCACACTAGTAACAAGAATTAAGTGATAATTACTTGAAAATAAGACTGTATTTGGAGTTTAGCTTATATAATATCATAACTAACTTTTAAGTAAAAGAAACCAACAAAGCCAAACTTCTTCCTCTTTTTACTGTTCAGATGTCCCTGGCTAAAGACGGCTCTGAACTGCTCGGACACCCTGTGACAATGAGCCATGGATGGCGTGACTTCAGCTGGACTGCTAAGCCACATCAGGGTTCACACAGCCAAACGAGTTTGAGCTCAAAGCCCAAAGCCACAGAGAGGCTTTAAGGAAAAACATGAACCAGTAATACATATAAACAGCAGTCGTTTGATGTTCTACATTTATACTTCGGGTTTTTTTCCCGTGTAACAACACCACTCCTCATTTGGGTGATGCTGGCAGTCACTGCTCTACTGTTCGACCAGCCTCAAAATAAATAAATAAATTAGTTTTTCACGATTTCATCCTACGACCGTGAGGGTTAAGAGAGAAACGGGCTAAATACTTGGAAGCCTAGTGTTTTAAGTGCACTTTTACCGAGTCTTCGCTCTGAACTGAGCTGAGCTGACGCATCTGAACTGAGCTGGGCACGGGGGCTGCCCGGCACGGGGGGCACAGCCCCCGCTTCTCCCTGTGCCCCGCACCAGGCCCTGGCCCCGCACAACAGCCCCCTGGCCCCGCACCAGGCCCTGGCTCCGCACAACAGCCCCCTGGCCCCGCAGCCCGGCTGCCACCTCAGCCTCTGCCTCAGCCTCTTCCCGCCCG